>NC_045622.1:80436279-80745848 GCF_009829155.1 Mustela erminea | reverse complement strand
GGGATGGAGGGTACATACCTCAATACCATCCAAGCCATCTATGAAAAACCCTCAGTGAATATCATTCTTAATGGGGGAAAACTGAGTTTTCCCCTAAGGTCAGAACATGGTGGGGCTGCCCACTATCACCACTGCTATTCAACATAGTACTAGAAGTCTTAGCTTCGGCAATCAGACAACAAAAAGAAATAAAAAGCATCCAAATCAGCAAAGAAGAAGTCAAATTCTCACTCTTTGCAGATGATATGATACTTTATGTGGAAAACCCAAAAGACTCCACTCCAAAACTCATAGAAATCATATAGGACTTCAGTAAAGTGTCAGGATATAAAATCAATGCACAGAAATCAGTTACATTTCTTTTTTTCTTTTTTCAAGATTTTGTTTATTTATTTGACAGAGATCACAGGTAAGCAGAGGAGCAGGAAGAGAGAGAGGGGGAAGCAGGCTCCCCACTGAGCAGAGAACCCAATGTGGGGCTCGATCCCAGGACCCTGAGATCATGACCTGAGCCAAAGGCAGAGGCTTTAACACACTGAGCCACCGAGGCGCCCCAATCAGTTTCATTTCTATACACAAACAGCAACACAGAAAAAAAGAGAAATTGCGGAATTGATCTTATTTACAATTGCATCCAAAACCATAAGATACCTAAGAATAAAACTAACCAAAGAGGCAAAGAATCTGTACTAAGAAAACTATAAAGTACTCATGAAAGAAATTGAGGAAGACACAAAGAAATGGAAAAACTTCCCATGCTCATGGATTGGAAGAGCAAATATTGTGAAATGTCTCTGCTACCTAAGGCAATCTACACATTTAATGTAATTCCTATCAAAATACCATCAACTTTTTTCAAAGATATGGAACAAATAATCTTAAAATTTATATGGAACCAGAAAAGACCCCAAATAGCCAGAAGAATGTTGAAAAAGCAAACCAAAGTTGGTGGCATCACAGTTTCAGACTTCAAACTCTTATTACAAAACTGTAATCATCAAGACAGTATGGTACTGGCCAAATACAGACACACAGATCAGCGGAACAGAATAGAGAGACCAGAAATGGACCCTCAACTCTATGGTCAACTAATTTTCAACAAAGCAAGAAAGAAAGTCTAATGGAAAAAAGACAGCCTCTTCAACAAATGCTGTTGGGAAAACTGGACAGCCACATGCAGAAAAATGAAACTGGACCATTTCCTTATACCACACACAAAAAATAGACTCAAAATGGCTGAAATACTTCAATGTGAGATGGGAATCCATCAAAATCCTTGGGCAGAACACAGGCAGGAACCTCTTCTACCTGAACCACAGCGACTTCTTCCTAGAAACACCATCAGAGGCAAGGGAAGCAAGGGCAAAAATTAACTATTAGGAATTCATCAAGATCTAAAGCTTTGCACAGCAAAGGAAACAGTCAACAAAACCAGAAGACAACTGACAGAATGGGAGAAGATATTTGCAAATGACATATCAGATAAAGGGCTAGTATCCAAAATCTATAAAGAATTTATCAAACTCAACACCTGAAGAACAAATAACCCAATCAAGAAATGGGCATAAGACATGAACAAACATCTAGGCAAAGAAGATATCCGAATGCCCAATAGACACATGAAAAGGTGTTCAAGATCACTCAGCATCAGGGAAATACAAATCAAAACCACAGTGAGATATCACCTCAAACCAGCCCAGAATCACTAAAATTAACATTAGGAAACAACAGATGTTGGTGAGGATGCAGAGAAAGGGGAACCCTCCTACACTGTTGATGGGAATGCAAGCTGATGCAGCCACTACAGAAAACAGTATGGAGGTTCCTCAAAAAGTTGAAAATAGAGCTACCCTATGACCCAGCAATTGCACTACTGGGTATTTACCCTAAAGATACAAATGTAGTGATCCAAAGAGGTACACACACCAAAATGTTTATATCAGCAATGTCTATAATAGCCAAACTATGTAAAGAACCTAGATGTCCATCTACAGATGAATGTATAAGGAGGATGTGTATACACACGTGTGTGTGCACGTGTGCGCACACACACACACACACACAATTGAATACATGCAGCCATCAAAAGAAATGAAATCTTGCCATTTGCAATTATATGGATGGAGCTAGAGGATATTATGCTAAATGAAATAAGTCAATCAGAGAAAGACAATTATCACATAATCTCTCTGATACAAGGAATTTGAGAGGCAGGGCAGGGGGTCATGGGGGTAGGGAGGGAAAAAGTGAAACATAATGGAATTGGGAGGGAGATAAACCATAAGAGACTCTTAATCTCATAAAACAAACTGAGGGTAGCTGGGGTTAGGAGGTAGTAATAGGGTGGCTGGGTAATGGACACTGGGAGGGTATGTGCTATGGTGAGTGCTGTGAAATTGTAAGCCTGATGATTCACAGACCTGTACCCTTGGGTCAAATAATACATTATATGTTAATTTAAAAAAAATTGTAATAAAAGCCTGGCCCCTAAACACATTTGAGTCTAAGACCCCCAATCTAGATACTACAAATGTAATATAGTACTTAGGAGTATAAGCTATGGAATTAGGCCTGGCTGAGTTTAAATCTTTACCATCTTCCGACTGAATGAAATGAGTTATTAATTCCCAAGATGCTCAATTTTCTCATCAGTAAAATGTTGATGATATCTATATTACAGGGTCTCTGAATAAAGATAAAATTAGACTATGCTTTGCACAATGCTCAGTATGTCATCACCTGGCAATAGTAGTTGAGGTATATTGAATTGCTTTTCATTAACAATAATTTTTCCTCCCTGGAAAAGGATCATATATTTTTTTGCCCTTTAACTTGGGCTTAGTCATATGACTGGTTTTGGCCAATGAAATGTGAGCATAAGTAAGGTGTGTCACTTGCAGTGGAGTCCAGTTTGTACTTTATCACACAGTGCACACTGCAACTGATGATGGTGCAGATAGTGGCTCATCTAATGCCTGAGTCCGGGAATGAGCTCAAGGACAATGTGAAAGAGAGTCTCTAGCTGACTCTTGACAAAGGAGAGTGAATGAAAAATAAAATTTTTTTGCTTTAAGCTACTAAGATTTCAGGTGTTTCTTACTGTAGCATAACCTAGGCCATCCTGATACCATAGTGATAATAATAATAACAATAATCATTATTATTATTACTTTGATCATCACCATCATTATCATAATTATGGCTGTTACTGAAAGTGATTGCCCTTCCCAGGTCCTCCTTTCCTATATTTTGAGGTCAAGACCAGGAGACACAGAACGTGTGCTCTTTTCTTTGTGGTCAGCTGCTCTTCCCCCTCCCTATTCTATCAACCACTCTGAATCCCCTTACTGGCTTCTCATAGACCCCAACACTCCCAAGGACTGGAAGATTTTGAGAAAGGGGAAAACAAAAGTCATTCCTCTTTATACTAAGATTGCCTCTCCCCTTTCACTATGAAAGTAACCTATTTTATTCATATTGCACAAAGATGCGCAAAGAAAATGCCAATTGTTCCTACATTTAATTTCATCTTTCTTCTATACCTCTAGGAGGAATTTATCTTTAGTCAAATCCAAGAAACTCAGTCTGATACAATGATATAAACCAGGAATTGGCAAACTAGGGTCTATAAGCCCACAACCTATTTAAATAAGTAAAGTTTTATTAAAACACTATATATATTGTTTATGGCTGTATTCATGCTACAAGGACAGAGTTGAGTAGCTGTAAAAGAGTCTATATAGCTCACAAAGTATAAAATATTTTCTATTTAACTCTTTGTAGAAACAGTTTGCTGGTTTCTAAGAAGAAATTTCTTTTAAGTAAATTATCAGTCTCTTTGGGATAAAATTCTCAGTATTTCAGATTACTGTCTCTTCACTCCTCTCCAAGATGGTATCTGGTTTTTAGAGTGTTTGTGGTGCCTGTGACTTCATGATAAAAGGAGGAGGTAGTGGATGTGGCACCTTCAGGATTTTTGTTTATATCTACTGAACAGTAATTTGTATTGATTCCTCTCTGGATTAATGACCACAGACACAAGACTAGACTTACTCCTCAGTGTTTTGTTGACATTCAATGCCAAAGTTTGCAACTGGTAAAACTCACAGTGTGTTCCCTTCCCTGGTCAGGGTGTGGTATCTTCCATGCTGACTTAACTACTGGTAATTTCACAGACTCCATCAAGAGCCAGCTGTTACTCCCATGAAGTCCTCAACTATAGGACCAATTTTTCTTTATGCCAGGAATCCCTTCTGGCAAACCCCCCAGACAAAATTTCCAGTAACCTCCATATCCTATCTCAGGGACATGTGGGAAATTCTGGCTCTTACTGAAGCTTCATGGGAAGTAAGAATAGTTTGAGAGGGCTACACCCCAGTTTTTCCCTCCACTTAACCAAACTGTGATGCTTAGTTGCAAGAGGGATAGATGGTCTATAAGGAATTCACCTTCTGCCCTCCTAAGTGAAGAGGGAGCAGAAATCTCTTACCCTTCAGCATTCCCTCCTACCCCTCTAACATTCTTCTCTCCCCTGATATTTCATTCTAAAGGAGGAAGACTGCGACACATGGTTAACCATCTGCTGCTTCTACTTCTCTCTTTCCTCATCCTCTTCAAATCCCTCTAACTGATATGAGTATTTCCACCTGGATCTTCCTATATATTAAGGATGTCTGTAAAACTCCATTATCATACCTACCAGGTTAGACTCTTAACATACTAATAATTAATAGGCAAGATGGGGAGAAAGTGAAGATACAAGATATTCAGTATATTAGTTTCCCTCAACAAACTCGGGCATGAAGACCATTGTATTGTTAGAGCTCTGAAAAATCCTAATTGGGATGCCAGATGCTGAATTTTATCTTTCTTTTCATTCTTGCTGAAATACATAATAGATGTAGCTCTTGAACTTACTGGAGAGAAAGTCATATACACTGAAAAGTGGAAGAAAAGAGCACATTAAAAGCATTTAAAAATATTGTTCACATTACACATGCACAGGATCAAATCCATTTGAAGAGACCAGGCATCCATGAAAAACTTAAAAAATTAAATATTAAATATGGAAGTCCTACCACCAATGCAGAGGGATCATATTCAAGCCTCCGTTTTAATCAAGGTTTTTGGATCACCCCTAACCCCAAGATGTGGTCTAAGTATTTTACAAGGTGAGATTTTCGTTCAAGTAAATGGGCATTTCTTAGCCCTTATCTCCCTATCTTTAAAATGAAATAATTGTTATGCTGGAAATAAAAAAAAAAAAAAAGAAATAATTGGATCAGAAGCTGATTGAGGTTATTCTTGGCTCTAGAATCAATTCCAGAATGAGACAAGGTAGAATAGAACAGTGTTGGGGTCTTACAGCCCTGGATCTGAATGCTCTCTCTGACATTTAGTAGCTGTGTGTAACCATTCACAGCCAGTACCTGAGCTTCTATATCATGGGTCTCGGTTCCTAAGGGATTAGGAACTCACAATTGTATTTGATTATTTCCTCCCATCCAGACCACATTGGTTTACATTATGGGCTTGCCACAGGCAAAAAGTTAACAATCCCAATCACCCTCCTTTAAACAAAAATATATTTATTACTTCTAACCAAAAGGACAATTGTTCTACCCAGAATATCACATGTATCAACAAAGTTAAATTCCAGTTTGGCAGACTGTCAGAATCTCATCAAACACCCCTCCTTTCTTATCTTTCCTATACGATTGTTGAAGCCCCAGTTCCCAGACTTGAGGCATGTAATGAACTTGGAGGCTGAAGCTTTCAAGGGTCCTCCATATTTACAGTTCCTGATGCCTGAAAAATCCCCAAAATGTCTTTCTTTGTGATCATGTTATGATTTCTCCAGACTGTGAAGTCACAACTCAATATGATACCTGATCACTCATTCAATGACCACTCCAAAATTATTTTGTCAGGTGCTAGAAAGTTGGGAAGCGACAATGATGTTAAGTGTTTTAAAGACTTCAGGCCATGGGAAAAATCTGGGATTGGCCACAATTTTGATCAACGTCAAATCTTGGCATGGAAATTAGAAGATCAGTATCATCCAAAGACTAAAAAGAACTAAAGGAAAAATAGTTTTGTTTTTTTTTTTAACCTTTGCTAAAGTATTCCTAATATTTCTTCAGGCTAGAAATCACCATTTACATAGTTAGTTACAACGACCTTTTTATTATTAGGGAAAAAGAAGTATGAAAGTGCCACACCTAGAAGTTATGATGACAATTTTCATGTACACGTGTATGTATGTTCATTAGAGGTCTGAAACACTCCTCAAGAACTATTATCCTTTGTGACCTTCAATACAGACTTTCCCACTTTACCCAGCAGAAGAGGAAAAGAAAAGGCTCAGGGTCAGGAGGAGTGGGGAGAACATCTGTTATACTAAAGGAGGAGTCCAAGGGCAGGGCAGATTCAACAGATCTCCTTGAGACTATGGGATGGGTGTGAATCTGAAGCAAGGGAGAATGCCAGAGAACATATGAGGGGCAAAATAACATATACCAGGTCTCATTTACTATTAATGCCAAGCCTATTAGTTAGGAATAGATAAGTTATATAAGTTGCCCATGGTCATATAGCAGAGTCAAGATGCAAAACCACACAGACAGAATCTAGACCGAGCTTCTCTACCACTCTCTCTACTCCCTCCACATCCTAGAATATGGAATGCATAAATCGTAAGAGAAGAAATAAGAAGTAGCTAAGATCAGAAAAGTTGAGAAATTGAGTAAAAAAAATTTAAAGCAAGACAGTGCAGAATGTAGGCCATGCACAGTATCTAGGTATCTATGAATATTCTTTGTGGGGACCTTCCTGTATCACAAAGACTCTGAAGTGGATTAATAATTCGGATGTTGGGTTTTTCACAGATCATTAATCCAAGAACTATTGCCTTTAGTAAAAGGGTAATGGGAAGTAAGCAGCTCTTACATATAAATAAATCTCTAATTAATCAAGATAACTGGACCAAACGGGGAAATTTTAGTGAGGTCAGTACAAAAAGAAAGGACAAATAGTCAGGAATGAAATTTTAGAGACTTGAGAAATTATCATTTCTTTGATAATCACCAACATAGTTGCTCAATTTTTTAGGATATAGACGTAATTCCATAAATACTATTGAGTGCATCTGTTAGATATTTAAGTTTCAGGCTATGTATGAAAAATAAAAAGAAGTGATTGTCCCTGGACTCAGAGGGCTTATAATCCAGTGAGATGCATATATCCATAAAGAAAACAACCAAATTTATATGTTTCTTTAAAAAGGGGACATGTGAGGGTGTGCCTAGGTGACACAGTTGGTTGAGCATCTGCCTTTAGCTCAGGTCACAATCTGAGGAAATTAATTTTGCTTAGCAGGGTGTCTGCTTGACCCTCTCCTTCTGCCCCTCAACCTGCTCATGCTCTCTCTCTCTCTCTCACACACACACACACTTGCTCACTCTGCTCTCGCTCTCTCTCTCAGATAAATACAATATTTTTACAAAATAAATAAATAAAGAGGCACCTGGGTGGCTTAGTCATTGGGCATCTGCCTTCAGCTCCCAGGGTCCTGGGACTGAGTCCTACATCAGGCTCCTTGATGGATGGGAGGCCTGCTTCTCCCTTTCCTGCTCCCCCTGCTTATGTTCCCTCTCTTGCTGTCTCTCTCCCTCTTTCAAATAAATAAATCAATAATCTTTAAAAAATATACATACATAAAATAAATAAAAGGTGGACATGTGAATGCATGTTCAAAGTGTGTAAACTGTCATTCTTTCTCTTTTTTGGGCACTGATTAAAATTAAGTTCCTCTCACCCCAACACATACCCTTATACTACAGTTTCCATGGGGACTGAGAATTTATATTGTGTGACAAAATGTCATTAGATTTAAGAACCTTAAAACACTAATATTTGCATCCATTGGAGTCACCAGGAGAGGTGGCTAGGGGTAAAAAACTAAAGATAACCGAGTAACATTCACACCACTTTGTAAAGATTTGTCCTTTCTCTGAACTCTAAAACACAATTTAGCTCTTTATCATAGTGTCCTTCTAACTGTTCCCCAGTTGTTAACTTTATGTCCTCATCCCCAAACTAGGTTACAAAAGTCCGAAGAGCAGAGACTGAGTCTTCAGCTTCCCCTGTATTACCCTCAATAAGCCAGCTCAATGTCAAATACAGAGGCAGTGTCTGGTACTGACTCCCTTGAACTGAATGGGAAAGATCTCAGTCAAGAGAGAAGGTTCAGAGGTATTTGGTAAGTAAAGATTAGGATAGGTTTTGCATTTTACAGCCTCACATTTTGGAAATATCTGAATTTTCAGGGAAAGGTATGCAGATAGCACAAATCAGAGATAAAGTTAAAGGCAGCCTAGAGAGTCAGGAGACTGGATGAGCCTCAATTCCATGCTTATATCATTATTTCCTTACATTTATTTACAATGAGTATATATGTTTCCCCTTAGTGATGTTTCACCGTAGAAACTATTAACCCAGGCGACACACAAACCAAGAAATCAAAGTGTTCACTAAATACTCACTGATCCCTGTAGTGTGTCCAGTAGGGAACTGATTATGTACACATAAAGCTCTCTGGTGGCCACAAAGGGTAGCTAAAGCCACAACCCCTGTCCTTTCGATACCTGTGGGATTTAGTGGTGGCTCAAATAGCCCCCAGGATAGTCACCTGTGTTTCCCTCTGTCTTTTGTTCGCTCATTGATCATTTATTCTCACAGTATATTATTGAAACTCTAAGATATGACAGGACCAGTAATTATGCCATGTGTCTAAATAACACTAATGAAAAGTGTGGCACCCCTCGTGCATTCAGAAGCCAATGTTTGAGGAATTTGGTGAGCCATAAAGAAGGGTAGAGTCCAAAGGAGAGAAAGTAGTGCTATATTTGGGCTCATTTCTCAGCAAGGATCTTTTCATGCTTAAATGTATTTTTCTTTTTCACTGAACTTTCCCACATAATCTCTTCTTTAGGCCTGGATTGTGCTTGAGTTTTTCTTTAACTAAAGACAGCAGAGATTCTGGTATGAGGGCCTCACTTAGCTTTCAGAGAGATGGCATGTTATTAGACAAGACTATGGGATTTTTAGCTTTTCTCCTACCCTCTCTTTTGCAACGGACTTGTTTCGAAGTTATCTGAAATCCTTGACTTTTCAATGAATAACTAAAGCATATAAACAGTCTGAGGGGTTTGAAGTGGTGGGGGGTGGGAGGTTGGGGGAACCAGGTGGTGGGTATTAGAGAGGGCACAGATTGCATGGAGCACTGGGTGTGGTACAAAAGCAATGAATACTGTTATGCTGAAAATAAATTAAAAATAAATTAAAAATAAATAAATAAATAAAACATATAAGCTGGTATAAACTTTCAGACACTGACTTGGCAAGGGGCTGTACACTATAATTCCTCACAATTGGATGGGATGCTAGAAACAATGTGGAGGAGGGGTGAGCTGGTAGTGAATATACCCATTACTAATATGCTCATCACCTCAGCATCTACATCAGGGGAAAGCTAACAAATTAGAGGGACCAGCCAGACTGTAGTTACTAAAGATTCAAACCCAGTCTGTCCTTTTCCTTCTTTATCCCTTGCTGTCTTCCCACAGCCCATGTTCCACCCCTTCTGAGCTAAGGAGAGTGTCTCAAATACCTTTCATGAGATATTACCTCTTTTGTATCAGTTCTTCCTTCTGTCTGTATAAACACCTCCCTCAGAGCCTTAGCATATGTCATCACACTGCTTTACAAGTCTTTACTTGGCTGTCCCTATGGTTTCTCTTTCCCACTAGCCTAGGATGCTCATGAGGATATGACCATGTGGTAATCACTCTGAAGCTCTAGAATTTAGCACAATGACTGACACGTAACAGATGCACAATGGATATTTAAAATAAATGATCTTATGGGATTCCAGGGTTGCACAGTCAGTTAGGCATCCCACTCTTGGTTTTTGGCTCAGGTCATGATCTCAGGGTCCTGAGAAAGAGTCCCACGTCGCGCTCCCTGCTCAGCATGTAGTCTGCTTCAGACTCTCTCTCCCACTCCTTCTGCCCTGCCCTGCTGCTCACTCTCTCTGTCTCTCTCTCTCAAATAAATAAATTTTTAAAAAATAAAATAAATGAATTTATAATAATAATTGATATTTGTTCCACACATACTGTGTCAGTTACTGTGATAAGCATTTTATACACATTAATTCATTTAATCATTACAAAACCCTATGAGATGGAAACTGTTATCTTCCTCATCTCAAAACCTTCTTTGTGACTCAGTTTTCTCTTCATAGAAGGTGATGACAATAGGACCTATAAAGATAACTAAGGCACAGAGAGGCACAAAATGAATTGTTCAAGGTAATTGCAAGAGTCTGGGGCTGAATTTGAACTCAGGCCATTGGAACACAGAGCCTAAGCTCCTATTCACCACACAGCACTGAATGAATGAGAGTGCTCAGGCCCCTCTGAGATCCAAGTGTCTTTTCACAAAATAAACTCAGAATGATGTAGTTAAAAACCATCAGTGTTTTAATGATGTATTTTTTCTTTTTTTAAGATTTTATTTATTTGACAGACAGAGATTACAAGTAGGCAGAGAGGCAGGCAGAGAGAGAGGAGGAAGCAGGCTCCCCACCAAGCAGAGAGCCTGATGTGGGGCTCGATCCCAGAACCCTGGGATCATGACCTGAGCCGAAGGCAGAGGCTTTAACCCACTAAGCCACCAGGCACCCCTTAATGATGTATTTTCAATACTAATTTGACATCTAAAATAATAGAATTTATAACCAAAAGAAAAACAGGAACTCCTATTGTCCAGTGGTTTTCAAATTTTCTTGGCAGTGGGACTTCTCTCAGGCAAAATCTTTAGGAGAAGCTCAAGAGGTAAAACAAATGGCAGTGATTAGTTGAAGTGGGCTAGGGATGGGGAGTTTGATATCCCTACTTTAAGACCTCTTCCCCTTCTTCATGGGTGACTTTAAGCATCTCAATACAGAAGTAGATGTAGATGTAGAACATTTAGATCTTACTGCTCTAGCCCAGATCCCTTCAATTAAAATATGAGAAATAAAAGATTCTGAAACACTATACCATTTTCCCAAGGACACACAGCCAGTAAATAGCAGAAATCAGGTGTTCTGGCTCCAAGATCAGTGTTCTTTCCCCTACATCATGCCAATAGAATTGATTCCCAATCCTAGTTTCATGCTACCAGAGGCTGTCCTAGTTATCTCATACTGCAAAGGATGTAGCAAAATTCTCAAAGCAAAAGTGGTAATTTACTTTAAAATTTTGTAAATGCCATATTTTTGGTGTTGACCAGGGAATGGGACAAACTTCATATAATCAAATGATAATAACATAGTATCAATGCTAAGGTATTGCACATCTAAAAAGGTTGAAGTCCACAGTAATATTCAACCATGCAAATTACACCCACATATTCAGACTCTGACCTTGAACAACTAATCCTTAGCAAATCCACAATCCATTAGTTTTACACAGTTGTATTTGGTGGGAGCAGTGAGTGAGTCGATGTTTTTCAAAACAAGGTGATGAAAGCCCAGTGTTTACTGTACTAACGTGGGTTCCTCTCTGCTCAGAATTTTCAGAATTTTAATAATAACCAACGTCAAATGTTTAATTTAAAGCTAGAGCACACTGGTTAAGAAACTGCTAAAAATAATCTGCTTCATATTGATGGCTTTGGCTTTGTTGACTCATAAAATGTCAGGGTTGAAGAAAAATAACTAACGGAAGCTTCAGCTGTGATTGTACCTTTAATTATTGATGCTCCATTCTTAGTCTTCAGGCCCAAAAGCTAAGATCCGAAGTGCTGGAAGAGAGGTCACATGATGAACTAAGCATGGGGTGGCTCACTCTGGATTCTGTCCACAAGACTCCCAAACTTAGCAGCTCACAGTAAAAAACAGTGTAGTCCAAATTTCAACTGGTTTCATAGGATCCTTCACACTGGATGGTAAAAAAGGGGGAGGGGCACAAGCTGCCAGATCTGAGAAGTAGAGAGAAACTAAGAGATGTCTATGTCCTTAACACAACCAAATGTGAAGATCTGTGCTTGTAAATCTAGGAGATCGGTTTCCACATTCTTCCCATTAAGAGCAAAGTCTTCAGAATCACCCAGGAGATTCAAAACCCATTACTGTTCAGATGGAACTGTTTGTTGGGGTTGAGGACCAGCCAAACTGAGTTCTAGTGCTGGTTTTGCCTTATGTAATATATATATTACTAAATCTCATAGGGTGCCTCCCTCACTGTATGCCTAACATAACTAAAAATCCTTACTGACCTTACTGAGGCCAGACATTGTGTTGGGTGTTTTACATACATTAAATTATTTCATTCTGTACTTACATAAGGGACTAATGTTTTTATCTTTGTCCCCAGATAATGCTAGTCAATTCTGTGAACCCTGTACTCATAAAGCGAAAAGCCAGACTTGATTTCTAAAAATCACAAATGGCAACATGACATAGGCTTTCCAGGAGGTATCAACATGCAGGTGAATCACGAATTGCTTATGACAATGGGAATAAGTCAGCATTCAAAGTATTTTTTTTTTGTCTCCAGTTCCTTTTTCTAAAATTTATCAATTTCTGACATTTTCACGCAGCAAGAATATAAAGTCAAAGGAAACCTATGCACTCACCACCCCCCACGGGATCTGATTCAATGGTTTACAGCTTTGAGGTACAGCAGGCAGACAGAGCCTTTGGACATTTCGAGAGCAGTTAGAGAAGCGCCTGCCGCAAGATGTGCCTCTCAACTCTGCTGGCCTAACAACCCAAACCCAGACCCACCATGGGGTGGGAAGGCATCACAAGCTGCTTCATTGTGCTTCTAGAAAGCCAGAATAGAGAGGGTGGTTCTGAATAACAAAACTCAGACCAGCCTCAGAAATATTTTCATGTGACACCAGTGTCAGCTGCACATGGAATTGCTTCTCCCAAAGCAAAAAGGAGTTTGTCCTGGACCAGCCACACTCTTAGGCTCAGACATATTTCTTCCATTCATCACCCATGCAATCAACCTTTTCTGAGAGCCAACTTGTACCAGCTGACTGGAGGCCTATACCTTATACAGCAAAATGGGGAAATGGGGAAAGTGTTAATAACTTACATGGTACCAGGTGCTAAATCCTATATGAACAAAGAAGAATGGAAATGAAGATAAATTATGGGTGGGGGGGAAGGTCCAGAGGAGTTTCCCAGATCAGTTTGCCAGATTTGGAAAATCAAAAATAGAAGGTTCCAGTTAAATTTGAATTTCAGACATACAACAAATACTTCTTAAAATATAAGTATTTGGGAACAATATAAGAAACACTGATACTTTAAAACAATATTTGTTATATATCTTAAATTCAAATTTAGCTAGTGTCCTATATTATATTTGGCAATATTCTTCCCAGAGGAAGTTGCCTGATTTGTCTTGCTTTGGGAAAAGGTTGGGAGATGTTATATCCATAGACTTGATTTATTGAGGATGAAATAGAAGTGTACATAGGAGTGACCTGACAGACTCTGTCCCATCCTTGCATCCTGCTGATGCCATTTAACCTTGACCTTCAGGTTCAAACCCACCCAGGTTCTGATCCTATTCCTCTTAATCAAAAGAGTCAGTAGGACATGTGATTTAACATCACTTATCTTGCTCCTGATCCTGCTCAGTACCTGGCATGACCAAAATAATTTTTTGAGCTATATGAATAAGTGAGGGTCTGAGTTACTACCTAGGTTTCTTCTTAATTTTTGTGCCCAAGTTCAGGAAAAGGACTCCTGCTAGAATCAGGCATATGATAGATACTTGATAAACACTGATGTTTAATTTCAGCATCATGAAGAAATGGACCAAAAGGTAAAAGGTTTGGCCCCAAGTTTGCATCCTTACACAACTTCTCCCACTCCCTAACCTTTGGTTCACTCATCTGTAAAATTACTGAGTCAAATATATAGGTGATCTGTCTCCCTAAGCCCTTTTAAGTCATCTGAACTGTTTTGCCTATGTGTATACCCATGGCCAGCCCTAGGTATTAAAAAAATTCATAAAGCTGTTCAATTTCCCTTTTAGGGAGGCCAAGATTTAATGTGTTAAGATAATATTGAGCAATAACTCATTGGGAAGTTATTTTTGCTAAACTTAGCCATGTTTTAATTTCATAATTCAACACAAATCCTTCCAAATTTCTAATCCTGGGACCAGTTTCAAATCCTTGGAATTTCTCTATCTTTATAATGCCCCAAATAATAAGCAAGCCTTTTGACAAAAAAAAAAAATCTATTTATGCATAGTCTTGGTATAAATGCTGCTTCTTTAGCCTAGCTATTTTAAAAGGCAAACATTTTTCTCTCAACAGACAATTTTTTTCTCTGTTAATTTTCTTCAGTTTCTTCTTCTGTATATTAGAATTAACAGGCAAATTATGGCTGAAGTTTTCCCCTCAAAGTGTATTCAATTAAATTAGTGGTACTTGACCTTAACTGCACTTTAAGAAACACCTGGAGAGCTTTTAAAATGACTAAGGACAAGGTCTCACCTTAGATAAATTAAATTAAAATCCTGTGGGGGGAAGGAACCCCTGACTGGCCAGTGATTCTAAAGTACAGCCAGGATTGAGATCTACTGAATTAAGACACCAAAGTTGTTTCCATGGCATTATGACTATACGTGAGGTGAATAGTAGGTCATTCAGTCTGGGAGTATTATGGAGAGATGGATTGGGGGTGGGGTGGGGTGGGGTGCTGGTTAACACAGAGGTAACTCTAAGGGTCTAATTCCACAGAGGACACTTATCACTGTGTAGAGATGAATATTCAGAGAGGTCTCTGGGGTTTAGGAAGAGAAAATTCTAAAACTACTACACTTGCAATGCCACATGAGCACGTAAAAGAAGAACTTGACATCTCCTCCCATGGACCAGATTGCAGATGCCCTTTCAAAAACTTCTTTCTGGGGTGCCTGGGTGGCTCAGTCAGTTAAGCGCCTGCCTTCAGCTCAGGTCAGGAGCTGGCGGTTCTGGGATCAACCCCCACATTGGACTCCCTGCTCAGTGGGGAGTCTGCTTTTCCCACTCGCTCTGTCCCTACCCGTCCTGCTCATGCTCTGTCTCTGCCTCTCTCAAATAAATAAATGAAACCTTATAAAACAAAAAACAAAACAAAACAAGAAAACCTTCTTTCTTAGCCATCACATCTCAATCCCAGAAAAGGTAAGTTCAGTCCTTCAAAACACCTGATCTTCCTCCATCCTTATCCATTGCAAGCTTTCTTTGACTTTACCTCTTCTTCTTCATTCTCTTTCTCTTCCTCTCCCCAGCACCACTGCAAGTGTTTCTGAAAGGAGGAGGAGGAAAAGGCAGGTGCAGGGTCGTCTGCACAGAGTGACCAGTAAATAAAAATCTGCTTTTCTTTTTCTCCTGGTCTCATTCTGGGGGCATTCAGAGAGCTAACAGTTATTGAGCACTTACAGTGTTCCAGCTTGAGTTTCTCTTCATTTTCTTATCTTTGTCTAATTCTTGCTGCCATCCTCTGCAGAGTGACCAATATTATCCTCACTTGGCATTTGAGGAGCCGGAGGCTTCGAGAGGTAAGAGTATGTATAATGTCACACACCGTATAATCATCAGAATCTATGTGTATCTTGATTGCTACTTCCTCTATGATCAACACCTCAACCTTTGGTGGAAAGTAACACCTCTCTCTGGGCTTCCACAGCACTTAGTTTCCCTTTTAAGCACATGCCTTGTTTGGCTTCCTGTGGTAATTTGTGAACCTCTATACATATTTACTCTGTGAAGGTATTGACTATGTCCTATGTAAGTATGTCTTCAACATCAGCACATTTGGTATGGGGCATGGGCAATAAACACTAGGTGAGAGCTGAATGTATCTGGGAGTGAAGGAGTGTATGCTTAAATAGCTGACTATTTCATTTAGCAATTTATGGTCTCAAGTGCCGAGGAGGCTTCTGAGTAAAGGATTTGATATCTGGAAGCTCTTATTTTAAACTTACAAGTTCAGGGGCGCCTGGGTGGCTCAGTGGGTTAAAGTCTCTGCCTTCGGCTCAGGTCATGATTCCAGGGTCCTGGGATCTAGCCCCACATTGGGCTCTCTGCTCAGCAGGGAACCTGTTTCCTCCTCTCTCTCTCTCTCTGCCTGCCTCTCTGCCTACTTGTGATCTCTCTCTGTCAAATAAATAAATAAAATCTAAAAAAAGTAAAATAAAATAAACTTACAAGTTCAATTAATTAAAGATATCCACTGTAGAGGAAGGGGCTGGGGCACCAACCAAGCAGCCTGTACTGGAACTGGGTTTTAAAGGCTCTAAATTTGGGGAAGATCTTATACTAGCAGCTGTCCAAAGTAAGAAGAGCTAGCAGAATCAGTCCAGAAATGGCGAGTTGATTTTGTCTCACGTAAATCATTCACTGCAAATGGTAATGATTGCTGGAGGAGCTCGACTGGGAATGATCTGAGACAGCACCCAGCCAGCAACAGAGTACTGTGTTCGATTAGCAATGCCTACCCTGGGTAAGGGAAGGGGAGGGAGGGTTGTAGCCTAAGGAGGGAATAGGGAGATCAGGCCTAGGAATATCCACAAATACCATCTCATGGGGTCAGAGCTATCGAGAATCCGATGAGGTATCCAGGTGTGTATGACTGACTTAATGTATCAGGAATCAGAGGGAGCAGAAATCATGTGCTAAGAAGGACTACAGAGCCGGGCAGAACACAACCACAGCCTCTGCACCTCAGACTTGCATATTCCAGGGCCCACCTCAGAACTGTGAATTCAGTGCCTCACATGGAGAAGCATGGCAGCATCAATGAGGACGTAATGAAATTAGTTCAGTCAGCTTTAGTGGGTGTAAATAGATTAGATCCTGTGGAGAGCTAGGCTGATACTCATTTAAATTAATTCCAGATGAGAAAATAGAAGTGACAGAAAACAACACAATGCTCTTACTGCAAAACTCAGTCTTGTGTTATCCTTTAGAGACAAAAATGTTTTTAAATAAATGCAAGAATAGAAAGTCCGTGCCAGAATTCAAATAATTTGTTATCACTTGGTTTGAGATCACAGTGATTAATATTTTGAATACATATAAGTTAGTTCATGAAATGTGCTTCATTTGAAACCTCTATTCTCAAAACTAATATTTTTAAGGAGAGTAATTTTGCTTTAATTGGAGTTGTTAACCTCAAAACATTTTAAGACTTGTTCTTGAAGAGGAAGTACAATTCATTGCAAAGATATTGGTGAAATGAGCATATTTTCATTGCTAGGTTGGAAACCCTTATATAAATAAGCATATAAGTGTAGGACTACCAGTCAAAGTAGAAATTGCTTGTTGTACTGTCCTCAGTTGGACACTAACCAGAGTTTAGATGTTATGATTCTCCATTGTAACCAAAGGAGTTAAAAATTCTGGCTTTCTTGAGTTACAAATAAAGATAAGTTTCTCCTTTCTCATGGTTCCAATCATCCTAGTAAATGTGTCTTCCTTTTAAACTGTAGACAATTTATCAAAGTTTCCACAATTTCACCCAATTGGACTGTGCAGAGTCACAGAAATCCAAGGAAATGAGCTGTATCATGAGGGAAAGCAGAGGAGAAGATAAGACAGGGGGAAGAGAAGTGGGTGGGTGGTGATGGGGCATTCAGTAGGGCTGGATCCGATACCTGTGCCTTTGGTGCTGTGTACATTCTAAGATACTGGTTCTTTCTGTAACTTTATTTTTTTTTTCTATCTGATTGTATTCTCTCTTTTATTTTTCTTTCCTTTCTATTGTTTTTTTTAAAATTTATTCATTTATTTTTGGTTTTGGGTCCCTTCTATTTTTTTTTTTTTTCGGATTTCTTTTTTTTTTTTAATTAATTTTTTATTTTTTATAAACATATATTTTTATCCCCAGGGGTACAGGTCTGTGAATCACCAGCACACAAAATCAGGACTTGTAACTTTATTTTTTAAAAGATTTTATTTATTTGTTTGTCAGAGAGACAGAGAGAGCACAAGCAGGGGGAGCAGCAAACAGAGGGAGAAGCAGGCTCCCTGCTGAGCAAGGAGCCAGATGCAGGACTCGATCCCAGGACCCTGGGATCATGACCTGACCCAAAGGCAGATGCTTATCTGACTGAGACACCCAGGCATCCCAACTTCCTATAACTATAACATAAACTTTTTTTCTGTTAGAAAAATGAGACCCGTTAATTGTATTAAAATTTTTAATAAAAATATAGGAACGCAAAGAAAACTACAATCATGTTACCATTTGTGGCTACAGAGTAACTTAGGCATACAAATTTCCAGTCTTTAAATGTATATAATACATATAGTATGTATAATAAATCATACTGTATACACTGTTTTTAACCTATTTTTAATTTGAAATGTATCATAAGTATCTTTCTATGTCAACAAATATTTAATGTACTAGGTTTTCAATTTCTGGATATTACTCCATTGAGTTAATGTACCACAAATTACTTAATTATGTACTTGCTAGCAGTTAGTTATACCAGTTTTCACTATTATAATTGTTATAATAAATGTCTCACAGCAAAATCTTTGTGCAGGTGCATGATTAGTTTATTAGAATACATTTTTTAAAGTGGAGCACCTGTTCCAAAGAGTAGGTGCTTTCTTCTTTTCTACCATTTTATTTATTTATTTTTCCTTTTAAGATTTTATTTAAATTCAAATTAATTAATATATAATCTATTATTAGTTTCAGGGGTGGAATTTAGTGATTCCTCACTTGTATATAACACTCAGTGTCCATCCCAACAAGTGCCTTCCTTAATGCCCATCACCCACTTACTCCACACCCCACCCACCTCCCTTCTAGCAACCCTCAGTTTACTCCCTATAGTTAAGGGTCTCTCATGATTTTCCTCCCTCTCTGTTTTTATTTTATTTAATTTTTCCTTCTCTTCCCCTAGGTTCATCTGTTTTATTTCTTAAATTCCACATATGAGTGAAATCCTATGGTATTTGTCTTTCTATGACTTATTTCACTTAGCATAATACCCTCTGGTTCCATCCACATCATTCCAAATAGTCAGATTTCATTCTTTTGATGGCTAAGTAATATTCCATTGTGTGTATATACTACATCTTTTTTATCCATTCATCAGTCGATAGTCAGTTGGGCTCTTTCCATATTTTTGGCTATTGTGAACATTGCTGCTATATACACTGGGGTGTAGATGCCCCCTCAAAGCACTATTTTTGTATCCTTTGGCTAAATGCCTGGTAGTGAAATTGCTGGGTCACAGGGTAGTTCTATCTTTAACATTTTGAGGAAACTCCATACTGTTTTCCAGAGTGGCGGCACTAGTTTACACTCCTACAAATAGTTTAAGAGGGTTCCCCTTTCTCCACCTCCTCACTAACATCTATCATTTCCTGAGTTGTTAATTTTAGCCATTCTGACTGGTGTGAGGTGGTATCTCTCTGTAGTTTTGATTTGATTTGTTTTTCCCAAATGGTGAGCACTTTTTGAAGACTTTTGAAATATGACAACATATTTCCCACCAAAAAAGCTGTGAAATTTAATACAGTAAGCATTTCACTGCAATTTCACCAAAACTGAATTTTTTGCCATCTTAAAAAAAATTATTTTACCAGTATGATAAAAGGAAATGGCACTATATTTCCCTCTTAATTTTCATTTTCTGTGTGCCTTTTTAAAGGTCTATTTGTGCATCTATTCTTAGTTTCCCATGCCTATCTGTCTAGAACTCACACTGAAGAATGTGGCCACGGCTGACTTAGCTTGAAGCTTTCTCACCTCCTTTCTTCATGGAAAAGCTGATTCTTCCTGACGAGGTGAACAATGCCCATGTGCAAACTTCAAAGCTGAATGGATAAAGAGGGATAAGTTATCACCTACAAAATCCTGGCATGGCTAAAAGACATTCTGAAGATTCGTTAGGGAGAAGACAGATGAGGCTGTAAAAGTTCTTTCTCTCAGAGAGGCTCCCAGCTTGGATTTATTGCCACAGACAATGAGAGGTTACTTACGGTCAACCAGATAGATGGCCTAGAGGGCAGATAGTCACCCTGCCACCAGAAAGGTTCAGGCTTCATTAACAATCCTGGTAGCATTGGGTGAAAAAGAAACAGCAAAAGCTCATTCTCGTTGGCACAGACAGGAGAAAATCACAGAAGTCCTCTCAGTATCTCCAGAGCCCACTAATTTCTCTATAAAGTGGCTGATCATCTGCTTGAACCAATAATCTAAGAAAGGCAGAGAAAAAAAAAAGAGAGAGAGAGAGAAAGAAAGAAAAAACACATTCCCTATCTCTTCATCTGAGAAGCCATACCTTGCTGGGAAAAATTAACACAGGAGTAGGTCCATTAGGCTTAGCTCAGTCCCCAGTACCACAGAGGGGTCCCATGGACTTGCCCACACTATCCCCCCAAGTGGCTAGGGATAAAGGAAAACTCAGAAGTCAGAGTCCCTGGGTTTGAACCTTCCTTTACCATATCCTATAGATGAGGTCATGGACAAGTTATCCCCTCCCCTAAACATTAGTTTTCTCAACTATAAACTTAATGATACTTTTCTCATAGTGTTTGCTGTGAACTGAGTTGTGTCCCTCCCAAATTCATTATCTTGAAGCTGTAACCCCAATGTAACTGTTTTTGGACATAAGGACTTTTTAGAGGTAGTTAAGGTTAAATGAGTAATAAAGGTGAGATCCTAAGCTCACAGGATTGGTAACCTTATCAGAAGAGGAAGAGTTCTCTCTCTCTTTAACCATGCACATGCACCAAGGAAAGGCCATGTGAAGACACAGTGAGAAGATGGACAGCTGCTAGTCAGGAGGAGTGTCCTTACCAGATCCCAGCCATGCTGGCACGCTGGTCTTGGACTTCCACCCTCCAGAGCTATGATATATAAATGTCTGTTGTTGAAGCCACCCCATCTATGGTGTTTTCGTGTGTCAGCCCAAGTTGACCAAGATTGTGTTGGTAGGGGAGAGCTAAATCACATTTTGTATAGGAAATACACATCACTTATTAAGTATTCAACAAAGCTTACATTTCTTATTTTCTACCCCCTATCCTCCTCATAACCTTGTCACCAAGATATCTGCCCAGCATGTATCAGAGTTTCCAATATTATAATTTATTCTGTTCCTAGCACTTCTTACTCCTCCTCTGACCTTAATGTTTCTATCCTCATATTAATAAATAGTCTGAATTTCTGAATGTTCCCTCTTCTTGGCCATTTAGTTTTTATGTTCTTAATGCTGAATCGCACTTGATCTTGACTAATGAATTTGTCATTGGTAAGAAAAGACGTCTAGTACCTTAGAACAGTGCCTGGCACATAGAGAACCCTGTAAATGTAGTTATTGTCATTATTATTATCCAGCATCGTGACATTATAATTAAACTATTTTTCTTTGCTTTGCTACCTTTCAATAAGTGTAGGCATGGTTAGTCATACTTTCCTCCAAATTAACGACTGAAACAAGAATGTGCATGCTAGCTGTGGCCCTTTGGTGTGTGTATGGGGTGGGGGCGGGGTGGGAGAAAAAAATTCCTTTTTGGACTACAAGATATCACAGACCAGGAGAAACTTGATACCAGGACGTATCACCAGAGCAAGGGAGAATATGAATAGAATCCTATAATCCCTCTCCAGTCCTCAGCGTTGCCCTCCATTTGCCTGGGAGAGAAAAATAAGCCATCAGAGAATCTAAGACTCATGAGCAGATGGAGCACAGACATGGGACACAGGACAAACAGCTGTAGATGTAGTCAGTAAATGCTGAGGCAGGACACCAGACTCTTTAGAAACTCCTTGCCACATATTTTGGCAAAATCCTGCTTGATGTCTTGAGAATGAATCTCATCTTCTGTGTCTCTGCGTCTCCATTCAGAACTACTGAGTACCCAGTAAAAGAGCAGGGGTTCTGGTGAAAAAGAAGAGTGTTGATGGGAGCCAGCAGAGACGTTGGCAGGGTCATTGTGAGAGTGTCTATGATGTTTTGAAGCAAGGGAGATAGAGCCAGGGTGCAGAGTCAAAAGCAAATCCTCAAAAGGGACTTCAGACTGGTTGGCCTAAGTAGAGACTAAAGAGAGAATAGAGAGGGGTAGACAGCAAAGGAGTTGGAAACCCCACACAAGAGCATACCTCAAATTGCTCAGGGTTGAAATCCATGTGGGCTAGGCATCCACTGGGGCATTTCTTCTCTTTAGTACTCAGTGCGTATTATCAGGGCAGTGTCCTTCGAGTTGTATTAGGCTGTATTATAATATAATAATAATAATTATTATTATTATTATATTTATTATTATTATTATTATATAATATTAAGCCGTATTGCCTAATGGGTGAGAGAGTTAGCTCTGAGACAAGACTAAGTTCCTATCTCAGCAAAGATAATAAGCAAATTACTCAACTTGTGCCTTGATTTCTTTGTATATAAAAGAGGGCAAAAGATAGTATACAACTAATAGGGTTGTTTGTGAGAATTAAATAAAGTACAAGTAACATACTGAATAATTCCAGATAATATGTGTTCTTCCTGTTCTCCTCCTTCTCCTTCTTATAATCATCATCATCATCATCTTCATCAGCTCAAATATCACTAAGTCCTAACAGGGAGGATAGCTAATTAAGAATAAGATTTATAACCTTGCCCTTATTCAGAACATCAGTTCTGTCATCTAGCTCTCACTTTTCAAATATGTACCAATGTGGCATTTTGATATAGCCTACAAATATAAGTACCAATTGTTGTATACTTATACTTTTCTTATACTTTATGTATATATACACATATATATATACTTATACTTTACTTATACTTTATATACTTATACTTTATATAAGATATATATGTATCCTCTATATGTGTATATATATACATATACATGTACATATAAAATCACATTTAGTCTTCAAAAAAATGTAAAAAAATGCCATTATTTGCTCTAGAGTAGGGGCCAAGAAACAACAAATTGCTGTCCAAATCCAGCCCACTGTCTATTATAAAAATAAAGTTTCATTACACAGCCACACCAGTCATTTATGTATTAGCTATAGTTATGTTCATGCTACAGCGGCAGGGTTGCTTAGTTGAGATAGAAGTTTTCAGAAAAAGTTTGCTAATTCCTCCTGCAAAGAGATAAAGACATTGAGATTCAAAAATAAATGTAGGGTCCAGGATCATGCAGCAAGCTTCAGAGAAAAGATTCAAACCCAAGTCTGCCTGTCTTCAAGCTCAGTCTCTCAATCACTATTATACAGTCTCCAAAGTTACTAGTTTTAATGGAAAGGCCAAGAGGAAGTCTCTAAGGCTTGATGAAATAAGCAGATGGAGCTTTGAACATCAATCAGTCATCTAAATATCTGACATCAGGCCCATGAGTCAACAGCATTTCCCGCCATTGCCACCCACTACATAGCCTGGCTGTCTCCAACCATCTTGCCAAATGCCAGGCAACATGGAGTGAGCTCAAAGCACATATTTCCCCTTATGCCCACTGCATTGCTCCAGCAGCACAGTTCTTTCTTTTTGGTGTCACACCAAAGAGATTCCTACTAGTGGTCCTTCTGCTATAGCTGATACATTTTCTGATTTGGGGCTAGTCAGCAGCATTTTTACTTTCACATGGGTATGCCCATATGTGGACAGGAAGAAGAGGGAAAAGGAGAGAGGATGATTCCTGTTGGGTCTCAACATGGTCAGTTATATCAGTTTAGCTTTAGATTAAATTGTCCAGGATGACAGCAACGTCTTAGAGCTGAAGCTAGAAGGTCAGCAAGCTATATTGGAATGAGATCTGGGCCATGAGTTCAAACAGTGTCTCTTGAACTTAAGAATTACCAGAAGAGCATTTTTTAAAAGATCTATTTATTTATCTTACAAAGAGAGTGAATGCACATACACATGCATGCACACAAGTAGGGGGCAGGGGCAGGAAAGAATCCTCAAGCAGATTCCCCACTGAGCAGAGAGCCAACGTGGGGCTAGAGCTCATGACCCATGAGATCATAACCTGAGGAAAAACCAAGAGTCGGATGCTCAACAAACTGGGCCACCCAGACACCCCAGGAGAGCATGTTAAAACATCAGTTCCTGGGTTCTGTCCCCAGAGACGCTGACTTTATAATAGGCCCTAAGATTCAGAATTTCTATCAAGCTCCCAAATGATGCTGAGCCACATTTTTGCAAAGCACTGAGCAAAAATGAACTGGCTCTGGCCAGTGGCATGCCATCTGAAACCTGAGCAAGTTGCTAAAACTTCCTGGGCTCTACCTTCCTCATCTGAAAAAATGAAGCTGATAAACTAATAACCAATGCAAGAGGAGACTAACTCAGAAGCTGTTTTAATATTTACTAATAATGAGAATTAGAATTTCCTGAGTAGTTCTTCAGTACAATGCCAAGCACTGTACTAGGCACTTTACACCACATATTATCTCTGAGGTCTTCATAAGAACCTGCCAAAAGAGAAGTATTATCATCATTCAACAGGCAAGGACCCTGAAGAGATACCTTGTCTAATATCCACAGCTAGGAAGTACAAACCCTGCAATTCCAACCCAGATTTGAATGTCACCAAAGCATGCTTTTAAATCTCCCAAATAGGTATAATTAGTCTCCTATCTCTACCTGAAATTGTTTGTGTGGTAACTTCTACCCAGTGTGCAGGAGAAAGTTGAGCTCCTGACTAGAGGTAGCAGCCACAGCCTTCAGCCATCAGGCAAGTAAAAAACAGCTTCCCCACTTGCCCTCTGTTGATGATGCTATTTGATGGAGTGTTGAGACCAGTGATTACCCACTCTAGAAAGCAATCATTCCATCCTTTATCCTTCAATGACCAGCAGCAGGGGTGCCTAGGGCTGAGAGAGCTTGCAGTCAAGGGTGGGGAGGAAAAAAAAAAAAAAACAACTTTCAAAATCCAGGGAGCTCAAATGAACACCTCTTGAGAAAATATATTTCAGAATTAAACGTTTAATGCTGGGTTTTCACTTTGTAACAGCAATGGGCTGTGGAAACAAGTGCCAAAGAGCAGGAGGAGACTTGCAGCGACCCTCTCCAATAACAGAAAATTATTTGTTGCTTCCTAAAGTGGTATTTGAGCCCAGCGGGCTGCACTTAAGATGTGACTGGATAATGGCTGTGTGACACACCCCTCTAATGGAGCTGTCACACAGATACTGCCGAGCAGCCTGAGCTGTGGCTTTGTGCTGTTTAGGATGATGGTGATTCCCCTGGCTACTTTAGTAACTTTAGGGGATATTATGGTGAGGTTCCAGGAAAAAGGACCCCTCTCATTTAATGCATGGGATATCAGAGAGCAAAATCCAACTACATCACCAAAGCCACAGATAGAGACTTTGTGGGGATATTGAGTGTGTTCCCCAAAATTGGAGCAATTGAAAAGCAAACCCATCAACAATTCTGTGCTGCCCTTTGTGTTCATAGGAAAACCTTTACATCAAATCCCTGCCGATAGAAAAGAGGGTGTATTAGTTTCCTCTTGGGCTACAACAAATTACCACAAATTCAAGGGATTAAAACAATGTACATTTATTGTCTTATAGTTCTGTAGGTCAGAAGTCCAAAACGGGCTTCCAAAATCAAGATGTCAGCATGGCTGCATTTCTTCTAGAGCCATTTTCTACATGGTTATGGGTTATAGACCCTAGATCAATTCTTCTAAACTTTCAAGGAGTACATAAACTTAGCTGACATCTGGATTACCATTTTATCAATAATGTGACATTCTTCCCCACCAGAACTACCTACTTTTTAGTTCATTCCTTAATCACTCATTTTCAAGAAGATTGGAATTTCAAAAACATTCTGACATTAGCAAAGAAGACCCATTCCTTCTCGCTCTTCTTCCTGTCTAAACATTGCTTCTTAAGCAGGTAAGCCCTCACCCCATTTGCCACAAGTCTCTGCTCCCATTAAAGGAACAAAGCTTCAAGGACCTCTTCAGGGACTAAAATCTATGCAGCAGGGAGTTAGTGTGCAAATTGGACCAAGTGTCTCTCCTTTCTTCTGAAACCACTGCAAGGTGAAAAGCTTACTAACAAGAAAGCGCATCCAAAGTCCCTGCATAGGCTTCAAATTACAATTGCACACAGCTTGCAAATTGGAGTTCTAAAATCTTAAAAGTCTCAAAATAGGGATGAAGATGTGAAACAATAATATATAATCGCAAAGCCATACCACTGACTGACTGTATTACTCTTTCTCAGTCTGCTCTGGGAATTAAGACTGAGGATAACTCTGCTAAAACCAAAGGGTTACTAGACTGAGTGGTATGCCGGAGTCAGTTTGGTGTTAAATTTCCAGGATGTTGACAAACTGATTGTTATGCATAACTATTATTAAAATTTTTATTATATAAATTTATAATTAATGTTAAAAACAAAGTCAATAAATCCTCAAAACCCACCACTCCTAATGATTTTATTATGTTTGATATAATATGTGCTTTTGAGATTATTTACACCTACGATAGCTGTAAAGTGGAAATACTTTAATGGTATATTACCAGACATCTCTTCCTAAGCCTACATTCAGTGCTATCATGTTAGTAGCTTAAAATCAGCCACGGTGGGCATATCCACAGCATTGAAATATAAGTCAGGGCTTGATTTATTGTTTTGCTGACTATCGAGACTTAAGAATGTGCTGGAGAAAAAGTTAATAACACAGATTGCACTTTAACAGCATGTTATGTCTATAAGTGTTTGAGAAAATAATCTCGCTATACTCTAAAACTTTTATCAAATTCGGCAAATAAGCTGTAGTCATCACTGAGAAATGAATAAAATTCCAACATACTTCTTCTGTATTACTAGTTAATGGAAATGAAAATACCAGGGAGCATTCATGTCAGAACTACAGTCATTCATCAACTGAAACCACAGCGCAGGTAAGGATGAAAGGGTTTAGCAAAAACAAACAAACAAACACTCTGTGAGAATTAGTTCCCAATATAGAATTTTTGACAAAAATATCATATATTCTATTATTTGTAATACACGTACTTGATGTTGCTAAAATTTATAACAAATATGTATATATGTACCGTATATATCTATACCTACACATACTCTTCTTCATAGAGCTGGGGACTAAATATTTACTGTCACGCTAAGTTACAAAGATGAAAGCGAATAGTCTCAGGCCAGTCATAACATTCATCGTTAAAAGAGACATGAAGGTGGACCTACATATGGGTAGAGACTAGAGGCAAATTGGATAGAACCTGTATTAGAATTACTAAGAAACCTTCTGTATACAAAGCAGGCAGGGTTAAAGACTACAAGAGAATCACTTTGAATAAAATCTTTTGAAGGCCCAGCTAAGAGTGCTCTTGAGAAAACCAACTATTGTAGAAAAGGAAGCCAATGGGAACTGTACAAAGATTTTTCAGTTTTTAGTCTCTAAGATGTCTCTTTTCTCTTTGGATTCTGTCACTCTTACATGCTTTATCCTTTTGAGTTTTCTGGCTTTCCCTCCTCTCTTTGTCCTACAAAACATTTATGGACTTTATATCCTGTGAGGGCAGGGCTCGTATCTGTCTTTTTCATCTTGTTAACCCTAGCACTGAGCACAGTCATGACATGTAGGAAGTATTAACAAATATTTATTTAAATAACGAATATTTAAAAAACAAAATGGAATCATGACCCTTTTTTTTTTTTTACTCGTATTTCAACTAATTATGGGTGAAATTTTGTAAGGACATTATGAAAGCAAACACACACACTCTCTCACACACACACATGTAAAGAGAAATAAGCAATATTCAAAAAGGTAGAGCTTACAAAATACAAGTTTACATTCTTATGGGAGGTAATAAGAATGCCTGCCAAGCACAAGGCCACTGTTCTGTTTTCATACCTTGTCTGAACCTCATCCATGTGTCATCCACTGGCAGAGCCATATTGTTTTCTGACTCCTAGGAGATAATCTGATGCAGACATTTACAGGTCAAAGGTAGATCAAAACCCAGGTTCTTTTTTTTCTTTTTCTTTTTTTTTTTCAGAGCCATCCATGGCCTCTCTGAGGCCTCCCAAGAATCCACAGCTCCTTTGCAAGGTAGCAACAACAGTGTAGTGAACTTTCTTCAAGTTACCACTTTCACTTCACTTTTCATGGTTTTTATGTTCTTAGGGACAGGGGAAGTGAAGGAATGCCAGGTAGCTACTGTGAGTATCCAGGAGCAGAAAAAAACTGGAGTGCAGAAGATTTTCCCAGGCATCCCAACCACCAAAAACAGAGGAAGCAAATATGTTGGCAAGTTTGGGACATGAAAACATTTGAGACAAATATACGAGGCTCTAGAGCTGGGTAGAAATTGAACAGTAAAGAGTGCAAACAATAGAGACAGAAGAAAAGCAAGAGAGCCAAGGTAATTGCCATGTTCGAAGCCATAGGTCCACCTAATACTCGTGTTTTATTACCTCTGTTTGAATGACGTGGTGATAGTCTTTTTAATTTAAAGGCATGAAGTCTGATAGACACAGACTCCTCCATAACCATCTCTGTGAGTAAGTAGTCTTTAGCTTTATAACTTTATGACATAAACTGAATTGAAATACATGTGGTCAACATTTTTACCAAGGCAAGAGAAAGGTTATTTCTTCATAAGATATCTCCTTAGGTTGTACAGAAGTTTTGCTTTCTTCCAAAACTTCTATTCTTCATCTAAGTATTAAGATCAAAGATCAAGGCTTAAAGTAGTAAAATTTTAAGTTTTTAAGTTTAAAGCTGGGATATAGATAGTTCGGTCATGGCAATAAATGGGTAAAAGATAGAACAACTTTGAAAAGAGAATTTAGGATCAGGAGGTGGTGTGAATACATGAGACACCACCAACATATAAGAACTGAGTCTTCATAGAGTCAATTACCAGGGGTTGCATTCCAAAATGGAAATAAAATTTCAAGATAACAACAGCTTAAGGATGAGCTACAACAAATTCCATAAAGGAAAATTGAAAATTAAAAAACAAAAAGGCAAAACAAAAGAAAACAAACAAACAAACAAAAACCCACTTTGTAACAGAGTTCAAGGACAATGGGTGGATCAAGATGAATATGGAAAATTATGGAGGGATAAGATTTGTAGAAAACTGTCTCAAGACTGATTAAAAATGGGGTGGGTCTTCAATGGACGAATGGATAAGGAAGATGTGGTCCATATACACTATGGAGTATTATGCCTCCCTCAGAAAGGATGAATACCCAACTTTTGTAGCAACATGGACGGGACTGGAAGAGATTATGCTAAGTGAAATAAGTCAAGCAGAGAAAGTCAATTATCATATGGTTTCACTTATTTGTGGAGCATAACAAATAACATGGAGGACAAGGGGAGATGGAGAGGAGAAGGGAGTTGGGGGAAATTGGAAGGGGAGGTGAACCATGAGAGACTATGGACTCTGAAAAACAATCTGAGGGTTTTGAAGGGGCGGGGGGGTGGGAGGTTGGGGGAACGAGGTGGTGGGTATTAGAGAGAGCATGTATTGCATGGAGCACTGGGTGTGGTACAAAAACAATGAATACTGTTACGCTGAAAAGAAAAAAAAATTTTTTAATAGGGTGGCTCTTCTAGTGACGTCATAGAACACCTCAATCTCATAGGTATTTTTTTTTAAAGATTTTATTTATTTATTTGATAGAGAGAGACAACAGGAAAGAGAACACAAGCCAGGGAGTGGGAGAGGGAGAACCAGGCTTTCCAGTAGAGCAGGGAGCCCGATGTGGGGCTCAATCCCAGGATCCTGGGATCATGACCTGAGCTGAAGGCAGACGCTTAAGACTGATTTACCCAGGCACCCCAAATCTTGTAGGTCTTTAGCAGAAAATATATTTGCCAGAATGCTATAGAGGATATTCTTATATTAGATGAGGTACGAAATGAAGGATGTTATATTATTTTAGTGGCAAAACACAGAGTTCCATTCAGTCTAATGCATGTTATAAAAATAATTGTAGCAATAAGGTAAGGAAATATTGCCAGATTTTCATGAATAGAAATTGAAATATGGCCATACCTAAGGAAACTGGAGCAAAAATTAATTCTGTACTTGTTGAAACTCTAGGGACCTCAGCAGCACAAGTCTGGGGATTTTAGTCTCAGGTAGGCTGTCAGTAAAGTGGCTAAGCTCTCAGCTACCATCTCTGCCTGTTTCTCCTTCTGTCTCTTGCTTCTTGTATTTCTACCTGACTTCCTTTTCAATCCCAGTCTCTGCTTACCCATGGTTTCTGCTTCTTCAAGAGTCTAACTTACTCATAACTACTCACTCATGTCTGTTATGGTCCTTCTCTAAGTTCCCACTGCTTATAATGTGATTTGTTCCATAGCACAGAAAAGTGCACAACAGAAAGGAAATTGATTGTCTCATAAAAATTATTGTTTAATTGACCTTTTAACACTAAGCTATATCATATACCTCCAGTTAGCTTAAGGTTTGTCTATATTTGGGTCAGATCCTTACATCTGATCCCAGCAGCTTTGTTCAGAGTAGAATGAAGTTATATGGTAAAGAACACAGCAGCCCAGAGCTGGACACTCAACATACTCTGTAGACAATCTATTTTCTTTTAGGAAAGAAGGTGGATATTTTGGTTAATTCATTTAGAACAGTGGGTAGGAAGAAAATGGAAACAAAAAAAGTCCCTAAGATTTATGTCAATTCTCAGTCTATAATTCTGACACCTAGGAGTAGCTATGCAAAGAAGATATCAAATCAGAATTCTGGTGGTCTTGTTAGAAACACCACTATTGCCTTACCTGCCATCTGGGTCATTTTGACAGCAACTAAACACTAAAAAAGTGAGGTTTTGCTCATAAATGATGGAAAGCATTCCCTTTGCCCAGGGACCAAAATAAAAAGACAATATGCAAGCCCAGCAGCCTGACATTTCTGTCTGGGTAATATTTCAGATAGTGTGAAGAGGGGGACAATGGGCTGGGCCTGGCACATGCTCTCACACTGAGACAGCAAGCCAGGAATATTTTTCCTAGAAAGCAACCCAGTGGGGAGCCTCTGTGAAAGAGAGAAATATAAATTATTCATTTTCTGTTCTTTGTCTACTACCCCCAGCAAGCCTGGTTTTGCAGAGGCAAACAGAGCACAGAGGAAGGTATCGGGACAAGTATCTTGTACTATGCCCAGCTGAAGATCACTGCTTTCTAATGAGTGTGCATGCACAGCAGACTGCAAGCAGCCTGGATGGTAGCAAGAAGGGAAGACCGTCACTGGTCTGACTGACAGGCAGACCCACAAATTTGTCATGGCTCAGCATTTAATGAATGGGAAAAACACTTCAGTCCTGTGGAGTTCTGTTTTATTAGCTATAAAAAGAAAGAAATCAAAGAGTATGTTCAAAGAGTTGGTTCTGGAAAAGCACGTTACCAAGACTGGAATTCTCTCCCATCCAGCCAGCCTCCCTGGTTCTTGGGTCTCTCTTTAAGTAAGAGAAAATATCATTTAGAGAACTGCAACCTTGGGAGTCTTCCCAAAAGAGCACTCTTCCCAGACCATAACACTGGAGAGAGTGAAGAAATTAACTCTTGAAGAATGACTTCTGCCTGCAAAAGGATCTGCACCAGCAATGTCATCACTGCAGAAGGGTAAAAGAAGGTGTCAAACCATGAAGATAATTTCCACAGCAACACCATGAGCTATGACAGATGAAACCTAGGTAAAACCCAGGTCCTGTTACCAAAGTGATCTTTTTTCCCAGTTTTCTATTCTCTTGCAGTTTAGAAGTAGGACTGGAATCCTTGGAATAAATAAGTAAAATTCTTGGATAAGTGGGTGAAGAGGATCATGCATGTTTCATCTGACAATTCAGCTTCATTCAAGGCAGCCTCAAGTCCTCCACCTACTTTGAGACCATTGCTATAGTCCCGACACTGACCTTCGACAGTTTCTTTCTAGCAGGTTTGGTATCCCTCTACACCTACCAAGGTCCCTGTTCAAATAAAGTCTTGTCCAGGTAAGTACAACTGCTATCTCATCTTTAGACTTCTTGCTAAACCAGCTCCAGTTGAAAAATTACCTCTGGCTATCAATACAATCTGGTTGAATAAGACAGCGGTGGGGGGACATGAAAGACATCTGTCTCTTATTCATCCGTATTACCAGCTAATTATGTTGCCTTTATTACCTCCATGTGTTAAATATGAAGCACTCAGTCTGAGACCCAGGAGGATCAATGATCAAATATTACCAATAGTGGGTATAAGAGTTTGACATTGTATTGACACAACAAACCATCCTCTCTCGTTTGACATGTTCAGGTAAAGCTCATCATTCATTGCCTAGCCAAACCCCACATACCAGAAATTTCTAGGTCAATAGCATTTTCAAGTTGAATATGAAATTTTCTTATAAAAAAATGTGGTGCTTGCCTGAACTTTTACACAGTCTGCTCTTCTCTTGGCACAGGGCTTACCAGACTACGTCATCTTTGAATGCCTATAGATTAGATCATACATTTTGTCATAGCTTGATCTCTTAGTAACCTGCCATCTACCTTAAGCCTACCAGGCCATTTGTGAATTTTCTCCCAGAAAAGCTGGATTTTGGCAGTTGGGTCACCCCCAGCTATCTTTAGGAGCTTACTCTCTCAAGTACATGCATATACCCAGATTTGCGAATATTTATTTCTACAGTATTTTGAAGCGAGGGCTTGCTCGTATTTTTCAATTGTGTCTTAGTGGTTTGTTTTATAGAGGCCCCTGCAACCTCTAGTTCTCTTACTATTATCCCTAGAAGTGCTTCTAACGTGTAATTGTAGAGAAAAAAGATGATACACTTTTTTTTAAAATAACATAAATTCATTTATTAAAATTAACCAAATGTAATTAAATCATACTTGTCCCACTACCTAACAGGAACATAAATATGCATTGTAGATTGTTAAATGTAATCAAATTTATTCTTTTGTTATTTTTTGGATTACAGAAAGAATAATGGAATGGCTGTGGAATTTCCAATGATTGAGGAAACATTAGTATTTATCACAAGAGGAATAATATAGGATGAGGAAAAATAGCAATAAATATTTACAAATGAATCCCTAATTCCTAATAGAAAAGCACAGAAAAGTTGTCAGTTTATTCATTCAATAAAAACTAAATACATACATACATATATATACGTACATATGTGTATGTATATATATGCACATGTACATGAGTGCATCACTATTGTGTGTGTGATAGTACCTACCCTAGAGCTCACTGCCATTGGAGAGGACAGATAGGGAAACAAGCAACATATTAGAAGGCTCCAAGAGTCTTCCACAGAAAGAGTGGAGGCACAGAAGAGAAGATGTTAATTTTGCCTTGGGGTGTGGGAATGGGGAAAAGAAAAGGGTGTGGTATTAAAACTCCAGAGAGGGGCGCCTGGGTGGCTCTGTGGGTTGAAGCCTCTGCCTTCAGCTTGGGTCATGAGCCCAGGGTCCTGGAATCAAGCCCCGCATCAAGCTCTCCACTCAGCGAGAAGCCTGCTTCCTCCTCTCTCTCTGCCTGCCTCTCTGCCTACTTGTGATCTCTGTCTGTCAAATAAATAATAAAATCTTAAAAAAAAAAAAAAAAACTTCCAGAGAAAGTGGTGCAGAGTAGTCTTGAACAAGACACTAATTTTCATAAAGCAGATGAAGATGGAAGGCAAATACTCTGCCAGGCTATAGTCTGTAGGGGGTTCATCAGCAATAGATGAGTGGGAAGGTCAGTCAAAGAACAAGATAAACTTAACAAGGCAAAGGTGAAGTTGCAGAGAATCATTAATGCCAATCTTTGCCTTTGGTGAAGAACCTTGTATTCCATTCTTGAGTAACATCCTGGGTCCTAACTCTAAATGGTCCACTGTTGTTGCTCCAAATTCCATGGTGAGACACATCCTGGGACCTTCTCTGATCTCCAAGAGGAAAATAGCTGTGATTACTCATACCATGAACATGTCCAAGTCTACCATAAATGCAGAAGCAGAGCAGGGCAGCACATCTGCCTGCTATTGGTCATTACAAACAAGACAGGTTAAAGACGTAATAAGTATTCCTTGACTGATGGACAGGAAGACGCCATCATAAGATTTGCTTGCACTAGAAACAGGAAGCCCTAATTAGCCAGGACTGGTTTAATATGTAGCACTTATGACATTGCAATTTCAAACAGCATTTCCACAGGGTTTCATAACTCTTCTTGGTGGTACATTATTATTTTCCAGGCACTCCTGGGAAAAATTAAAATTCAAGACCAATATGCTTTCCAGAAAAATCTATTAAAGCATTAAAGGGAAAGCAATTCCTAGGTGATCTATGCATTGAAAACTAGTCTATAGTAACATGTAGACAGATATTGCAGAGCCATCTCAGGGCCATCTTATCTCATCTCATTGAATGCCAATCACATCACCTTCATCCACTAGCACTACATGCTTTTCCTGGAGGAATTTCAGTCTATGGGCTCCTTCCTCATTTAGATCTCGGAGCATCTTTTTTCGTTTGTCTGCCTGCTTCATTCATTTATTTCCCCACATTTACTGAAAACGTATGATGTGCCAGGCTCTGTGACAACTAGGTAAACAAATCTAGAGCTGGCCCTCTTAGAGCTCAAAGTCTGAAGGGAAAAATAGATCTTTAAGGAAGAATTTACATTTCCTGCTGAATGTTCAATCTCCAGACTTTTCTAAGGCCATTTCCTGTTCATTCTTTTTCTTTCAACCACAAGGAGAGCCTATTTCATTTTGCTGTTGCCTACAATATCTTCTCTCCTCTTTACTATTTCTGTAATATTTTCTTTGCTTTTTGGAAACTATATCCAATATCTCCTTGAGATTTTCTCAAGAAGTAAAAGGGCCTTTTACTATCTTACTTTTAAAATTATCATTATAGACCTGATATAGACAGCTTTCAAGAACTTAACCTAAGAAAGACCTGGGAGGTCAAGGGACAGAAGTGGGAAGGATGGGGGATACTTTTTAATACTTGGATCAGCCTGCAACATTATAATCCCAGGCTTTACTGAAGATGTTAGAGATTAAACAAAAATCTCTGAAGAGAAGGACGCAATGCTATAACAACCACATTTTCTAGTTTCTATAGTTGATTCTTTAACATCTTGAGGCTTTGCTGACTGTGGAGGGATTGCCCCTCCCAGGGTTAGCCAATTCCTAAACACAGTAAAAGACTTGCCTTCAAGCAAGCCTTTTATAAATAAACCAACCAATCCAGCACCCACACTCCCACCACCTTCTTTATCATGCTCACACTCAGCCACCATCCTCTTGCTCTACTCCTCCCAAAGCCAGATCACAGTCTCCTAGGCCCAGCTCTTACCATCCAGAGCCCATGAAAATTATCCAAACTAGCCAGTCCCAAACTTATTTACCCTGCCTTGCCCATTCCTTCCCACAGAAACCACAATAAAGGCTCTTACCCACATTGTCCCCCCACTCCCTCTGCCTCTTGACCTGTCCTGGTGCTTTCCCATAGGAACCTCATGATTTGGCATGCACCCTCCTCTTGGATCTGTGAGTAGAACAAGTAATCTTTTCAGAGGAATTGGTCTCCTATTTTTGGCCTTGCCATCATTGCATTATAATAAAATCTACATTAAAGGAAAGATTCTTGAACTGAGATGATTTCGTTAGACTTTTTCAACTGGGAATGACCCAGAGTTTTCCATAGTCCCTGGGCTTCCTCTAAAAGAACGTAAGTCTTCAGTTTGCCTCGTAAGAATGGGTTTTATGGTGGCCATGTACCTCTCAGGTCTCTTAGGAAGCATGATGGACTGCTAGTCCAGATATGGACCCCATTCCATCACTTTATTTGCATTGAGGTCATACTTCCTATGTTCTATCCCCAGCTACTAACAGAGGAATGAACAAAACAGGGACATTAAGGCAGGCACGTTCCTAGGAGATAAAGGACTCCTCTAATGGGCAACTTTGGCTTGAGGACTCCGATTATGTTGCCTTTCATTCAGACTACACTATAGTCTCAGATCCTTCCCTCACTTTCCTACCTTCCTCCTCTCCTTCACCCAGGGTCAAATGTGCATCATGTTCTGCCAATTTAACCAGCTTTCCCTGGCTCTCTTCCCATTTTCTTTCAGTTGTTTCTCTTAGTCAAATTCTTGTTCATTTAATTCTGCATTAATGTCTGTTTCTCAGAGGAACTAAAATAACACAAGTATCAGACCAGTAAGAATTGGAATGATTCCAAAACAGCCCATCTTTGTCTGCTTACCATGAAGAGATGAACTATACAAAACAAAAAATCAGTGCTAGAAACTGGAGATTCATTCAGCTCCATTAGAGAGTCAATCAATTATTAGCTTGGAGTTAATTAAGTTCTAGTCAAGAAGGCATTCAAAATCTCCCACATGTATGACTTTTTCTTTCTTGGGAACAAACTGAGACTCCTGTGTTACAGTCTATTCTTAATGCTGAGGTCTTTTAGGAGAATGAAAAGAGAGATAAAAATAAAGAAAAGGAAAAAAAGGAAATAGTAACTCTAACAAAGTAAAAAAAAAAAAAAAAAAAAAAGCATAATGCTGTCCAGGTGGTCCAAGGATTTAATTTCCATTGTCAGCATTAAGTGATGGGCTCAGAATCCAATGACCCAGCGATTAGGCTCTGACCCATACATTTTTAATAATGGCAGGTGTCCCAGACATACCTTTTATTTCCACAGGCCAAATTCCTGCAGCCACCATCAGGTAGGAGGCTGCCCATTTGAGATTATATCAGCATGGAATTTATATCCTGACCAAGAATAGTGTATACCAGATAAATCAAACCCCAGCAAAGGCTTCAGCTTCCTTCTAGTCTTCCCACCCACTATTCCTCCTATTGAGGGCACCATTTTAAATAATTGTATTATTATTTATAAGGTAGGTGGCAATGCATTATTATTTCACACTTCTACCTTGGTCACAGGTGACTGACACAGGGGAGGACAGCTTTTTCAAGGTCAGTCAATAAGTAGGCCAACTGGAAGGTTATGAGGTGGGCTCATTCAAGAGTTGTGCCCACGAGGATGAGAGCAATAAACCATACTAAATCAGATCTAACTCTGAACTTTGAATCTGAGAGGGAGAGTAGTTTAAATCTGGAGGAAACATTAAAAAAGAAGCAGATTGTGCATGAAAAGATGGGGAAATGGTGGCACCTCAGCCTGGGGAAGAACCAAAAGTGAGTAATCCTGCTGTTAGAACTGTACAAATAGCCAAAGACATCTTAGTTCCCAAACTACTTTTCCATGTAGCCTGGGTGTGTGATGATTCCCATATTCCCTTGAGGCCTTGGCATAGTAATAACTTATTCTTCCACGTAGCACTCCTTCCTACACTTATGGATTCAGAGTGAGACTCTGTTCCTTGAGAAGAAAGAAAAAAAAAATAGAAAGTCAAACAGACTACACTTACCTGGGGAAGAAAAACTGTCAAAAAAAAAAAAATGAAAAGAAAAGAAAAACGACATTTCAGTGCTCTGTCCTGTAGATTATGATTCAGGAGGTCTGGAGTAGAAGATGAAACATACATACTTTTTTTACAGGCTTCCACATCATAATGACAATAAGCCAGATCTAAATGCCATTTCACCAACACAATGACTAGTCAAGTCAGACTCCACAAATAAAAGGTTCATCAGAAAAGTATACACACACACACACACACACACACACACACACACACAAAAGAAAGAAAGAAAAAGAAAAAAGAAAAGTATACACGATGGAGGAGTGGAAGGCTGCATGCCTCCTGCTCCCCTAAGTAAATGAACAGCAACATATTTGTCATAAGTGTCGTCTTTAATAATTTGGTGGTTTGAGTTGTTACACACAGAATGGATTCCTAGAAAAAGGTGACACAGTCACAAAAATCAAAGGAAGGACTCATTTTCCAACAAGTATAAGAATACTGTGACGACAACTGTACAGATTATTCCAAAGGGGGACAGTCACAGGAAAGGTAAAGTCTGTTTCATCACTGAAAGCTCATGTGCAAATTTTAAGTAAATCTAATCATCTGAGGCTCAGTGTACAAATTAGACAATTAAGGGGCCTGAGATTAGGTAGATGTAAATTCAAATTTCAACCCTGCTCTCTATATACAAGACGTATGACTGTGGGCAATCTGCTTAAGCTCTCTCGGCTTCTGTTTCCTCACCTAAAAAGTAAGAATAGTACTAGGATCTTTGTCAGAGTGCTTGTTTTGAAAAATAAAAGTGTTGAGTTATGTAAAGCATTTAAACGTATTAAGTGCTCATTAAATACTGTTTTGCTACTGCTGTTGTCATTATTGCTAATGCACCCCACCATGTAAAGTTAAATAGAAGCACTTCTTGCATTTGAGGTATTTGTCCTAAGGCTCCTTCCTGTCCTGCTTCTCTCTCGGTTCCATATCCTTTCATCTTGTTCTTAGCCCTGTTGGACTAGATGTTTCTCTCTGATACCTCTGGGATTCTGACTTTAGAATTCCCTCATGGAATCTGCTTTAGATGGAGCCCAACTAATTTCCTTAGCCTTCTGATACCTCAAGGAGAATACCTCAACCTGTATGCCTCTGGAAATCTAACACCAATGTGGCCCATATGAGCCCCTATAAAATTAAGATTCTAAAACTGGGTAAATTACAGTTTTATCAGCTGATTGATAACTACTTTATTAAATGCTCAAAAGCAGTTAATCCCCCAAACTGGTGTCTATCAATGATGAGCTCCCAGGCATGCCATGATTCTCAAGCTTCAAATATCTGATATAAATAAGGGAGTAAATGCTTATAAACAAATCTATGATCAAGTTCTATCCAACAACTCTATTGTTAATTATGGGGACCATTTCTGTCATTCGTGGTCTCAAGTTAAATTGTTTTACTTTTTTTGTTGTTTTTTTGTTTTGTTTTCTTGTTTTTACTGGAGAAACTGTACTTCTAAAAGGCCATATTTTCTCAAAGTTTCTATTGCAAGCCTATGACTAGCAGGAATCCCAGCTGGACATTCAGTCTCTTTCAACATTAGTCTCTTTCACCAGATTTGATCTGCCTCTCCTGAGCTCAAACTTACGTCATTCAGAAAAATCATTCAAATAGCTTTTGCCTCAAAGTGTTTCATTCAGAGGTTTCCCCCTCCCCCTGGCCCCACAGAGAATGAGATTTACTCTGATTAGCATAGAATCTAGCCAGTCCTTTTCCTATGATCAAGGACAATTTTTCCCACCTGCCTTGGGAGGTTTTTAATCTACCAGCTGGAAACATTTTCTCTGAAAACAACAATGTTAAAGTCTACAAAGGTGGTGGTGGTAGGGGGGGTTATAAAGAAATATCTAGCACTGCCTCAGAGAAGTTTGTGTTGTATCCAGACCTTGATTTAGAATGTGTTGTGTTCTGCTCCAGAGATAACAAAAGCTTTGTCTGAAAAGCAAACCCTCATGATGGGGGAGCTGTAAAGCCGTTACCCTAGGTGAAGTGAAGGCTACAATTAGAAGCATACAAAGCACAGAAGTTCTTTCAACCATTTGTGCTCAAACCTTGCATCACAACTCAAAGTAATGATTAATTTTTCTACTGAGTCAGACTATAAAGGGGAAATTTTCCTGAGCATAAAAATGAATATTTTTTTTTATAACAGCTTGTCTTTAAAGATGTACCACATCTTCCAGTATTCATGCCCTATGAGATTCCCTCCCCTTGAATCTGGGCTGGGAATTTGATTCCTGAAACAAATAAGTGAGAATGCTGAGACTGGGTCAGAATAAGCCTTGCAGTATCTGCCTTGGTCTCTGCTATGCTTATGCTGGAAAAGTAAGCCTCATGTAACAAGTCTGATTTGTAAGTGAAAAAGCCATCTGGGATGTCCAGCTCTGTTGAGTCTTCTGATGCCTCTAACCCTGGTGACATCTGACAGCAATACATGAGAGGAACCAAGCTAGAACTACACAGCTGAGCTCATTCGATGGACAAAAAACATGAGCAACAATAATAAATTGCCATTTGAAGTCACTAGGATTAGGGCAGCGGTAGGCGTAGGTGGTTACACTATGGGAAATAACAGGAAAAACATTCTAAAAATTTAGGGGTACTAACTCCAAAGATTACATAAAATTAGCCCTGTATTATTTAGGAATTTTTACTTGGAAATGTGAGAAAAACATACTGACTTAAACAACAAAAAGGGGAGTGATTGGTTCAGGTAACTGAAAACCTTAGTCATGGGTAATTCTGGCCATAACTAGATCTCAGTCCTCAAATGATGTAGTAGGAAACTGAGTGCATCCCTTCACCTTCTGCTCTTCAGCTGGCTCAGCTCTCAAGCAGGCTCTTGCCTTAGCCCCCAATGGCACTATGTTTGAGGCCTAACCTTCAGAAACCCCATGGGATAGAGCTTTTCTTTCTGGATGGTTCCAATGAATATATAGTATTGTTGGAGACTGGCCTAGTTTGGGCCACAAGCCCATTCCTCCAGCCAGAGATGAAATCAAGACTTTTTTTTCATAAACAGAGACTAAAAGTGAAAAAGGGAGCCCCCGAACAAATGAAGTGCTCATGTTAATGAGGCTATGACTTCAGGTTTAGTGGCAGGAATCCAAAATTTAAAACAACTTTGAAAATCAGTTTATTTCTTTCTCACAGACAAGTTCAAGCAATGAAGCACCTTGCTTCCTTAAAGACATCAGGGGCCCAGAATTCTGTTATCCTAGTGCTTTGCTATTATTAATACACAGGTTCCATCTCTTAACTTAAAATGGCTGCTGTAGCTCTGTCCACCATGCCCATGTTCCCCCGAGTAGGGAAGGGGAATACACAACGGTCACACATTGAACTTCTGTTCATATCCAATTCACTAAAACTATGTCACTTGACCATGCCCAGCTACAAGAGTCAGGAAATGTAGTCTTTATTGATGGCCTTATGTTTAACTAAAATTCTTCTTACAACCTAAGATTTCTGAGAGACAACTAACAGTCCCTAACATCCACAGTTACCAGTAGAAAAGAGAATGAGCACTGAGTAGGGAAACAAAATCATTCATCGCATGCCACTTGGATGGAATTTTTATGATTCTAAGGTATTTTTACAATATGGGATTGTTTTTTCCTTAAAAATAATTAGCAGTGGCATTACTAGTATTAATTGTCCTCTATGTCTCTAATTAGAAAGACTACATGTGATTTGGGGTATTTTTAAATTTTTTTTCTTTTGTTGTTTTTATTATTTTTTGAAGTTTGCACCTGAAAACTTTTAATTAAAAAAAGTACACCACTTTCCTTGGCAAGCTATCCCCTCTTTAGAACAATCTAATTGTTGATTTTTTTTTCCATGAAAAACTTCTCTTTGCAGTCACATAGCTTGTCTTATCACCACTAAAATATAAAGATAGCTGAAAATTAGAGCCTGACAATTTTGAATTTCTATGAAAGAAACAGTGAAACCATGTTTTTTAGATAAATATTAAAAGCTACCTACTCACTTCTAAGGAGACAAAGAATAGATAAAACTAAAGAATACAAGGTAAGTTAGAATATGTTCATGAGACTGACACTCAAAATAAGCAAATGTTGTTGTGTTTTAATAGAGGCTACAGATCTTTTCTCTCTTTTTTAGAAAATATTACAAACAAAATTGAAATTCCTTATTCCATTCCCCTGTCTCATTCTTCTCCCTTCCACCCTTGATGCATCCCACTTCATAAATTTTGTGTGCCTCAATACACATTATAATACTTTTTCTAATAATAATAATCATGATAGCAAACGTAGTGCTTCCTCTGTATAGACATTCATATAAGAGTTATATAAATATGAACTCATTTGATCATCATAATACCCAAAAGGTAAGTATAATAATTATTATTATTATCTTCATTTTACAGATGGAGAATTAAAATCACAGAGAGATTTAAAAATAACTTTCCCAAGGTCATACACCAATAGTGGTAGAGCCAGTAATCAACTCCATGCAAGCTGACTCTGGATGGAGTACATGCTTTTAGAATTACTAGTACAAAATGGCCACATGCTTCAAGAAAAATAAGTGGTATTGTTTTGTGCAAGCCTTTTTTCCAACTTCAATAAACGTTACCATCTATAGCCCTTTGCAACATAACATCTCCATGAAACATTTTTTAATATTCTTATTAACATATATAGACATGGTATTCATTTTAACTGCTACGCAATATTCCTTTGTATACTCAAAACACAATTACATATTTCTCTATTTTTTAAAATGTTTCCAAAAAGTTGCTGTCTGACAAAGTACTAATAGGTTAAATGAACATTACATTTTTATTTTTTTAAGAGAAGATTCAGTATATATCATATATCTTCAAGGCACATGTGTTGCTGAAAAACTAATTTCAAAACAAATGAATTGAAGGAAAAATATTTCCCATAGTTATCCAAAAAAAAAAAAAAAAAGCAAAGCAAAAAAACCAACACTGATTGAAAAATATCATGTCTAGCAATAGACACTTTGACTCTCTGTCCTGGAAGTTGGGACCAATCCAAGGCAGTGAATTATTCTCAACCAAATCAGAAGCACTTTGCTATAGACTAGAAGAATATTTTACACAGTAACAAGTTAAATGACCATAACTGGTAACAATTCTGTTATTTTTATTGTAATACCAGTAAAATTTAACAAATATTTATTAAGTGTATATAATACATTAGACTCTGTCCTAGCAGTATATAATAATCTCTGCCCTCAAATTTAGTGGTGGAATGTCAAGAACAAAGAAAAAAATAATGCACAGAATAAAGATGTCCCTTGGGAATGTGCTTAATTCAAAGCAAAATTTTTCAAGTATAGCTATATAGAGCAAAGTTACCCAACGTATCTTTCATGAAAGTGAAGAAAATTTAAAAAAAAGAAGGGGATACTTCTTGGTCAAAAAACTTTGGGGGATACTGAAACAAGCAAAGTTTTAACACATTTTCTCTTTGCATAGATGTAAGTTTTAAATGTGGAAAATATTTTAAAGATTTAAAAAAAAAAAAAAAAAACCTTTGCTTCCACCCAAGAAGGGGATCCAAATAATTTTGAATTCAGGAATTTGGTAAGTCTGTGTTAATTCAATTGGTAGTAAGACAAATCGGGTAAACTACCCCTACTAAACAGTGCTTAAAATATTATTGCCAAAAAGATATGCCACATACCATAGAAATGTAAGATCCCTCACACATATACCCATCCATTCCTAACTAAACTACTAAACCCATAAGCTGGATAAATTTGGAAAATAATGTTTACTATATCATTCTTTAAAAATCTTTAAACAGATCCTGGAGGTTTCAAAGGGTTGCATTATGTTTGTAAAGTGGCAGAAATTAAAATCAACTCTTAATCTGATTTTCCCAAAAACTGCCCTTTGCCTCTGACACATTAAAATTGAGCTTTGGGGATCCTGGGTGGTTCAGTTGGTTAGGCATCAGACTCTCGGTTTCAACTCAGGTCTTGATCTCAGGGTTGTGACATCGAGCCACATGTGGGGCTCCCGCTCAGAGGAGAGTCTGTTCCTCTCCCTCTGTTCCTCCTCCACTTCCTCTCACTCTCTCCCTCTAAAAATAAGTTAATTAATAAAATGTTTTAAAAAATAGACCTTCAACTAGGAGTGGCAGTTGGGATTCAATCTTTCATTCAAGCACAAAACACTCATTGATCAAAAGATATTAAGGTATAAAGAAGGTACATAAGGTGGATCCCTGGAATGTTATAGAATGATATGCAAATTGTGTGCTAAGACTGTGGCCAATAGGAACACCCTTATCACGAAGTTTCCTGTGCTCACTGTGGAATTCAAGTTGTTTGCAAAGGTCCACAATAATCCTCTCTCACCCTCCAGAAAACCTACGCAAGGGGCATTCAGAGAAATTTCAGTATTTCAGCAATTATTCCTGAATATATTATTAAATAATAAATACTTTGCATATAAATAGAATTTCTTCACAGGCTTATGGACAATCTCTTGGTCTCTTAAGATGACACACACTAGGCTAAGACAATATTATATCAACATTTATTTGATAAACCAGCTAAACTAGGTGTCCTGACATGCTTCACTATCCCAAATTTGGCATGTTTGTAGCTGTTCCGGGAAACAAGATTGTTTTTTCATGGATGTGTGGCAATAGTTTTGATCCTGCCTCTTCATTTCTCCTCTCATTGTGTTTTTAATACTGAATCTCTGGTGTTCTTTCCCAGGAGTTACCCTCAACCCATGAGGAACTATCTCAATGACAGATTTTATAATGGGGAAAAAAATCCTAATAACATTTGTTCAATCTCCTTATTTTATATAGTATGAAATTAACATGAAGAAAAGGGCAAGGACCTGTCCAAAATTTCCACAGCCAATTTGAGTCAGGGATAGGACTGGAAAGCATGTCATTTGTATCAGTGTGAGGATGCACAGGGATATTAGAGCATGAGGTTGAAATGTCTGGGATGTCATTGAAGTTTTATGTTGAGATTTTTCAAGGTCAAGCATTTAAGGGGGAGGGTCATGTACCACTTGCAAATCAGGCAGTCCTATAGTACAAAGACCATTTCCATTTATTCAGAATGATGAAGTGCAAAAAATCAGTATATACATTTTGGAAGGGAAATTCACATCACTGGTTCCTCTTCTTTTAAGTCACAGCTAAAATGTCACCACCTCAAAGACCCCTTCTTGGACAAGCTATTAAGAAACTCCCTATGACTCTGTACCATCTTGCACCCAGAACATTGATTTATTTCATTGCTTATTTTTGCTTCCCCTGGCCACCACCCCCTGCACTGAAGGATGCAACTCTTCTGGTCTATCTTTACACCATCATGTACCTGGTGCCTAATTAGCATCTGATTCAGAGATCACACTCAGTACCTGAGTGGGTGAAGCCAAATCCAGACAGCAAATGAGAGGAGAGGGGACAACATAACTACAGATCCTCTGTGATTTCTGTGAGTGATGCAAGAGGAGCAATGAGGACTTTCAGAGAAAGAGGCAAAGACCTAGCAGAATGTGAGCAGTTGAGAAGAGGTTAGATTGGAAGGCTCTCAAGGAGGATTAGACATGAAAGAGTGAAGTGGTGGTGGGCAGAGGGGCAGTCCTGAACATCCTGTTGGAAGCCAGTGAGCTGAGCTCTTCCTGAGGCATTTGAGTACCAGTTGCCTACAGGGGTGTTACGCAGCTTGATCTTTGTATAGCATGAGAACAAAAGTGTTCCTGAAAGACCAAAATCCTCTTTTCAAATATTTATGTTCCCTCTAGCCAGTCCCCTCATTCCCACCCTCCTACTCCCTGTCATTACTGCATGAGGCCACTGTGACCAAAAGAAGAAGTCTGGAGGGTCAACCTGCATCCAGCCATATTGTGACTTCCCTATAGTACCTCTTCCATCAGCTGCTCTCTGCAGTAACTGGTAAAACCAACTGGTGCTGGTGATCATTTAAAAAGTTACCTAGGTAGATCCTTAAAGGCTGCATGCCAGTCTAAGAAAGGGAAATTTCAGGCCAGGTGACCTGGGGAAAAAACAAACAAACAAAAAAACCTCATGTATACTTTCCCCCAAGAAGGATTTAAGGTTTTAAAAGCATTCCCCCAGGGCAGAAAGTACATCAGCTGGGGTAGTTTCTGCACCCCCTCCTCCCCAGCAGTCTAAACTCCAGGCATCCTGCCTAGACGCAAGCCTCAGCTTCGTCAGCATCTGAACCACTGAGCATAGACATTCCTGTTTTACCCACCTCCACCCGCATTTCTTCCCCAAACCAGCTCCTAAAAGGATAAACTAAACTTGTGGCAGAATCTTAAGGTAACAATCTGCAAATAGCTGAGGGTGAATGAGGCTTTGGAGTTGTGGAAAATACATAGATAACTGGGCACCATATAAATGCAAGGAGAGAGCCACAGCACCTTAGCTGGATGGAAAGAGTGAGGTTGGGGGCTGAGACTGGCTTTGGAACACAGAATTACCTAGTTACTGGAGACAATCAGCCTCCAAGGCTTTCTAGCCTATTCTGCGAACTTCACTAATATAAACCAGTAATATATACCACACTATATATACCACCACTAATATATACCACACTATATATATACCACCACTAATATATACCACACTAATACACACCACTAACATATACCACACCTTCACTAATATATAGCACACAGTATATATATACTAATATATGCCATATATAAATATACACATACATATATATAATATAGTGTATATACTACTAATGAATATATTCACTAATATATATTGGGCTGAATGCAGTGTGCCCAAGGTCTCTGTACTTGTCTTATTAAGGATGCCGGGGTTAGGCCTAACCCTATAAGGGTTAGGCCGATATGCATGCAAAGAGGACTCTTTTCTCCATTTGAGGGACCCATCCTATTTCCAGACTCTTTATTAAACTGAATTTGTTTTTTTTCTGTGTGTTTATCTTAGAAAGAGGTTTTAGTGGAAACCTATTGTATATCTGCCAGATGCCTTCCTTTAGAAACAGTCTTCCAATCTTCTCATCCCCAACTGCTTTCTGCAGGAACTTACATACCTCAACCTGCCCTCTGACACTGGCCATGGTTGACTGGTCCAGGTATAGACACCAGACCCAGACAGAGCCAATGTTGTGGATCTAGCTGTTCCCAAGGCCCAGCCATATTCATATTCCTGGGTTCCTTAAGATACTACCTTTTCATCTAATCTAGCTAAAGTTGATTTTCTGTCCCTTACATAGAGCTCTAATTAACACAGGAAAGAAGGGATAGAGGGAACCAATGTATATCTTTCATGTAATTTTAATAGTGAGTAAAGATGTTTGAAAACAGTGGTCCCCAAGTGGGGATAATTTTGGCTTCTTAGGGGACATTTGGCAATGTCTAGAGATATTGCAAGTGTGTACGTGTGTGTGTGTGCATGTGTGGGTGTCACAAGTGTGGGATGTGGGTGCTACTGGCTTGTGATGGGTAGAGGCATGGGTTGCAGCTGAGCATCTTACAATGCACAACCAGACCCCACAACAAAGAATTATCCAGGCCAAATGTTAATGGGACTACTGCTGAAAAACCTTAGTCTAAAGAAAGTCATTCATTCTATCAGTTTTCCTTTTATTTATTCAACCAACATTTATGAACCATTTGTAATGTTTTAAGCACTAAGTAGCTACTTAGGCATGGACAAGGGAAAAACAGACAAATTGACCAATAATTACTGTACAGTGGGGCAAGTATGCAATATTGGAGGTGTGCATAGTGGACTGAGACAGCTCAGTAGTAGAGGATGGGAGAGGATCGAAGAAGCTTTCCTGAAGAGATGATTACTGAGCTGAGTTCTATAGGGTAGGTAGTGTTGGATGAGACAGAGGAAAGGAGGAGGAGAGAGAAAAGTTTTCCATTAACAGAAACACAGGTAGCTGCTCAAATACCCATTTATCCACCCATTTAGCATTCACGCATTCCATAAATATTGACTGAGAAAAGAAGTATGAATGAATAGTGATTAAGAATACAGACTCTGGATCTAGACTTGTCTGGCTTCAAATCTCAGTTCTGCTACTTCTCAGCTGTGTGATCTTGAGCAAGTTACTTAAACTCCTTATGACTCCACTTCCTCATCTGTAAAGTATCTGATAATTATAAGAATTTTCCTTCTGGGATTACTGTGTGCAATAGTGTTTACTATTATTATCTTTGTTATTCCGTGCCAGGCACTTCCTAGGTGCTGGAGATAGAAAGGTGAATAACATAGGCATGATCCCTGCCCTCATAAAGCATATACCCTACTGGGAGATATGTAGGTGAGACAAAGGGAGAAGTATGGAGTATACTAACAAATTATAGAGAAAGGAGAGCTATATATTAGTAAACAGAGACTAGATTAAATCAAGGCACCAAACAACTCCCAAATCCTATAACACCAAATTTATAACACCAAATTGGTACTTCATATTTCTGCTAGATGGCATGTTTTCTCAATCAGGGATCCAAATGTACAGAACCTCCAAACCTGGATTTTGGCAGTTGCCTTGAGAGATAAATGGAGTATGGCTAATCACACACTGGCTCCTAAAGGTTCCTGCCAGGTTGTGACACATACTACTTCTGATTATATTTCACTGGCCAGAGAAAGACCCGTGATCACAACATACTTCAAGATGGTGGGAACGTGCAACCCAACCAGGTGCCCAAAGGGAGGAGAATGAGAGCACTTGCAAGCTGCCTTAATGGTGGTCACGACCTAGCATCACAGGGTTGGAGAAACTTCCTTTAAGAAGTGACATTCTAGCTGAAAGCTCTTAGTAAAATAGGAATTAACCAGGTACAAGATGGGATGGAATAATTCCAAGCACATTGTTGAGAAAACTGGCTAGTCAGAGTGCAAAAGTGAGGCAGTAAGAGAGAAGACTGAGAGGTTGTCAGGCCAGACTGTGCAGGACATAGCACATATATATCAAGAATATGTTTGAGATGTAGTGATCCAAAGGGGCACGTGCACCCGAATGTTTATAGCAGCAATGTCCACAATAGCCAAACTATGGAAAGAACCTATATGTCCATCAACAGATGAATGGATAAAGAAGATGTGGTATATATACACAATGGAATACTATGCAGCCATCAAAAGAAATGAAATCTTGCCATTTGCGACAACATGGATGGAACTAGAGCGTATCAAGCTTAGTGAAATAAGTCAAGCAGAGAAAGACAACTATCATATGATGTCCCTGATATGAGGAAGTGGTGATGCAACATGGGGGCTTAAGTTGGTAGGAGAAGAATCAATGAAACAAGATGGGATTGGGAGGGAGACAAACCATAAGTGACTCTTAATCTCACAAAACAAACTGAGGGTTGCTGGGGGGAGGGGGGTTGGGAGAAGGGGGGTGGGATTATGGACATTGGGGAGGGTATGTGCTTTGGTGAGTGCTGTGAAGTGTTAAACCTGGCAATTCACAGACCTGTACCCCTGGGGATAAAAATATATGTTTATAAAAAATAAGATATTAAAAAAAAAGAATACGTTTGAGAATTAGATATGTATTTTAGAAGATAGTTCTTATTGTGATATATATAATGGACTAAAACAACTAGAAAAAATGTGGAGATACCAGTTAAGAGACTCTTGCTGTGATATAGTCTGAGCCGGGGAAATGCAGGTGAGGAGAGAGAAATACACAAATCAAAAAAGCATCTCAGTGAGGGCAGGGGGAACAAGGATGCTTGTCAGGTTTCTGATTTAGCAAACTGCAGATGGTGGTACTATTCACTAAAGGGAAAAAATAGTATGAAATGAAAGATGAAGGGTTTAGCTTTAGAGAGATTAAGATGAGAGGCTTCTACGTTATCCAAATGGAGGTGTCTCATAAGCCAATTTATAGGTGTGGAGCTCAGAAGAGAGGCTCATTGAGTAAGAAAAATAGAGTTGGAGTCATCAGTATATGGAATTTAATTGAAGATAAAGGAGTAAATTGTTCAGTAAGAATGTGCAGAGTAAAAAGAGAAGACGGCATAGGACCTCTAAAGAACACCAACATTTAAAGGACAAGAAGGAGAAGAAAGTCTCAGGGAGGAGACAGAGAAAGATGGCTGGAATACAGGGAGGAGAAGAACCAACAGGAGAGACCAGGACCAAGGGAGTAGAAAGAAGAGAGTGTTTCAGAGGGGAATAGTCATGAGGGTCCATGTTGCTGAAAGATTTGGATAAGAACAGAAAATGGACAAGTTCTGATTTTAAAAAATACCACTTAGAAATTGGCAAGAAAGAGTTCCTTGTCCATGTTTTCAAAAGCAGTGTGAGTGTAACGGTGAAGGTAGGAGGCAGATGACATTAAAAAGATGAGTAAGCAGAAGAGAAGAAATAGATCCAATGTGGCCAGATCTTCCAGGAAGCTTGGTAGTTGATTAAGAAGGTTGAAAGGTATGTTTTATGTCAGGACATGAAATTAAAACAAGGACATTCTTCTTGTCTTCAAGGAACTTGAAATCCAGTAGGAAATGAGGATATATCCACAGAGAAAAGCAGTAAGATAGGAGGGACGCTGAGACAGATAGTTTGGACTTCAGACAAAATAATTCTCATTGGTGATCGACCGCTGAAGGGGAAGCCTCAAAGAAAAAGTAGAACTTGATCTGGTCCAAGACAGAGGAGTTAAACTTAGGAGAGGGCATTCCTAAGAGTGGGAAGAATGTTATTAGAAGCACATGCATGAGATAGCATTTGAGGAACAGAAAGAAGTCCAATCGGGCTGGAGCAGAATGGTAGATTTAGAAAGGATCCACATTTTATAATTTTCAAAGTGTTCCCTGGGGGAGCCCCAGAGTTTCCACAGAGATGTTCACAAGTAAATTTTCAAGATCAGATGATGATAAAACGTGGCCCATGGGTAAAATCCAGGCTGCCAGCTATTTTCATAAATTATGTATTATTAGAACACACCCATTTGTTTTCATACTGTCTATGACTGCTTTCCAGAGTTGAGTAGTTGAGACAGAGACCCATAAAGCCAAAAATATTTAGTATTTGGCCCTGTCAGAAAAAGTGTGCCAACTCCTTTCTGTCTTCTTTCTGTTTATACAGTTAGAGATTTTTTTTTAATTTACTATCATCATTATTGGTAGAAATATTTGTAAAATACTTTATATGGTCTTGCACAGAAAAATGATGACAGTGTTATATGAACTGAAGTTTCTGTAGCTTTCCTTAAATAGAATGAAATAAATCCTTATATTCTTTCTTTTCTTCTAAAGTCAAATATAATCAAACATGATTGAACTTTGGTGAGACAGCTCCAGCATCTCAACCTAGGTTGTAGTACAAGAATGACTACAGGAAATCTCTCTGTGTTCACCTGTATCAAGTCTTACTCTCTTTCTGGCCCAAGGAATACTTGCCTGCCTAATCTTGCACTTTGAAATTATGTAGTTAGTTGTACCCAATGGTAGGGATGTGTGTGTGTGTGTGTGACTTCTGGGAAAAGCACTTAACTGTCAGGAGGGAGACTCTCTAAGGATAATTTCACCCTGCCATGGAATTCAGTGATAAATGTGAGAGTCAAGTGACCAGTGTGCAGTAGGCTTAATTTATTAGCATTCACATGGATATAAGTAGCCCAAAAGAGCCACCCAGACCAGAAGTAGTGTTTGTATAAGGAATTATCTTTTGTGGTGTGAAGTCCCAAAGATTTTGGTAATATTTGTTACTGCAGTATAAACCTATCCTATAAGGACTAATATAATGCCCTAAGAATTACTTACCAGCATAAGAATGCTTTCCTCCATGCTCTATGGTCCCAGACTCGTACATTAGAACACTAGATTAGAGAATCTAACTTTCTGCTGTTACCATAACTTGACAGAACTCTCTACCAAGGGGTTCTACTCTCTCCAAGCCAAGAGATGTCTAAGTTGTACCAGTCAGATATTGTCTCATTGAAGTCTGATGTTCAAGAGAAATAACTGAAAATGATTCACTTTATGAGACTGCCTGAAGAGCTTACCATTTACAGTGAGAGTATGCTGGGGGAGGTGCCATGTGAGTGTGTATGTGTATGTTTGGTATGAGTTATTCCATTAGCTTCTGTTGCTCGTAACCAGAGAGTTCTACCTGATACTCTCCCTTGCAACATTTCCCCAGACCTCTCCTTGCTACACATCCTAGATTTCAAAACCACAAGAAGTTGAGGAGTTTCCACAGCTTGCTATATACTAGGCTAAATATAGATAGATAGATAGATAGATAGATAGATAGATATTAGTATATTGCTATGTACTTTCTTCTACAAGCTTTTAATCATACTATTCTCTTTTCTCATAACATTCTTTCTTTATTCCTGGAAAATTTCAGTTCATCCTTTAAGTGTAATTTAAATAGAGAATGGAATATTTCTACTTCAAACTCTTCCCCAGCCTTAACGGGAAAAGTGAAGTGTCCTTGTCTTTGTGTATCCATAGCAACTTATACATCTTTCTAACTTACAATATGGTATCATAGCTGGTGATTCACACATCCAGCCCTTCCAGGAGATGCTGAAATCCTCAAGGACAGACAAGCAAAGTTCAACAAATATCTGTTGAATTGAGTGAACTGAATCACATCTAAAAAGATTTATTTTCTAAAAGACGGCTCTCACTTTACTTATTTGCTTATTTACTTGTTTGTTTATGTGTTTTAAAATTTCTAGTCCTGTGCTCCTTTGAAAATTGGATCTGATTAATGCTTTATAGAGTTTGGAATTAATAACTAATAAGATGTAGAAAGCAAAAATAGTTGTCCCACTTCTCTTCCTTCTGTGCTTCTGTGCTTCTCTTTTTCCACTGACACATCACATTTTGATGTCATTTTTTATTTCTTTACAAGTTCCCTTGGTCTTAGCAGAAATATGCAATGACCCATTATGCAATGAGTTACATTGTATAACAAACAGGATTTCCCTCCTCTCTTGAGACAATGTGAAAAAAAAAAAAAGAAAAAAAAAACCTCATGAAATCCTTAATAAGGCTGCTAATGTGAATGAAGGCCAAGGATTCAATCCCTTAGGAAATTCTGGAGATGGATACAGTTGGGCTCTTCTTGGTAAATAGCTAGGAAATTATTCAATAAAAACAAAACATAAAGAAGAAAATGCCAGGGGTTCCTATCTTCCTTCCTGAAAAGATTGATCCAAAGCTCCACTTTGCAATTGCTCAAATGAGTTCACTTCAATCAGAGGACCAAAATGCTAATCAAAACTAGGGGGAAATAAATGGAATTGGTTTTCTCTGTATTATTTAATGGTGCTTGTCCTATCTCAACTGCTGCCCTTTCCCATTGACCAGAGTTAGAAAATATTTCTTTGGTATTATATGTCCCCATTCTTGAAGGAGAAAGTAAAATGATCTTTCTCATTTGAACTCTTAAACCCCAACTTCCCAACTTTAGCATACAAGGCCCTTGACGATTTTCTGTAGCCCCAACTTGTATCCTTTCCCACTATCTCTACCATTCTACTCCAAAATCTAGCTACTCTGAAATTTTCCAGTTTATCCAAATATTTTTTTTTGATACTCATACTTTCATGCCTGCTGCATCCTTTACCTGGAAAACCTAGTCCCTTTTATTTAGCAAGAAAATCCTCTCTACACCATTTACTCATTTTAAACACTTAGCCTCCTGCTCCTCTAAGTATCCACAGTACTGTAAACACATCTTCATGTACTGTGTAATTTATCTTTTGGTCAATTTTTCTGTCCTAGACCCTGAGCTCCTTGAGAGCTAGGAACATTTACCAATCACAGTTCCCATATAATAGATACTCCATTATGCTGGATGAATTAATAATTATTCACTTCCAAAATAATTCTATGTAAGGTCGTTGCCAAGGGCAAAGTAAATACCCAGTTAATTGTACTAACATTGGGGCTAAAATGTGTTTATTTAAACTTTTCTTACTATGGAAAATAAATTTATCATCTTCATGGCCCACAGAAAAACACTCATTGACACATAAATAAATAGGTTTCATGGTATTGGAGAGAATTTCATTGGTCTTTGCTTATGCCAGTTAGAAATCATAGTATCTGGAAATTAACACCAACAGAAACCAAAAGAAACTTCTCTATATACACACAAGGGCATGAAACAGCTAATCTATAAAACCATTATGGACACCAAGAATACATGACAAGGGATAAACATACACTTATCTCCAACTGGTTCTGTTTAGGGGAAGAAGAAAAATGAGGTCAATGACTTCACTCAAAAAGCTATTCTAGGTTAAACCTTTCTAACATGAGCATAGATAGAAATTGGTTATTTCAGCCCAGATTCCAACAGCTTTAAAGAGCTTTTCTCTTTAGAGGTTAACATTCATTTATGGGATCTTTCAACCTATACAATTTCCCAATTTCTAAAACTGATCATAGGAACAACTTGATTCCAAAAAGAGATAGCACTTCAATAATAATGGTAAGATAAAGAATAAGGAATTTACTACAAACTACTTTGCTGGCCCTGACATTAAAAAGCAATATGACATTGTGGAAACATAAGCTTTAGAAAGACACAGGTTCTAATCCTGGCTCTATTTCTTCCTGGCTCTCACTTTCTGCCTGGGACAGACTTGGGTAAGATTTTTAACCCCAGCAGACATCAGCTCTCTCATCTGTGAAACTGAGATTTTAAAAAGAAAAGAGATTTTTAAAAAATACTTTTTTAAAAGTATTTTAAAAAATACTAAAGTTGATATTGTAATACCTAACACAGTTGCATATCAAGTAATATATACTCATTATATAAAAGTATACTCATTATTTAATTAAAATTAATTTAATTATTTTATTACCATTTTGGATACAGAATACCAAAGTACATGGGAGACTTCCTATTGCTCCTGGTAAAGATGCAATAGAAAAAAAAAAATGTTAAGGAAGAAGAGCCAAGATAAAGGACAGGATAGAAACCTTCGAGGTTAAGAATAAAAATATGCACATCTCAGTAGCACTGGATCATGGGAAGGGTATGTATGTATGTATGTATTTTGATGGGCAGCAAAGCAAAATCTGTTGAGTGATAGCAAAGTGATAGTACAAAGCTCCCAAGGAGGGAGGGGATCCAAAAGGTTTGTCCCTATTTATGTCTTTTAAAAAGATTTTCTTTATTTATTTGATAGAGATAAAGAGAAAGAGCACAAGCAGGGGGAGCAGCAGGCAGAAGGAAAGGGAGAAGCAGACTCCCCACTTGGCAGGGAGCCCAATGTGGGGCTAGATTCTAGGACCTGAGATCATGACCTAAGCTGAAGGCACACACTTAACCAACTAAGCCACCCAGCTGCTCAGGAATGGTGCTTATAAACATATTCGATTGGCTAAAAAATCCAGAAAGACATAAATAGAGACTATATAAATGAATGAATTTCTGAACATTTCACTTGACTTTTTATTCCACTAATGGACACCCTTCCTTTCCTACAACAATAATCCTCCAAAAAGTCCTGCAGGTGTAGTGGTGTAAAGAAAAGAGAAATATATTTTTCTAGCCACAGATAGTCATGCAGTTGGGATGGAAACACCTCTGGATAGACGTAGGTTACATGTTGTTTTGAATAGTAGCAAAGAAATTGCAAAGCAATCAACTTGTGGATACAAGTGAGACAGTATTCCAGGACTTTCATGAGGTGACACATTTTTTTCTGTTGCAAGGCCCTAGGCAGTTGAAGAACAAAAGTTTTCAAGAAGAGAATGCTTCCCACCATGCACTCTCCTATTATTTTGTCTTGAAAAACATGCAGAATGAGTAGCAGTATGAATAATTCCAGGCTTTGCTGGGGGAAAAAAAAACTAGGTTCAAATTCTTCCTAAGCCAGTTGGGATGTACAAGGTATGGGGTAATCAGTATCTGAATTCCAGTGAATAGAATAGTAACTACCTCACAGAGTTATAGTAGAGGTTAGGTAGCATAATTATGTAAATTATGTATCACAGCCCCCTAATACATAGTAAATCCTCAATAAATGGTAACTATATTGTTACATGGAAGAAAGAAAGGAAAGAAATGTGGTAATTTGTCCATTTCTGCATTTGATACTAAAAGAATCCCACAGAAGACTGAAGATGAGGCATCACAAAAATGAATAATCTGATACCTAAACTCAGACCAGTTTCAGTGAACCCCAGTGACACTAAAGGATGCACTTTCCACAAAGGCCAGCATGGAATACTGGGGGACTGGGGGACTTTCACTGGATGCAACTTTAGAACTCCCTTACTTCCTCAGTGGGAAATATGCTTTTATTCTTTTGTCCGTTCAGGATGAAGTCTTGACAGGTGGAAGCCCTGAGCTGGAAGAAGGTTTTTCAAAGTTTCTATAGTCCCAGCAACATCTCTCTGGAACTCCAGTGTAATTGACATATATATATTTATGAAAACTGTCACCTGAAACTAACATCCAGGTCTAGATACAAATTCATATCATGATGCCAGCCCATCTCGCTTCATTGTTGTCAGGTTATGTTTTAATGATCAAACATCACACTTGCCAATCTCTTGCAGCTGTGTAACAATCCTCAGTCTGGGTATATACAATCAACTATATCCTCCTTACAGACCTAAGGGGAGAGTATGGCAGGCCTGCCTGATGAAGCCTTAACCACCTCAGCTTTATGGGCAGCTGAGGCACTTGGGTTCTACAGGACATCTAGTAGAAAGAAGCCCCAGATGTGGGGATAGAGCTCTCCTCAACCATGTGAGCTTTGAAGTCAAGCAGCGTCTATGAGCCTCAGTTTCCTTGTTTATCAAATAGGGATGAAAATGTTTCCCTATATCAAACTTTCAGACTGGTTGTGTAGATCAAAATATAAACAGAAAATTTGTGCAGGCTCAGCATAAATTATAAAATGCTAAGGATTATAATGATATAAGCAGTATTATCATTATTTTTTTCTTATAGGGGTTTAAAAACATATCTTAGACGTGTTTTAAAAAACACAATCTTGCATTGAAAGAGCAGGATCAGACAAAATTGAGGATGGGATGTGTTTATGTGGGTCTTCTTTAACTATCTAGCAAACTCATTGGCATGCTGAGCTTCCAACTCAGATAATTGTTTTTGAATGGGTAATTTTTTGTCCCCAAAGAGTCCCTGTCAGAATGATAAGAATGATTTTGGCTCTCCATTCTTCCTACCTCAGAAAATCTGTGAGTGCCAATATCTTCTCAGTGCATTTCTATTTTGCTTAAGCCAACATAATTGGCTTGCAGTTGAGAACTCAACATGGTATATTGGAAAGACCACTGGAATCGGGCAGAGCTGGAATGAAACCTAGGTCCATTATACTAAACTTGGACAAGTCACTTAAACTCTATAACCCTTAGTTTCTAGTGTCCCCAACTCACAGGGATTGTGTAGATTAAATTAGTATGTGAAAAAGTACTGGATAGACTGGCTGGCATCTAAAAGGCTTTAATATATCATAGTGGCCTGTGTTCTCCGAATTAGTGGTGCTTTCTGGGTCAGAATCTCTAACACCTTTGAAAAACCTAACAAAAGTATTGGGTTTCTGAACCAAAAGATAATGTGCATATACGTATCCACAAAACATCCTGCATATAATTTCAGAAGTTCTTTAGATCCCCTGAAGTCCAAGAAGGGGCCCAACAAAACCTTGATTAATAATTCCTGTGATGGGTGGCCACTCGAGACATAGAATTATTTTCATTTTGAGTGTTAAATACCTGTTTTGTCTCTTTGTGCTTCAGCTATTGCTAATACCATCAAGACTCAATAAAAGCCTCTACTTTTATAAAGAATAACTACTTACAAAAGGTTTCACATTCATCATATCATTTGATTTTCAGGAAAACCCTGTGAGGTCTGTATTATTGTCCTATTTTACAGACTGGAAGAAAAGTGTTTGTCTGTCTGTCTGTCTTTGGTTTTTGTATTTCTCCATTGTAAATAAGCCTCATGAGCACATAGACTGTGTTGTTTCAGTCTCCATTGCTTCATCGACACTTTATCTGGTGCCTGGAACACAACATGTGCTCTGTGTGTTTGAGATAAATAAAGGGAAAATTTAAGAAGAGAACTCTCATTTCCTGAATAGTAAGACTCAATACTTTGAGGCTAAAACAGGGCAAAGCTAACTCTATTAGAACTTCCCTGTGAACTTAGCCCATTGGAGATACAATGAACTCCTGACAAATGTTGTTGGATAAATAGATGAGTGAATAAAACCTGAATTCTATAAAGTGAAACCCTGAATTTCAACAAAAGGTTTTTGTTTCTTTCATCTATTACTGCCCAAAACTTAGGGGCTTGAAACAGCCATGTCATGTTGGGGGATCAGGAATTAGGGAAGGGCTCAGCTGGCTGGTTTATCTCTGAGCCACATGGCATCAGCTGGGGTGAAAAGGACTGAAGGATTCATTTCCAAACTAACTTCTTCACTCACTTGTCTGGGCCTTTGCAGGAATAGTTGAAGGTGGTTTCAGCTGGGCTCCTCTCCCACTCCATGCAGTGTCAGAGCCTCTCCACTTTATCTCTCTAGCAGGGTAATCAAGCTTCTTACACAGCACAGGCCTCCACAATCAAGTAGCAAAAACTACAGGCAAAGTAGGTGTAACAGCTCTAGCTCTTGATCTAGCTGAAGCATTGTCAGCTCCATTGTATTCTCTGTGGCTCAGAGTGGGGAAATTGATCTCATGTCCTGATGGGAAGATAAACAAAAAATGTAAAGTCACTGCTAATCTGCTACAGTTTCCTTAACCAAGACAAGAAGCTCAGAAACGTTAAACTATGGAGTCGTTGCTTCCTTCAATCAGACTTTCTTCATGGCATAACTTTCACTCTCCAAATATCAGTAAATAATTCTATAAACCCCTACATTAAAATTCTATGAAACTTGGATGCATATCTGAACTAATTTCCATGCTTCAGTGAACATGTCTCAGGGGTAACATAGGAGTGTCTGTGTTCTAGTTATTTAAAGTAATTCAAACTTCTCCAAATCTGGTGGGATCAAGCAGCCCAAAATATCATTACAGCTAAAAATTTACTCTACAGTAAAGTGTCATTACAAATCAACCCTGTGCTATCCACCTCCTGGGCATGAAAAAATTCAGCACCGCCACTTTCAGGATATTTTAGCATCTCAACAGGGAGTACGGCTAAGTAAGAGCTAAAATAGCACAATGATCCCAGATACCACACAGAAGAAAGGAAATACAAATAGCACAAACAAGCACAGGGCATCTCGGACGATTCCAAAGAAAACCAAAGTTTATTCTCCACATTTGGTTCTAGAGGCTCCTTATTTTAAAGAATTTTATTTCTGATGGCTTTAGCCACCCCCACTCCCACAAATTCACATTAATTCCATAGGCAGGAGGATTATTTTCTCATTGTGTCATGATCTTAATCTCTGCCTGTCACAGTTATATTATACATGTATTTTCAATGACCCAAGGCTTTACTACCAAGTGATTAAAAGGAGGAGCTGGTTAGCTTTGTCAAATGCAAATGTAGACGTGGATTGTTAGGCCATAGGAACTTTCAGTATAAGGGCTGAGTATATTGGAGAAGAAAACATTTCCTAAATGTAAGACCTGCCATAACTAAGGTAGATTTAGACTATAAGGACCAAGGAGAGAATAAGCAAGATGGGGTGGGTGGAGTTTACAGATCTTAACCCTAGAGAGGAATGTTGAGAGAACTTCTGTTTGCTGGTGGGGCACAACACTCCCAGTCCCAGCTTCACACTCTCTCACTCAAAGCATCCACTGGAATGCAAGATCCATGGCGAGCAAGATTGGGGTGTTTTTGTTCAGTAATGTATCTTAGACACCTAGAACAATACCTGGCATGTAATGAGCAGTCAACAAATATTTGTTCATTTTTGACAAATGAAGCTCTTGAGGATTGCCTTAAAGGAATCTAGGAAGCTAATTGAATGTGGGCACAGTTACTAGGGATCTGTTCACACAACAGTAACTCTGTCTGTGGCTAAAGAGAACAGAGCCAAGATACCAGCCCACACTGAGGCAGCTCTCAGGGTCCTTGCCCAGTGGACAGTGTCTAATGGGGACTTTTTAGTGCTAAAAAAGCAATCCTCCAGAGCAATCCCCAGAGAGGATGCAGGGAGAAACCCTGTTCTGTGAGGAAAGTGAGGAAACTGAGGAAACAGCACAGTTACAAGGCTACTGCCACCCTCTCATCACTTGGACATTCAGATCCCAAATGAAGGGGACAAGGGGACACCACATAGTCTATAGTGTAATATGTGACATAATACCAAGATTTACTCTATTCAAAAGGGAAGAGTAATGTGAAGAACATCACTATTTCCCCTCTTTTTCTTTTGGTTGATGTTGAAACTGGGGGCTATGCCCCAGTCAAATGGAAGGGGTGGCCATGTGTAGGTATGAGAAAAAAGCAAAGACTAACATAATCCATCTTAACCTCTAAACCTATCGTTCCATAGTCTTTCTCCTTCTGAGATAGTCTGAAGAATTTTTTTCAATAAGAAAATACACCGTATTCAGTCTCTAAACTTCTTAATGCATCAAGAACTGATTTGAAAAGTTATCCATGGTAAGTTCTGCATCAGAAGAGTCACAACATAAAACTAGAGAAGAAAAACCTCTCAAAGTCCAAGCAGACCACAAGCTAAAGATATCTAGTCACTGCTTCCCATGGTACCAAAAATAAATAAGTAAATAAATAAAGTTGGTGGGGGAGGAGGCCAAGGCCCATGTCTTATTCAGGGCTTTATTACTAGCATGGCCAATAGGATGAATTTATAATGAATGGAGTTTGGCCTTGCACATGCAAGACACTGTCTTAATGCTGTCAGAAGTCTTGTTTACCAAGTGGTGTGTGGGTAACAGATGCTGTGTTCCTTTTTAGGCACTCTGTTGCCCCCTGGAAATTTTTTTGCATGCCTAATCACCTGACTCTTTGCCAGCCTGCTATCCTCTAGCCTTCTTTCACTGCGTTTTGTAAACCTCCTGAGAGAACTACATGCATTAGGGCCCCAAATTAAGAAGAATAACGTGAAGCAGTTTGAGATGCTCAAAGTCAATCAAGGAAAAGCACAAACTTAGAGAGCAGGATATACAGTAACACACACGCATAGAAAGAATTCTGAGAGAGTATCCAAGCAGTAACAGAGGTGAGCAGAGCAATTATAAGTGATTTAAAAAATATTCCTCCTTTATTTTCTTTTTACATTTCCCACAAAGAACACATATTATCTTTATATGGAGAAAATATCAAATTGAAATATATATGATCCCATTTTTATTTTTTAAAAAGATGAAGTATGTGCATGTATGTGTTTGCTTTTATATGCATAGAAAAAATCTGAAACTCCAGATATCAAAAGTATAAATATAAGTTTTAGGAACGTGATTGAGGATAAAGAGGAAAAAAGGAGAGAAACTCTACCTCTTTTCTTTCATTCTTCTGTAATGTTTGAATTTGTATTTTATAATAAATATTATTTTATAATAAAAAAGAAAAAAGTAAATAGAAAAGATACTCTAAATTGTCCTTTTGGTAGTCAGATCTATGGAAAATGAACCCAATGATAAAATGATATATGCCATTGCTGTGATCGTATGTAGTTACTGACATGACAATTTAATGTTATAATGCCATAATTGCTATTACAACAACATTTTACATTGGTATAGGTTTAGTTCTTTTTTTTTTTTTTTTACTTTTTAGGTTGGACTAAAGAAACAAACCTGAGAGGCAAGTGATAAAATACAGTTCTCTAAACATAATGAAGGGCTTATGGCTTACTGTGAGTCCTTCCTCAAAACAGGATGAGAAATAAAATTATAAGACTTGCTCCTGAAATAAGTTAGCTGAGTTATAGGGAAGACTTCACATAGCGAGGGCAAGTAACACCATGTGGGTTAACAAGAAGCACACACCGAATTACTTTTCCTGGAGGACTTTAAAAATAGGCTGATGTATCTGGGTGAGTGGAAATGTGTTTCTGCTGAAGGCTAAGCAGATGAACTTGGTGACCCCTCAAGATCCCTTCTGGTCCTATGACTCAGGCTTATGACCCTGGCTCAGGCACAAGAGCTCTGCTCCACCCAAATGGCCTAACCTTACTTCAGTGGCTGCTGCTTCGCTATGGACACAAATGCTCCCTATGTCCTGCTATATCTAGAATCCTCAATCCTAGCTCCCATCTGGATAAGGAGTGCAATATCAATATCTAGCAAAAAGTTGGTGATTCAGAAGCAAACTCAAAACATGAGGTCTACAAAACCCAAGTTGAAAAGCATACTATAAGATAACTGGCTTGCAATTTTCAAAAAATGTCAATGTCATGTGAAAATAAAAGTCTGAGACACATTGCAGATTAAAGGAGACTAAAGGGACATGGGTACTACATGTAGCACGTGACCCTATACTAGGTCATATAATGTGGGAAAATGTTATAAAAGACATTATTGAGCCAAAAAATGAAGTTAGAATGCATTGTACTAACATTCAATTTCCTGAATTTGATAACTATATTATCATTATAGAAGAAAAAAAAATCCTTGCTCTTAGGAAATAGGCACTATATAATTAAGTAAAGAGATCATAGATAGATGATAGATACATAATAAAGTAAATATGACAAAATTGTTTAAAGTTGATAAATATGAAAAAGGGTCTACAGAAGTAGTTTTTTTACTAATCTTACAAGTTTTCTATCAATTAAAAATTATTTTAAAAGGAAATATTTTTAAAAGTGAGCTCTAATGTTCGTACTATGAGTTAGGAGTTTCCCTGCCAGGGTTCCTGCTCCCGCATCTGTTCCTAACCACGAGGAAGCACAGCCATCTTGGCCCACCTCAGACACTTCCTTCCTTCCCACTTGGTCCTGATTTCTGGGAACACCACGGTTCTACCTCTAAGCTTGTTTTTCTTGCTCCTCTCATCACATCTCGAATGCTATCCCTTCAAGGTCAGGACGCCTACCAGTTATTCAATCCTAGTCCCTGTATGGCAATCCCACCTGATGCTGCTCACATCCTGACATGACAGCTGTCTACCTTGCTCTTAGCAAAACTCCAACTCTTCCTGGCTTGTCCATTCTTGTAAAAAGAAAAAAAAAAGATATAATTTTCCTTATATTCTTAGGAGTTCAGCTAGTTTAGTAAGCCATAAAAAAGTGGCTTGCTTGAATTTCATGTCCATGCATGGTAATGCTAGGGTGAGAAACTTAACCTAGAAAGGGAGGTAAGTTTGGAGGGGAGGATAGGAACTAACATTTATGAGTGTCACCCTCACACTAAGTGATTTATGTACATTATCTTATTTGATCTTCACAACACTTATGCAGGGCAGATTCTATTATCCCTATTTTGTGGATGAGAACATTAAGACTCAAAGATATTAAGCAACTTGTCCACATTCATGGTTACTGATTGGTTAAGTCATTAATCAAACCCATGTCTTTATGTTTCCAAGTCTTGTGATCTAAACAGCTTCACTACATGGCATCACAATTCTGTCAGCATACAGTAGAGCAGAACTATCTGTACTGACTTACAATTAGTGATAGCAAATAAACTCTGAACTAATTTACTTAAACTTTTCTTAAACTCCAGTAAATGCAAGCCACTTTATATTGGTCTTTCATTTACATCTTCTATAAGGCTGTTAATAAAATTCAACTGATTTAGGGGAAAAAATAATCTCTTTATTGTTAGTACTACCAGTGGAGGTACTGGTCTATTTGTTTTGAAAAGCAACTTGACAATACATAGCTATAGCCTCAAAATGTTTATAATCTTTTTCTTTTTCAAATTATGAAACTTAAAAATGTTTATAATCTTTAACCTAGCAATTCCTGGATATGCATCTATTACTGTAACTATGGGGAATGAATGACTTGGTGTACCAAGATACTCCCTGAAGTGTTATTAACAATTCTTAAAATAACAGCCAAGGGGCACCTGGGTGGCTCAGTCATTTGAATGTCCAACTCTTGATTTTGTCTCGGGTCATGATCCCATGGTCCTGAGAGCGAGGCCCGTATCAGGCTCCACACTCAGCACCATGTCAGCTTATCTATCTGCCTCTACTCTTCCCCCAGCTCACACTCTGTCATTCTCACTCTTTCTCTCTCAAATAAATAAATGAATAATCTTTAAAAATAAAATAACAGTCAAAATGTCCAATATTAAAGGGATGAATAAGTAAATAATGGTTTTTATCAGTGTATAGTAACAATGCAGTCATTGAAAATTACGTTTATAAAGTGTAATAAAATGAAAAAATCTGTATGACAATTAAAAAAAAGCCAAAATCTAAAATTAAATTTAAAGAATGCTTGCAGCTTGGGGGAAATGGTCTATATTTTAAAAGACTGTGTCTACCTGCTGATTGGAGAATAGATTTCAGGCTGATAGATCAACCACTTATAAAATTACTGCATTAGTCCAGGGGAGTGTTGGAGGTGGATTGGATTCAGGTATTAGTGTGGGAAGTGGTAAGAATCTATCAGATTATCTTACATACTCTGAAGTGGAGCTGACAGGATTTCCTAGCAGATTTATTTTGCGGCATGAAAGAGTGGAGTTAAGAATGCCCTCCAGCCTTTTGGCTCAAGCCACTGTAGTTTCCGTTTTCTGAGATGGAGACACCGAGGAGGAAGAAGCAGGCTGGAAAGTGCAAATCAAGGCTTAGATTTGGGGCATGTTATCTTTGAGGTACCTGTTAGACATTCCTATGAGAATGTTCTGGGTGGTTGGATATAGAACTCAAGTTCAAAGGACAGGTCAGATTTATGGATGTAAATTTGGGAACCGTCCTCTTAAGGGAAAAATGACACTGAAATGTGACTGGATGAAATCACTAGGAAGAGGGTGCAGATAAGGAGGAGAAGATAGCCAAGCACCAACCCAGTTCAAATAGAGATTAGGAAGATGAGAAGAAGGGAGCAGAAACAGAGAAGTAGCAGCTAGTCAGGTGAGAGAAATAAGAGTGCCACACCTCAGAAGTCAAGTCAAGTGTAGGGTATTACAAAGGAAATTGTCCATGGTGTCAAAAGCTGCTGATGTTTAAACAGTGATAGTTTGTAAGAGGTAGGACTTAAGTGTTACTTTGTTTTGTTTTAAATTTTCCCTTCCTAATAGATATCAGAACAGTGGTTGCCTAGGGTAGGGAAGGAGGTCATGGAGATAGATAGGAAAGGGCTATCAGGGAGCTTGCTGGGTGATGAAAATGTTTTATATCTTGACTTGGGAATGGGTCACACAGGTGTGAACATTGTTCAAAACTAATCAAACTGTACACTTAAGATCTGTGTGTTTTACTATGTGCAAATTACACTTCAGCAAAAAATAAAAATAAATTCTATTTTTCACATTTCTGCATTTTCTAATATTATTATAATGAACATTCATTACTTTTGTAATAAAAAATAAACATTTAGAAACGAAGGTTGGATTACTGCATATGTCAAATTTCTTTGAATTGTAAAGGTAAGAATTAGCAGGATATTATTTCTTCCCTCAACCAAAAACCAAGGTAAATAATAATTGAATACTGTACATAATGAAAACTTTGCCATGGATTTCCCAGGGGAAACTTACCTCTGCAAGTAAAAACCCAATTCTTATAGATAAACCAGGAAAAATCTACTTCTTTACAGGTCAAGTCTGGAGAGTTCAGGTGGTAAGTGATTTTTGCATTTTATAAATGCAAAACAATGGAGATTAATATCAAAATGTAGGTTGTGTCCTTCAGTAAGTCAGCTAAATTCTGTATACGAGTTTTCTCCAAAGTGGCAATAATGCTCTCTGCCATGTGACAATCTCATGGTCTTGAGACAATTCCATGAACTAATGACCATGAAAGCTATTTGGAAATTATAAAGAATTCCACAAGATCAAGGCCTGGGAAATACATCTGGGGCCATAGGAAGTTCCGTTCATCTTAATAAACTTACAGAGATGTGCACTTTGAAGGTAGGCTTCCAAACCTCCTTCTTTCTTGGAAAATAACCCAAAATAATTGCCCAAATAACAGTGAATCTGAAGAATCAGCTTTCTACAGTCAGCACATTTTTGCAGTACAATGATAAGTTCATAACCTGAGAAATTGTTGAATGAACCCCCATTTCCTTTTTCTGTATCTTCCGCCTATTCCAATTCTCATTAGAATGAGAGTTTTTTCTTATAAGTTAGTTAAGAAGGAAATGTTCATTTATGTAAAGCATATCCACTTCCATATACCTCCAGTGAAATCTCCTCTTCCTGCAATCCCACCAACTTGCAAAACATACTCTTTCCCGTGTACAATGCACTTGAGCACATTTCTATAATACCCAGAAATTGTGTTTGAAGGATAGAAAATAATTAGCATTTTCTAGAATAGAAATCTGGACCAAGAAATTAGAAAGCAGACCAGAATAATACCAAGCCACATGGTAAGGGTCTTATCATATAGGCAAGTGGATATCATTGAAGGTTTTTTAAAGGAGCGGTATAATTAAAAAAAAAAAAAGTGATGTTTTAGCAAGATGAATCTGTGTTTGGTAAGCAGAATGGATTGAAAGGAGACAGGTAATAGAAATCTCCCAGATGAAAGTCTATTGACGTGGTTCAGGCAAGTGGAGGTGAGGTCGTGAGAGCAGTAAGAATAGAACAGAAATAGGAAAGTCAGAAATAGGATACAGTTGTGAAGAAAATGAAAATATGGTTTAGGGCATGGTGAGTTTAAGGTGACAGTGGGATCCAAACAGAAATGTCAGGCATATACAACTGAAAGTGCAGGACTAGGAAGTAGAAGAATGGCTTGAAACATAATTATTTTAGGAAGAATATTCCATCGATGCCATCATAGGTCTGTATAGCTGCCTTTGCCAAAAGAATGTAATGAGTTTATTTAATAACATACTTAACCATTTAATATAACAGAAATATCTTTTCAGCATGTAATGTTAAAAATTACTGAGATGCTTTATACTCTTTTTCCCATACTCTTCAAAATGTTTTTTCCACAATCTTCAAAATCTAGTGTGGATTTTGCACTTACAGAACATCTATCTCAGTTTGGACTAGCCATATCTCAAGTACTCAGTGGTTACTAGCCTATGGACAGTGACTACAGAGTATTGTATAGTACAATTCTAGATGACCCCTTCCCACTTCTCATAGCTTAGCATCCATAGCAGAAAGCTGTATGGGAAGGAAAAACTGATTGCCAAGACAGAAAATGTGAAAAGGTGTATAAAAGTAGGTTTGTCTATGTACATATATGTGTGTTGGTATTCATGTGTACTTGTAATGACATTTATTGAATTTTTATTATATGCCAGGCAATGAACTTAGAATTTTACATATACTAATACGTTAAAACAGCTGAAGCTACTTGCTGGAGTAGGTACTATGAATATTATTCCCATTTTATGAGTTAAAAAATAGTCTTCCTAAGATTAAGTAACATTCTCCAAAATTATGCAGCACTGGAGTAACTTTGAAAAAGTTATCTTATCCCAGAATCTTTGTACTTAACATACATGAAATTTGTAGGATTTAATTTTATTTATTCTCTTTTCTGCAAAGAGCTAAATGCCAGTGCTATTATTATCTAATAACCCATTGTGAACAACTTTTCATATAACAAAATGATATTTTAAATTATGACTGTAGTGATTGTGCACAAAATATACAGATAAATAATTTATTTAATCATTTCGCCTTCTCTGCATCTTGGTTTCTTTCTCATAAGTGAGGCTTTTGCATTTACAACAAAATAACTGATCCACCAGTTCGATTGGGTATGCAAAAAGATACAATGACATATATGTTGAAAACTAGATTATCATTCAATTTCCCAGGCATGGATTTCCATGGGGAATAGCAATATAACTATAGCACCCTATCCCACCCCATAATATTTGTCACAGTTAGGATCCTAACTTGGGCATCTAAGGGACCTGGCAAAAACCTCTGTCTCTGCCCAACATAGGCACAGTTGACAAATACAAAAGCTCTAGGAGCAGCCCTGAAGACAGATACCCCAACTAAATGCCAAAAATGATGCCAAGTCAGAATGTTCTCTTGTATCTGTCAAATCCACAGGTGGGCAATGAACCGACATGCTCTGCTAACATGTGGCACGTTTCCAAACCCAAGGCTTCTCTTCCAATTGAGAACCAATTAGGCTGAAAGTACTTAACGATTAAATCCCTCCTCTTGGTATGTCCACAGTCCTATAAAATTCCAACAGATAATTGCGGTAGGAGTAAAAGAGATCAAACTTAACAGTGCTTATAAAACACATCTCCAACTACCCAAGGCTATGTGATAGTAGAAGAATTATTGAATACTCAATGAGTACCTTTTCTCCTCTACCTTCCATTGGTCCCATTATCCCACAGTGATAATTCTAAATTGCTTCAGAATAAACTGATTGGTTTGGGAATGAATTCTCCTGAGATCCCATAGAGCAGATCTTCCCTACGTAGCCCCTTTTATCTTTGTTGTCTACCTTCGAGGTACATGTGAGCACAGTGAGTTATTATTATTTTTATTATTATTATTATTATTATTAACAGCAACCTGAGTGAGAGGATTCTCAGAAATATATAACAAATGATGGGACCCTCCTGAGATTTGCTAGGAAAGAAGTGGCCTTGCCAACCTCCATTCATGCCTTAGTCCTTTGGAGATTTCAATTGTTCCCTCCATGGATCTTAAAACAGTTATAAATTATAGCAAAAGAGATAGTGTTCACCCAGCCAGGACTCTAAACAAGGGCCTAGAGAATTCTAGCAAAGGGTAACAAATTCCTCTTTTCTATCTCCACTGGATCCTACAGAGACATTTAACAGCATTTATAGCACCTTACAGAATTTTATTTTTTTACATTCTGCACACACACACACACACACGCACACGTACATGTGTATAAATACAAACAATAAATGTTTCTAAAAGTGTGGTCTATAGACCACCAATATCAGAATCATGAGTGTGAAGGATTGACAAAATGGCTTCCTGGAATCTACCCCAAGCTATCCAAAATAGAATGTTTGGAGAGTGGGGAGTGGAATTCATTCAGACAGTAAAGTTCAACAACCATGGCTTTGAACCCTAAGTCTCTCAAGTGCAGGGAATATGTTTTAGCAGGAGAGAAGATATTCAGGGTCAAAGGAAAGACTTTTGAGATCTCCTGAGTTATCCCACTCAGGACACAGATTCTGGTCCTTTCTGCCCCATTTGGCCTGAAAAAAACTCCAATATCCTATTTGTCCTGTAAGGAACTCTGAAATATTTCACTTTGAAAATAAAGCTCCTGGTGTGCATAGTGCACAATTTCTCATTCTCACTGTCTGGAAAAAGGTCTTTGAGCAAGAATGAAAACTAGGATAATAATAGAATTGAGTTCCTGGGCTGTTTTTTAAAAAATTACTATTAGAACTAATCACAAAAGAATTTCCTAATACAATGCAGACTGGAACTTCTTAAAATAGAAATAATGAATTCAGATTTATTTTCAATTCATTAATTCATTTACTCATTCACTTATTCATTTATAATTCAATAAATATTTAATAAGTACCTACCACATATGGGCACTGATAGAATGGTTAAGGATAAACAAGATAGACAAAGTTATTACCCTTGGATGGTATACATCTGGTTCATTTATTCACTCATTCATTTATTTGTTAATTTCACTTGTTTAACAAATTTACTAAGCATGATTTGGAAGCAACTGCGAGGCATTCTGTCATGCAGACATGAGAAGAACATCCATCTACTGAAATGACAGGAGAAGGCAAATATGCCTACCTACTATATGAGGAAAAATATAACAGGATGAATGTTTTTACACAGTGGGCTTAAGAAATTGAGAGGAAAATGTCTGAACAGGTTGAATAATATCTAGTTAAAAATTTAGTCTATGTTGCATCCCTATATGTGCATCTTCTTTTTCCATATATTCACTCAATTACTCATTCTAAATATTCATTAAACACATAATATGTATCAGCTGTCATACTGGGTGAATATATACACACAAGATCCAATCTATACCACTGAAAACCTCAGGGATTGAGAGAAACCAGGAGTACATGTCACATGTGCCACTTCTGTTCTCCTCACTCATGGCTAAAATCACTAATTAACATGTTACTCTTTCCTGCTGAGCTTAAATACAGGCTCTGGAAGTTCTAAAACATGGAATTTCATGTGGGCACTTAAAAAAAAAAATCAGTGTAAGAGATACTTGAAGAAGGGCTGAGACTTCCCAGTGAAAGCCACTCTGGATCATGCAGGTCCTAGCTGATTTTCCAGTGAATCATAGACATAAGAGCACTGATGCATTGAGCTTCGTTCAGATCTGCAAAATCCTTTGCCAATCCATAGACTTGTGAGAAATAATACGTAGTTGTTATTTTAAGCCACTAAGCTTTGAAATGGTTTGTGAGACACAATAGTAAGCTGACAAAGAATGTGGTGTTACATTTCGGTTCTGCTATCACTAAAACATAGCATATGTGACATTGGCTTTGGGTCAAAGAAGTCTACAGAGGCTGGAATGGTGAGAAAACGTCTGAAGGAGACTAGGAAAATGGCAATGCATTTCATACAGTGATGAGACAATTGGTAAATCTGTCACCAATTGTAACTAAGAAAAGAGGAAATGTAGTGATGAGCTTTTGGATTTGAGCAATGAGATTTCTAGGCAAAATGTTGAAAGTGGGGACCATTCTTGGTGGTCATATTTGGTAAACTGTTGTAAGAAGGAGAAGTTCTAAAGAAAAAACTACCTACATCATAAGCAAAAACATAGGAAATAGAGAGGGTTTGTGATTTTCTGGCAGGGAACGTCAAACTATTCTTCATCACTAGCCTCCCTCGGGAGCAGAAAACTTCTCACAGTAAAATATAGCTTCGGGACAAAAGATGAAATCACAGGTGTGGTTATCAGCCCCTTTGTAAATATCTGTGAAAGAATTAAGGCAGGACTTGATGTAATGAGAACTGGGTATTATATGCAACTGATGAATCACTAAACTCTACCTCTGAAACTTAAAAAAGAAAAAAAAAGAATTAAGGCAGGCTCTAAGAATTTCTCTGCTATATAAAAAGGCTTATAAGGGTATTAAAGATGTGGCTTTTAGTTCATGGAGTAGAATCACATCATTTTTAAAGGAAATCTATTTTTAATTTTAATTTTTAATTCAGTTGGGTTGGCAATGTTCTGTCAGTATGGACTAAAAGGAATTGAGACTGTAGAAAAATGTCTCAGAATTGTGGAAAGACCTTCATGCCACCAAATCTTTATAGGCAAAAAGCAGGAATATGTTCCAATATTTTCTTCAGAAATATCCCAGGAGGGTGGAAATGAACAACAGGCCAGAAAGGTGACTCAAGAGCCATGGAAAACAATGGACAGGGAACCATTCCCAGGGAACCAAACTAAATAAAGTCTGATCAAAGAACATTCTCTATCTCCAGAGTAGGGGACACAGACAACATTTGCTCAGAAAAAGTTCAGAATTGCTATGAACCAGTGACTTCTATGTAGTTCCTACTCTTCCCCTTTCCAGATCAGACAATTTATATGGGTCATTCTCTTCTCATTTCATTACTATATGGTGGGTGTGTATAGGTCAGTTGACTTTTTTCTCTATAGTATATAACTTTCTGGCTCAAGAAGCCTTATATAAACCTGAAGTAGATCACAATACTCTAGCTTTTAAGCATAATGCCAGGACTTGGGATATGGAAGTAAACATATTTCACATATGACAGCATATAAGTAATTGTGGCCAGAAAGCAGACAATGGCAAACTGTTTGGATTAATGGCCCTAAGTTTACACACAAACACATCCCCATATCTATGTTTTTGTCCATGTTTTCTCACTCTAACTCTGGTCTTGACCAGATGAATTCTTTTAGCCAATAGGAAAAATCTGACACCAGTAGAGACTCAAAAAAGATTTTATAAATTTCTGCCTTCTCTCTTTTGATTCTTAACACTGCCATTAGAACATGCTTGGGCTAGTCTCCTGGAGGGAATGAGAGACAGGTAGCAAAGAGCCAAGTGTTCTATCCAAACCTATAGTAAATCAAGCCATCTCTAGCCAATTTGCCAGGGATTAGGAATCCCAGTGGGATTAGAGAAGCAAATGACTGCTCTGTGAAACAATGAAAGGAAAAAACCTCCTGGTCTGGTCTTATGATCTAGTGTGGAAGAGGAAGAATGAAAATGACACATCAAAGATGGTCACAGCCCAGTCATTAATTTGCTTAAAAACTTTCAATGGCTTAGTGTATATTATATCCCTACTGAAGTGAGAGTTCCATGAAGGACTGGGTCTTTAAAAATCATCATCATCAGTGGAGAGTCTGCTTCTTCCTCTCCCTCACCCTCTACCCTTTCTTCTCCTCACACTCTCGCTGTCTCTAAAATAAATAAATAAATAAATAAATAAATAAATAAATCTTTAAAAAAAAAAAAATCAGCAGCATGGGCGCCTGGGTGGCTCAGTGGGTTAAAGCCTCTGTCTTTGGCTCAGGTCATGATCTCAGGGTTCTGGGATCGAGCCCCGCATCGGGGGGTCTCTGCTCTTCGGGAGGCTGCTTTCTCCTCTCTCTCTCTCTCTCTGCGTGCCTCTCTGCCTACTTGTGATCTTTGTCAAACAAATAAATAAAATCTTTAAAAAAATCATCGTCATTATTCTCAAAAACTAACACCTATTGAATACTTATACTTTGTATATGTCAGGTGGTGTACTGAAAAACTTAACCTTCATTAATTGTCTTGCTTGCTTTTTATGACAATCCTGGAAAATAGGAACCAATATTACCCCATATTACAGCGGAGGAACTGAAGTCTAGAGAACTTAAAGTGACTTGCCCAAGGTCAGCCAACTAGGACAGAGTCGAGTCAGAGTTCAAACAAAGGTCTGTCTCTGACTTCAAAGAACTTATTCTTAAATGCTATCTTATTCTGCTTTTCTCATTGGGATACTTATTAGTTCTTCAGCGTCAACTCAGATTTGGCACATAGTAAATATAATACATATTTGCTTAATGAATTAATGAAAAAAATGAATAAAAGTATAAATGAATGAACAAATAAGTAAGAGAATGATAGTACCAACGACAGAGAAAAAAACTGAAAGGAGGACCTTCAAGAGTGGTAAAGAGACTTTGGGTGTTGTTACAATAATAAGAAAATGACAGTCATATGGTATTTGTCTTTCTCTGACTGACTTATTTTGCTTAGCGTAATAGCCTCTAGTTCCATCTGAGGGGAGGTGGATGGAGGGGTGGGGTAACTGGGTGATGGGTGTTTAAGAGAGCACTTAATGTAATGAGCACTGAGTGTTATATTCAACTGAAGAATCACTAAACTCTATTCCTGAAACTAATAACACACTGTATGTTAACTCAACTGAATTTAAATTAGAAAAATTAAAAAAAAAAAGAAAATGATAATTCTTCTAGGTAGTCAAGAAGGAATTAAGAGAAAGAAATTTGGGGAAAAGTAAATAAACATTAGTTTTTGGCATGATCAACCAGGTTATTTACACAGGTAAGAATGACCTTTGCATATCTGGAAGCAGAAGGCAAAAAAATGAAGGAAAAGGAGATCACCCAAGTGAGCCAGTGGAAAAGCTCTGGTGTTTGCTGCTGAGAAAGTGTATTTCACCAAGGTGTAGTCAAAGATGACCATCTTATAAAGCATTCTTCCCGAAGTAAACCTGCTTCCATGTGCACTGACCCTAATTAGCAAGAACAACTGAGAATTCATTGATTATGTCCCTAGATGTACTTTCATTGTGCCAGAAACTTCATATACATTCCATAATTTAATCCTTACAGAAACACTCTAAGATTGATATCATTCCTTCCATTGAGTGGATGCAGTTCAAAGAGAGAAAAATGTGGAGATATTTAAACTTAGATCTGTCTAACATTAAAACCCTTTCTTATATTCTTATTTTCTGCAAACAGAACTTTCAGGCCACTAACTGAAAGAAAAAATTTCCTCCACAACTGTATGATCAATTAATCTTTTAGAAAGCAGGAAAGAATATCCAATGGGAAAAAGCCTCTTCAACAAACAGTGCTGAGAAAATTAGACACCAACATGCAAAAGAATTAAATTGGACCACTTTCTTATATTTTTGTGTATGTACAAAAATAAATTCAAAAAGTACTGAAGACCTAAATTTGACACATGAAACCATTACAATCCCAGAGAAGAAGATAGGCAGTAAATTCTCTGACACTGGCCATAGCAACTTCTTACTAGATATATCTCCCGAGGCAAGAGAAACAAAAGCAAACAAACAAACAAACAAACTATTGGGACTTCTTCAAAATAAATAGCTTCTGTACAGCAAAGGAAACAATCAACCAAATTGAAAGGCAATCTACAGAATGGGAGAAGATGTTCACAAACGACTTCTCTGATAAAGGATTAGTACCCCAAATAATCAAAATATATAAAGAACTTATAAAGTCCAAACCAAAAAATGAATAATCCAATTAAAAGATGCACAGAAAACATGAGTAGACATTTTTCCAAAGAAGACATCCAGATGGCCAACAAACACATGAAAAGATGCTCAACATGACTCACCATCAGGGAAATACAAACCAAACCTTCTATGAGATATCACCTCACACCTGTGAAAATGATTAATAACAATAAAAGAAAAAACAACAGGTGTTGGTAAGGATGTGGAGAAAAGAGAACCTTCTCACACTGTTGGTAGGAATGTAAACTGGTACATCAACTCCGCAAAACAGTATGGAGTTTCCTCAAAAAGTTAAAAAATAGAACTAGCCTATGATCCAGCAAATGCACTAGGAGGCATTTATCCAAGGAATACAAAAATACTAATCAAAAGGATATATGGCCCCCAGTGTTCATCGTAGCATTATTTATAATAGCCAGATTATGGAAATAGTCCAAGCGACCATTGATAGATGAATGGATAAAGAAGGGGTAATACACACACACACACACACACACACACACACACACGCACACACCACACATATGCACACAATGGAATTTTACTTAGCCATCAAAAAAGAATGAAATCTTGTCATTTTCAGCAACATGGATAGAGCTAGAAAGTATAATGCTAAGCAAAATAAGTCAGTAAGATTAAGATGAATACCATATGATCTCACTCACATGTGGAATTTAAGAAACAAAACAATCCATCACAGGGGAAAAAAGAGAACAAAAAAACCAGGAAACAGACTCTTAACTATAGAGAACAAACTGATGGTTTCTGGAGAGTGGAGGGGTAGGGGGATGAGTTGAATAGGTGGTGAGGATTAAGGAGTGCACATGTTGTGATGAGCACCAGGTAATGTATGGAAGTGTTGAATGACTAAATTGTACACCTGAAACTAATATTAAAATGTAAGTTAACTGATTGGAATTTTATTTAAAATTTTTCAAAAAAGAAAAAATAAAATTTCCCCCTTTTGCCTTCAGTGGGCAATGTTAAAGAGCAAACACTTTCTCCCTTCAAATAAATTTCCAAAGAGACAGAAGAATTATAAACATGTAATGTACACAATAGCCAAACTCTGGGAGGCACCAAGATACTCTTGGACAGGTGAATGGATAAAAATGTGGTCCATATATACAATGGAATATTACTCAGCATCAGAAGGGATGAAGACCCACCATTTGTATCGACATGGATGGAACTGGAGGGGATCATGCTAAGTAAAGTAAGTCAAGCAGAGAAAGACAATTATATGGTTTCACTCATATGTGGAACATAAGCAATAGCATGAAGGACTACAGGGGAAGGGAGGGAAATCTGAAGGGGGGGGTGGAAATCAGAGGGAGATGAACCATGAGAGACTGTGGACCCCAGGAAATAAACTGAAGGCTTCAGAGGGAGGAGGTTGGGGGATGAGGTACAGGGTGATGGGTACTAAGGAGGGCACATGCTGTGATGAGCGCTGGGTGTTATACGTAACTAATGAATAATTGAATACTATATCAGAAACCAATGATGTACTATACAGTGCCTAACTAAACATAATTTTTAAAAAATGAATGGTCATTTCCAGTCAGTTGAATGATTGTGTAATTACTGGTCTTTATACTTGACTCCTTAAAAGGAAAGAGATTTACCCAACTTTGATTAAACCACCATAACATCTGAAAGACTATGTAACAGAGAAATAAAACAGCAGCAAGTTGTTTTCTTCTCCAACTTTGTGTTTTTATTCTTTTCCATTCTCAATTGTTCTCCAAGCTGCCTATTTTGCCTGTATCAGACTATAGGGTTTGACTAAGAATTTGGTTGTCTCAAATATAATCCCCTGAGTGGCACAAAAAGGCATTCTCCATGAAATGGATGCCAAGTCACATAAGGTTTTTGAGTGGAAAGTTGGAGTCTTTCCTGCACCCATAGTTATGTACTCTGGTGTTAAGGGAAGGATTTCTCCATTCCTAGTAAGAGCTGGGAGGGAGTCAAGAATCCTGTGATGGCCACCCTGTGGAGACACAGTTTGCTTGTTTTCCAATAAGCTGTTAGTCTGACTCTTTCCTGGAGTGTCACTATAGACTTCACTGAACATAAGTATTTTCATTGCTGTATTTAAAGTATTGTTATAAACAGATAACTTCTACTAGTGTTCCAAGGCCTTTCTGACTTTTGGCCTTCTTTTTCATTTAAGGACATGACTTACGTCCCCTAAGACCGTGTAGTTTTTTGAGGGCGGGAGCTCTCTAAACAGAAGTTTGTGTGGTGGCAAGATGAAACTGAGAAAGGAGTCTCAGACTGAGGGATTTATGACATAAAGTAGGGTAAAGAAGGAATAGGAGGCAGATCCTGCTACTTTCCTGATAGGCCACCAGGGGTACAAACCATGCAGAGAAAAGGTAGCAGTCCAGGCAGGCAGGCAAGCAGTGCCATCAAAAATTCAGGCAGGTAGAATGATGATCATTCCAGACAAAGGTAATATAAATAGACAGCATCAAAGAAGGAGCATGGTCCCAAAGGGCCTGAGCTTTAGGAATAGGACTCTAGCCATCAGGATACCAGAAGGGGTCAGCTAGTGACAAATACTGGCCCCATTTTCAGAAGTACTAGGGTTCTAGGAAAAAATAAAAACACAAGAGAATGAGATAAGAACTCTGGCAGTGAGATCTGACCTGAGCAATAGGGAGGAGTTGAGCTTGTCAAGGCAATCATACTAGATTAGCAGAGAACATGATGTCCCAAATCCCTAAAGCAGATTCAAGGCAAGACATCTCCCAGAGTCTGTGTGGGTACTCATCTTGTCTCAGAGAGGCATCTATGAGGTTTAGAGGGATTAAGCTAGTCCTTATAGTGATTTGTAGATTATACATTTTGTATTCTACCACAGGTTCAAGTTCAGAACCCTGAGCATGTAGAAGACACTTAATTATAATTTTATATAACTAAGTGTATTCTATGTGCTAGGTACTAATCTAGGTGTGTGTTATCTCATTTAACTACATCCTAAGAAGTACATATTATCATTCCCACCTAACAGACAAGAAATCCCAGGCAGAGGCAGATGAAGTAATTGCCCGAAATCAAGCATTTAATAAGAGGTAACACTGGAATAGATATAAATAGTTTGACATCCAAACCCAAACTTTAAACTCTATTGCCAATCTTGGTCATACATTTTATAAAGCTACCATTTGCTAAATTTATATGATGTGGCAGATATAATGCTAGGTATTATAGGTATCATCAATACCCTTCAAGAGCTTAGGTTATAGTAGGAAGATAAATACATGAAAGATAGTAACACTTACTTTTGGGCCCTGATAGGAGACTAGAAGTTGCTATGACATCATTCATGCTAGGACCCAATACTCTCTAAAGTGAGACTTTCTGAGGGAAGTGATGGAAGACAGTGGTAATGAAAGAAAAGGAGGGAAAAGAAAGAAAAAGAACAACTTACCCAAAGCCCCAGAAGAAAGGAAAATCATGATTTCTTTGAAATTACTGAAAGACACTTGTGCAACATGAAGGTAGGTGATGCAACATGGGGGCTTAAGTGGGTAGGAGAAGAATAAATGAAACAAGATGGGATTGGGAGGGAGACAAACCATAAGTGACTCTTAATCTCACAAAACAAACTGAGGGTTGCTGGGGGGAGGGGGTTTGGGAGAAGGGGGTGGGATTATGGACATTGGGGAGGGTATGTGCTTTGGTGAGTGCTGTGAAGTGTATAAACCTGGTGATTCACAGACCTGTACCCCTGGGGATAAAAATATATGTTTATAAAAAATAAAAAATAAAAAATAATAAAAAATAAAAAAAAATAAAAAATAAAAAAAGAATATACAGGGAGGTGAGAGGAAAGGATAAGCGAGGTCACCGGAGAAGTCCGTAGAGCCCCATTGTGTAGAGCAGAGAGGCTGCATTCAGCAGTCCAGGCTTCACCCTGACAGAAAAGCCAGGAAAGGATTTCAAAATAGAGTAACATGACCAGATGTGCATTTTGGGAAATGATTCTCAGTTCTGTGTGGAAAGAAAGGAGAGATGGGTGGACAGAAAACCAGTTCTTGCTCTTCCTACTCCATGAAACAGGCCCTAGTTGGTTGAATTGCTCTGACAGCCCATCTGTCCCTCAGTCTGCTATTAGGGCCTAGAGCCCAGAAGACAGCCCTGGAGGCCAAGTCTACCAGCAGGAACGCTATCATATGGGCACAAGGACTGGTTTTCATTTAATGGCTTTTTTTTTTTTTCCCCATGCTTTTCATGGCCCTGCATGTTCCCATCCTAGCCAGGCAACCTCCTTTGGTTTCTGAGACTCCATGCCCAGCTTTTCTAGCTCTGACAAGTCGTCTACAACCCTCCACTGCTACTTTGGTAACTGTAAACATATGTTTTCTGTTCTCCCCACATCCCTGCAGTAGAGCCACAGGTTGTGTCTTGACGCAGAGATGTCTGGAATGTTTAGTATAATCCCAGTCACACAAAAGTTCTTGGCCTGGGGTGATAAATCATACCTTCCACATCTGTCAGGGGAAGGATTCAAAGGGTGCATCGTTTCTTCGGTGTGTGGCCAAATGGTTTTCTCCCAGCATGAAACAAGCCTATTTGAGGCACAGGTTGGCAGGGGTCACTTCCTTTCCTATCACACACATTTTAACAACCCAGGTGCTCATAGGATATAAAGTTCTATGGCTGATAAAAAGACTCAGCTTTGAAGAGCCTTTGTTAATGCTTTTCGGAAGGAATTACATGTAGAGAATTCTAATCATTGCATTGAATGTATGCCATTATTTGTGTTTCTACCACCTTCTTTGTCACATGTACATACCTTTGTACACTTTCACCCCATCTTTTCCTCCATGCAGAGAATCAAAGAGGAGAGAGGGGCCTATCGTTGTTATCTACCTTGGGTACCTATAAACAAAACAAGAGATGATAATTTTAGGTCTTTCTCACAAGGTCACGCAGCCTAGAAAAGGAAAAGACAAATGTTTAGAAAGAATAAAACAAGCAACAGGCTAGACATTTTTACTTTTCTCTGTAAGACTAAGTCTTTTTTTTTTTAACTTATTAGCAAGATTAGACGACTTTATAGCCATTATGACTACCAAAATGACACAATGTTAGCATTACATCAAAATGACAGATGCAAATGCCAGTAGGGAGAACATTCTGAACAGTATAAGGAACTCTAAAAATGCAAAGTATAATGGCTAGGTTTTTCATTAGCTCCATAGGGCTATGACATTCTACCTCTAGTCGATATTCTATCATCCATGATCAGAGTAGGCCTGATGAAAAGAAACATCTAACTTGCATGAAACTCAGTAATGAAGCAATCTTACTTTCCTGAGAGAGAGAGAGAGAGAGAGAAGAAGGAAGAAAGGAAGGAAGGGAGAGTGAAAGACAGAAAGCAAGCAAGCAAACAATAAAGAGAAAAGAAAAATAAAGAGAGAGAAATGGGGCCCCTGATAAAGCAAAGATGATATAATAAAGCTCATGAACTTTATGCACATGGAAATGCTCCTGGGGCTCACACTTAGAGTCCATTTGCTTATATTTTAGGCACAACTTTAATGAGCATGATTGTCTAGTTTCCCAGTTCCAGGTATCCTGGAGGCAGCAGGTCACCAGGGAGACACACACTGGCAGCATCAGAAAGTGACAGCTGGCAGCCTGAGACTTGATGACAGGAAAACTCTGAAAAGTTGATACCAGAACTCCAAACCGGAACCCCTACAGGTTCAAACACAGAGCCCTGAACTCAACAGGCTCTCTTACAGCACTTTAGAATAATTTATGATTGAGTCATCAGAGCGAGATCAAATTAGAATGTTATATTTAATAAAGCAGAGAAGTATACATATATTTCCAAAGATGTTCACCAGAAATAGTTTAAATGAACCTATTTTTATACATATGAACTTTGTAACCAGAACAACTCATTTCCGTAATGTTCTAGATAGGTAGCTGACATTTTACTGTATATTGGTTACTTCTCAGTTTTAATCCCAAGCCACCTGCCCTTCTTGATCCCCTAGCCAGGAAGCCATGATTAGGAAACGCAGTGTGTTTATACCAGTACTACCCCAAGCTTAGCAAAAGGAGGTTTATAAATTTACTGCTACCCGCCCCCAAAATAAAATCACACATTACTACCCCAGTGCTACATACATGATTCCAGACTAAACTGTGTTGCTGCCTGATGCCAATAATATGTAATACATGTCACTATATGTGCTGATCAAGTTTAAATCCAATTTTAGCTAGCCATTTAAGAAGATATGATTCTAATCTAACAATCCAAGCTTTTTGTGATTTGATTTGTCTTTGAATCCCTTGTACTGGATTTCTCAAGAAATCAAATTATTATCACCCAATAGAACTGAACTCTTGAACCTAGAAAAGAAAGACAATAGACTAGCCTAGAAGATGGAGCAAGTAATCTACATAAATGATATTCTGCATGATTCTTTTCACAAATGTTAACAAAGGAAAAATCAGATCAAAACCAGAGCAAACTTGAGGTTATTCTACTGTGCAGATGGTTAAGGTTTCTAGATATTATCAATACTTGAAGTAAGAATGAAAAGGAATAAAATAAGGCAGAGGGTAGGTGTACAAAACCCAGAAACACCTTTCCCTTGAGGATAGCATGCCAAAGTTTTGAATATAGTGTCAAGGGGGATATAACCGTTTGGAGGTAAGCTTTGCAAAGCCATTCATAAAAAGTCCCAGTCAGTGTTGTAGGTTGGAGGAAAGGAGGCATAGCAGTCTGAGCAATGCTGCAGGGATGAACAACCCCAAAATTTCAAAGCTTAAAACAACAAAGGTCTCTTTCTTTCTCGTGCTACATTTTCACTGCCAGTCAGCTGGGACTACGCTATATGCCGTCTGCTCTCCTCACTCCGGGATCTAGGGTAACAGAGGAGCTGTTATCTGCTCCTTGCGGTTCACAGTGACAGAAAGAGGGAGTAGCAAAGCACATGTGGGCTCTTCAAACCTCCACATGGAAGTGACCGTGCTCATTTCTCTCACATTTTATTGGTCCAAATAAGTCACAAAATGAAGCCTGACTTTTAAAGGAGTAGGAAGTACTCCTCCTTCAGGGAGGAGCTTCAAATATTGATGTGTGGGAATGCAGTCACTACAGGCAGTAGGGGAGAAATGACAAGCTGTCCACCAGAGGTCAGGGCTTTTCACATGAGCATCCATAAAAATCCTGTGGAAGGCTTATTAAAATGCCCTGGCCCCACCTCCATTCTTCCTAATTTAGTTATCCTGGATAAGCCCCAAGAATGTGCATTTCTAACAGATTCCCTGGTGAATCTGATGGTGGCAGTCCATGGAGCATACTTGCCGGAGGACAGACACACAGCTGTTGCTGGGAAGTAGGTGCCCAGACAGATGCTCAATGTCCCAGCCCACCCTTGCATCCCCATGGGGCCGAAGGACTAGTCCTCACCAAGGAAATATGACAAGTGATGTGGGTCACTTCTTGAAGGAAAGTAGTTAAAAACCAAAGATCCCTTTCTCCTACTCCCTTCTCCCATATACTTTTTACATGTCGATGACCAGAGCAACATGGCAGCTTCTTCAGTCTGAAACATGGACCCCTCTGACAAGAAGCACCTGCATCAGATTACTACGGGAAAGAGAACACATTTTTATCATGCTAAGCCACTGAAATTTGGGGGTTTGTTTGTCAAAACAGGTAGTTTACCTTAGCTAACATTGGAGAGGATGGGAAGAAGGTTAAGAGAATCTTGACCACGCCACTGAATACTGCCTCTCCTTCAGCTAAATGAGGGAAACCTCTCCTGCCTCCTTAACTTCTACAAATGTCATTTTCTTTGATCCCTCATAATTATATCTCTTTTTTTCTCTAGTCCCTGTGGTATCATAAAATTAAAAAGATTAGGATTAGAAAGTAGAAGAACTCAGAATCGTTTTAATTCCTGCCTAAGGTCCTAGCTATAATTCACTTGTTTACATTTTCGTCATTCATTTAACAAAACCTTACTCAGGGCCTATATACGTATGTCTAAAAGATAGTCCTGCCTCCAAAAATGGCATAGGCATTACCTCAGCCCCTCCCATGATCATGGCAGATATCAAAAATCAAAAAAAAAGTCCTTTTTCTCTCTGGGTTCAGGGAAAGCCTCAGAATACTTTACAGCAGAATGCTCCAAAAGCCATTACAAATAAATCTATAATGGTGGTTTTATCATCTAAAAAAATCAATATATATCTAAGTTGTTTCTATTTGTTTCTCAAAAATGGGTTTTTCAAAGAGGTTTGGTTTCATGTGGTCACTGATTTCAATCTAATTCTAATATATTTTCCCGAGTAATAGAAACTATAAAGACCAAGCTACATTTGCCACTAAGTTTCCACATTGATTTAGGTTCCACTAAGCAGATACACCTGCACAAAACCTGAAATGCAGAAATCAACACTGTGGGATTATAGCCTTACATGAAGAGACTGGACTGCCCAGCCGGTATCACTACAGAAGTGTTTGATTCTCTTGAGGCAGCTGTGAGGAAGGTTCTATAGGTTAGTACCTAGCATCAAAACTACTGAACAGCAGGTGTCTGTGGCAGTCAGGTTCCTTGAAACAAGTCCCTTGGTGTGGCTTGGCAGCTCATCAGGCTGCATTCTTTCTGAACAAGCAGGACCTACCCTTGTTTCCATCTTTAGTCTAGGTGAAAGAATCTCTTAATCTTGGCCCAACACTTCACAGGCTCTTGCGCTGGCCCTCCTCTGGTCATCTCCTAAACACTGAGTGAGGAGTATGTGGAGCCAATGAGACATACTTAACTGGAGCTTTAGCCCTAGACTGTGCCCTGGAAATCATGGACCCACATTCCTTACCTAAAATGGCCCTGAACTTGCTTCCAGAGTCTGTGTGGGTCTCTTTCCTGGGGCTCATTCTCCTGAGAGTGAACCAAACCACCACTGTGGGCACCTTTTGGTCTGAGGGTGGCCATAGGGCAGCTGGCTTCCAAGGGTATAGACAGAGCTTGTATATGTGGGTTACAGCGTCCACACATATGCTAATAAGAGTCCCTTGCAGCATAGAATGAAGCCAGAAACAAACAAAAAAACAGAAGGGTGGGAAATCTGGGTTGGGGACTTGGTCATGCTTTTCCCATACCATTATGCTTTGGTGAGGAACCCAAAAGAGTCAAAATTTTAAGCTCTATCTTGATCTCCCAGGTCATTTAGGAGGTAACTTTCTCAAAGTGGGAACATAGCATACATTTTATTTAACAAACTGAAGCTGATGTTTAACTTTTAAGTACTTAGACATGTTATGTGGGTATCAATTTGTACTTTTGCCCCAGATCCCACAAATTTTAGTAGCATAACTACTCAGTTCTCTAGCCTCTGACACATTCTGCAAACTACCTTATGCTCTGTAATAAACCTTCTGCCTAAACTACCCAGAGTAAATTTTGTTCTCTAAAACCAAGAAATCAGTTGTTATAATTCCCTAGATGCTTAGAAAGGGATGATATTTTCCTTTTGTTGTAGACAAATACACATCAACTCCAAAAATATGGAACTCTTCCAGTATCAACCATAGCTTGGATTTGTTGTGAGTGACTCTTCCTGATCCCAAGGCTCTATACTGTAGCAGCAAGAGTATTGATGTTGAATGAGAGTTTAGGTTGGAGACCCAGCTCCAACACTAACCCAGTGTGCACCTTGAACAAGCCATTTTTAACCTCCCTAAACCCTGGGAGGTTTATGTGTGTATACGTGTACATATACTTCATTGGATGCAGATCTAACATTGCCATTTCTAATGCTGAACCTAAAGAAAAGAGTTAAAAGTAGCTGACACCTTAGGTATTCCTTGTGGTATATTCTCCGATGCTTTTTCTTTTGCTTACTTCAGAAACATCTGCTCCAATCACTTCCCTCTGGAAAACCAATTCCACTGTCTTAACTTCTGGCTCCATTAGGAAATATTTCTAGAAAGTCATTCAAATGTTTCCATTTGTCGATTCCATTTTGGTACTTCAAGTTCTAACTCCTTATGCTACAGGAAACCATTTTCTTCCTTACTTGCTATTTAAACTCTTCAAGCGTTTGTCAAGCATTATTATGTCATACTCACCCTACTCAGGGACTTAATCACACACTCCATGCACTTCAAGACATATTCATTTTCTGGAGTATCCAATGACATGATCTGCAATAGCAGAGATAAGGATTCAAGCACTTAAGTTCCTCTTGGGTTTCTTGACTTTTAGAATATTAAGGAATTTTTCAGAGTTAGTCCTATAGCAATGGAAGTTTCAAATAGCTTTCATAACATGATGTATTTTCTTTTCATTATGCTTTTTAGATTAAGAACCTACTACAACAGTAGCCTATGCTAACAGGAAGATAAGCCTTCTGTTTCTGGCTCAGAAACTTGGAAAAGGGAACATTTCAAAAGTCATTTTATTGGCATATTTCAATCAAATGCCTAAAAATCCATGATGAGATGAGCAAGGACTGCATTAGACAACTTCTATTTTTTAAAGATTTTTCTAGTTTCCAATGGTCTCTACCAGATGGTCCTGTAAACGTCCCTCCCCACAAAAAAAGTAACTATCAAAAAAAATAATAATAATGATACTGTTATGCTGAAAATAAATAAATAAATAAAAAGAATTGCAGAACCATTGCAACATGGCATCAAAAGGTTAAAACTGCATAGAAACTTTGGGTAAAATGCTTTATATTTTAGAAACAATTAATACACCTGTAGGTGCTGTGGCAGGGAGCTTGGGCATGTTGGCCCCAGTACTTGTCTTTTTTTGGGCTCAGCTCTCTGATAGAGGGACAGACTGAACCCTACAGTCTGTGTTTCCCAAGATCCCAGATCAGCTGTTTTCTGCCTAAGTTTTGACAAAGAAAGACAGAGACCAGAGATTGAATGTGGTGGGAGAGAGCAGCCAAGGCACTTCTCCTCTCTACCTACCTGAGAAGGCAGCTTCTCAGCAATTGCTTCTCCTCTATGGCTCCAGCTCCTTGGTTTCATTGTTTGGCAAATTTGTCTTAGCTTCCATTTAATAACCCCCTGGGCGGGAGTACTGTTACATGTTTCACCTTTCTAGCCTATAGATGGTAGTGGTTTCATGCTGCTTAACTCTGTTTAACTCTGTTACTTCAGCTCTCAGAAATTCCATCACCTATTTGATAAATTCCCTGAATTAAATTCACTCTGTTGAAAAGTCTTTAAGGTGGTTTCTGCTTTCTTGGTTATACTCTGACTGATAATATAATGGACTGACTTTTGAAACAATGCACATGACTGTTAGTGCACCAATAAGAATGTTAAGGAAGTGGGATATAATAAGTCACCTTATAGATTTCTCAGGACACTACATGAAATGAAGCATAAATTGTGGGAAAACTGCCCCAGCAAGAAGACTAAATTAGAGGCATCAGTAAATTCTGGGGACTTGATTGGCCTTTTTCTTTATTTTTTCTCTCCAGGTAAAATAATGTGTAGGTGAGCAGTGAAAGCAACAGTAATCACTGACCTATTTACAATTCTGACTTTGTGCCAGTAGGTCTATTATTTAGTATAGTCTGCATTAAGATGTTCACTAGAACATCTCAAGGAAATATCTGAAAACATTACGTCTGGCTTGTTAACAAAACAAGTGCCAAATATGAAATAAACCAAAATCACAAAAACTTTTGCCTTCATTTTGTTCTCATTCTTTCATTTACTCAATGAGTACCTGTGATGTGTCAATCACTCATCTACATCCTACAATCCCTGAATAAAGAGTAAAAAAATAAAATAATCCCTTACCTGTGTGGAGCTTATGGTCTGGAGTGGGTGAAGTGGCTATTTAGACCGATAGCAACCAACAGGGTGAAAACCGTCATAGGATAGACAGTCAATCAACACTTAGATTTTTTTTTTCTCTAAGTTATTTCTGTCAATGTTAAGACCTAAAAGGAAAACAGAGATTGTTGTCTTACTTTCTAATAAACAGTTGTAAAAGTGTGCTGGATTTGAAGTTCTACAAGTTTTGATTTGAGTTCCAATTCTTTACTTTCCTTATTATTTAAATTATCATGCTTATGAAAGATCACTCATATAAGCTCCCTGAAGTAATATTAAAAATAGAAAAATGTATTGAGAATAGAGATATTTAAGTTTGGAAAACTGAAATTAGTGAATAGCTCTCATTTTCTTTTTATTTTTAATTTCCAGCAAATGACCATAATGTGACCATAATAAATGACTGTTGTTGGTGTTCCAAATTTGAGGGATTTTAGGTCATTAATTTTTCAGGTATATTTTTCTGTTCTATTCAATCTCTCTACTACTGTGGCTCCAATTACAGTTTCTTTAGACCAGTTTATATGGTCTCATGGGTCACTAACAATATATTCTTTCTTTTCTTTAAAATATTTTTTCTTTCCATTCTTCAAAATAGATAATTTTCCTATCTTCAAGTTCACTAAACTTTATTTTTTTTCCAATTTCCAGGTTGGTGTTAATACAATGCAATCATTTTTTTAATTTTTAAAATCAATTTTTAAATTTTAGACAGTGCATTTGTTAGTTCTAGAATTCCATTTGGTTCTTTTTTACAGTTTCCATTTTTCTGAGAAGATTTCCCATTGTACATTTCCTATATACATCTTCCTTTTTAAATTCTTAAATATATTTATAATAGCTAAGTTTAAAATTAGTGCTGCTAATTCTAACATCTAAGTCATCTGGGATTTGTTTCTTTTGGCTGCTTTATTTCATAATTATTGGTCATATTTACCTATTACTTTATTTATCCAGTACTTTTTAAAATGTTATGCAAGACATTTAAGATTACATGACACAGGGGTGCCTGGGTGGCTCAGTGGGTTAAAGCCTCTGTCTTCGGCTCAGGTCATGATCCCAGGGTCCTGGAATCAAGACCTGCATCAAGCTCTCTGCGCAGCAGGGAGCCTGTTTCCTCCTCTCTGTCTCTGCCTGCCTCTCTGCCATTTTGTGATCTCTGTCTGTCAAATAAATAAATAAAATCTCAAAAAAAAGATTACCTGACACATATGCACATATATGTATATATACACATATACATTTAAGTTAAATCACATTACAATGAATGTGATTATTTCATCTTCCTTTAAAAGCTACTAAAAGTTTTGTTCTGGCAGACATTAAAATTCCTCCTTCTTTTAAAAGTCTCATGAAAGTCTCATTTTCCTTCAAATATATCTGACCACCTTCCTGTACCATAAAAACTATCACATCTATCCCCAAGAGAAAAGAGTCTTTACAAATGATCAGCAATTCAAAAGTCATAGAATTTGAGATCCATTTCATCCTTTTATTTCAAGGGTACATCTATGTGGAGAACCCACCATACAAATTTGCATATATATTATTTCATATTACTTATAAAAATTATCTCCTATAAGAAAGTAACACAAATCTTTTTTGAAGTGTAAATAGTCTTTCCAAAATCAGTTTTAAAAAACATCCTGGTTTTAAAAACATCTTAATTGAGAAAAAGAACCATAATTCTAGGGAAAGAGTATTATTACCTTCATGGAGCCTAGAAGAAGTAAGAACAATAATTTGGAGGGTAAAGAATCAAAACTATTTGGTAATCTCTGTTTGGATGAAATATGTGTAAGGACTATATCAGCCCATATTTGAACAGGTGTGTTTTTCCAGTTTGAGCTGAAGCTGTGAAACCCATATATTCAATAGTATTTTTGTTTTCTTTTGATTTAAACAAAAACCATGTTTGTTGTAAAATTTCTTTTAAACACTTAAAAACATAAAGAAAAATTTTATTCTTCTCAGAGATAAATAACTGAACATATTAAGTAAGGTATGCCCTTTAAGTTTTTAGGTGTGTGTGTGAAAATATGTGTTCCTATATATAATAAATTACAAAACTGGAATGATGCCCTCGACATGATGTACCTTATGTATATCACTAAAACATATCATGGTTTTTCCACATCATTAAATGGTCTTTGATAAATGTGATTTTTTTATAACATTTTATTGTATGGACAATTTACTTATCCATCACCCTATTACTAGAGATTATATTATTTTTGATATTTTATTATCAAATAAGTTAAATAATTGTCCCCATATATAATTATTTCCTTTTAATAAATTTCTGAAATGGAAATGGTGGGAAGAATGGAAATAAAAATAGCAGTACATCAAGCCAGTGTAATGCAGAAAGAAAACCTTGAAAAACAGAAATGGAGAGTGGTTTTAGTTAGCATTGTTTTCATAACTGAATCGAAAAGGAGGGCATGCCAAAGCAATAGGCTTTCATAAAATAGTTGCTCTGTGTTTCAAACAATCATTGGAAAACGGGAGCTGAGACTGAAGACCTGTAAAGTTAACAGCAGAATTTCTTATCATATGTGCTGCGGAACATAGATTGTGTGGGATTTTCATAAGTGTTACATTAGGGAACTGTTCTGAGGTGTGATGACTTTGAGAAATACAGATTTAAAGACAAATAAGATTTTTGCTATTACGTTTTACTGCAGGACTTCCCAGAACCTTTAATGTTCTTGTATGCTTTTTAAAACCCCAAACAGAAACTATAATATGAAACATTTCCCAAATTTATTTAGCCACAGAATCTTTTGTGCACGAAGTATCTTGAGGGAAAAGTGTTCTGTGGAACACCAGATTGAGCAAAAGTACTTGAACAAAATTGAGGAAAAGTAAATTATAGTCAAGGCCAGTGGAAAAACCACATCAGATTATGTTAGATTAAGTTAAATTGTTTTATGACATACACTGAATGTTTTGAAATCTTGCTTTCCATTTAAATTCCTTATCTCTTTAAAAATGCCTCATGAAAAAAAAAATGCCACATGAGCTGTGTTCTTGTTTTGTTAGTACATAGCTCTACACAAAAGTGGACTATGAATTTTTCTCACCATGACATGTTTTTCTGGAGGCCATAACATATAGTGATAATGTCCCAACCTACGAGTTAAAACAGAGTGGTAGGTTGTGCCATTAGCTAACTTGTGACCTTAGAAAATTAACTCAGGCTCCACGAAATTTGCATGGCAGGACATAGGTATACAATAAATTGTTGATTCAACGGATGATTGGATCCTGATGTTCACAAACTTTTCAGTCATTCTCACCTGGTATTATTCATGGGCTTTAGGAAGATCGAATCAGCTTCTCTGTGATTGGTCTTATAAATTTGAAGCTCTAATGGTAAACTTTTTCTCAATTTAAGATCCACAGCATTTTTAATAATGATGTTATACTGTAAAGACATAAGAGGAAGACAGTTATTCAACTTCCCAACAATAACTAAATGTTAAATGTATTTCTGTCCTGCCTTTTACCTAAACAGATATTTGTGTCCCGGGGATCAGGCACCTCGCTCAGCCACATTTTCTGTATAAACTCCGTAGTTCTAGGTTGGCCTACGGTTTATTTGTCTCACAACAGAAATATTTAACCTGCGGTTAATAAGCTTCAGGGAGCCTTTGAACCTGATGAAATTGTGTATAAACATTTTCTCTTTATGTGAGAATATTCACCTTTCTGGAGACACACCCCATGGAATAGATTTTCAAATGGCATTTTCAATCCCTCAAAAAACTTACTGCTTACAGATTTCTTAAGGTTTTGAAGAGGTACCTGAAGAATAAAATGAGGCACAAATTAATGCTTGAGTTCAAAATGCTGGTCTAAGTTACTGCTATAGTAATTTACCCATCATCAGAATAAGTGGGAGTAGAAACCTCAGGGTACAGAAATCAGCATGATCACAAAAAGGAAAAAAAACTATTTAGAAAAAAAAGCTTTTTTTTTTTTTTTTTTTTTTTTTTTAAAAGAGGCATTTTCTCTTCCTCTTACCTTCCCAAGGTCCCAACCCCTGCATGGAAAACAAAGCAAAGCAAAACAAAACAAAAAAAAAACCCTGTAGGAAAAATATCTTAATGATACATTACAAAAACTGCTAATAACCAGATAGAAGTGCCCTCATTCACAATATGAGATAATATTTACCCATTTATTAGCTATGCTCCTAGAGACCTTAAAAAATCTTTTCTATAGCATGGTCCAGTGTCATCAGAATATCTATGAAATAGTACACAGTGATTGTAATTTTATGGAAAGAATTTCTTGGAAAGCCTGCCTGTCGGATAAATTAGCTATCTTTAACATAATCCTGATTAATTTTGCCATGTATTATCTTCTGCATGTTCTTGAGCTCAAGGTCCCAATTTATTAACCCCTATTCTAGATTTAAAATCATACCTATATCTCCATGCTCCTCTGAATATTATTGTGTGATAGCTGATAATTGTCTAGTACTTAGTATGTGCCTCACAAGAAAGCCTGAGCAGATACAGAGATGGTTTACATCTGAAAGTTACACTGCTTTAAAGCAGCCTCAAAAGAAGCAGCAAAGCACATGAAGAGTCAATGTTCATCTTCATGCTCATTCATTCTTTCATTCACTCATTCATCTATTCAACAAATGTTCATCAAGCCTGCTCTCTGTCAGGCCCTGTTCCAGGTGTTGGACATAGAGAGGTGAATAGGATACAATCTCATCAGCGGTAGGATAGGTTGGGAAGAGTTTGGAAAGACAGTGTGACAAGTACCATTGACTGAACCCAAGTTCCAGAAGCAAAGAAATGGGACTCCTAACCCAATCTAGGGCTTCTTGGGAAAGGTAACATTTAAGTGGACACTTGAATAATGAATGGGAAGTAACCAGGCAATAAGCCTGTTTTAGACAGAGGAAGCAGCAGATGCAAAGGCCCAAAGGCAAGAGGCATATTTGGTGAGCTCCCAGTAATCGTCATCAGATTCAAGGTGGGGGTAGTAGTGAGAAAGGACAATGGAGAAGTAGTAATTAAGATACAGATTTGGAAAGGTCTTGAATGACATTTAAGGATTTAGACTTTGTACTGAAATCAGGAACACTGGAGAATATAAATTGGGGGAAGGAGATGAATAAAAATATTTATATTTTATGAGTATCTCCCTGGCTACAGAGCATAAAAGGAGTAACAGAAAGCCAAGGAGATCAGTTAGGAGGCTGTTTCAGCAATCTAGACATGAGGGAAAGAAATGCATTGGAGAGACATTTGGGAGGGAGGATCCATGGATTGAATTGACTTGTTGCTGCAGTGAGGGAAATGGAAGAGGCAGAAGGAATGATATTATTCCATATTCTGGCTTAGTTAGCTATTAGATAATGGTGATATTCCCTAAAACAGGGACCAGACAAGAGAAAACAAGTCTGTTCACAACTTTATTGACCTGGAATCTTGCATATTTTATAGAAGTTCTGGAAACTACCAAAGCAGGCTTGCATAGGCTTTGAAAGATTGCATGCAAAGAAATTGGATGCTTGCCCTAGGTAAGAGTTAAGCATATCTATTTCAATTTCACTGATAACAAAACAAATGAATCAACATTTACAATAAGATAAAGCTTTACTTCATAGTTTAAAATTATAATTTTTTTCCATAGAGACCTTGAATCATATTGAAAGTAAGATAAAAGATGTTACAGTAGTAACCTCTCTGCACTATCCTGGAAGTATCTTCCTATAAGAGTGATTTGGCCTATAAAGTTCATGAATTACAAGGGAACGGAATCTTCTTGGTTTTTTGGGGGGAGTTTTGTTGTTGTTGTTGTTGTTGCTTTTAGTCTCTTTTAGCCAGCTAAGATGAGGATTAATATCTTCATCAAAGCCAAGTAAGAGCTTCCCTCATAGTTCAGGAAGGACCAAGTGAAGTTTTGAAGAGCTCTTGGGATTCATTCAGCTCTTTAATCCCCAAATATAGCATAGGTTGCCTTGTAGAGATTTCACTGTTGCTGCAGTTTACAATTCTCATTGCAAAGACAAAGTTTAGAAAAGGACATTAAATAAATGAGATAGCAGTCACCAAAACAATTATTCAATAAAAGAGCAGAGATAAAACACAGTTGGGTCAACAAAAGGAAAAACATAAATCAGACAAAAGATGAGAGAGGACTAGTGAGTTCTCTTCTCTCAATTTGAAAAAATGAAAAGATTTTTTTTTTTAAATCCTGATGACAATTAACTAAAAAAATACATTAAGGAATTAATTCTTTAGGGAGGTCTACAGGTAAAAGCCCCCAACAGATCTCCCCAGGCATATATTCTTAGGCAGAAAGCTATAGTCAGCTGATTCTTCCTCCAGGCAAGGAACAATAATACCAATGAAAATAATTGATTCCCTAACTTAGGCATTTCTTCAAACCAAAATCATTAGTATGGCAGTCTCACTTCCACTTGAAATCAGTCAATTTTTGTCAAAATAAAATAGCAACACACACCGCTGGGCATGTCATTTACTTGTGGGGAAATTTTGCCAAATAAAAATCTATTGTTTGCTGTAATGCAAATTTGTTAGCTATTTTTAAAACAGAGATTGGTAATGACTTCCTCTTGACAGCTGTTCACACACAGAGATTTTTGCTCATCTTAGTCCAGTGGAAATCTTGCAGTTGAAAAGACTTCAAATAAGTCACTGTTCTCAAGTGTTTTCAATTCTGTTCAATTCAGTGGTGAATGAAGCTGGTTAGGAGGGAAACTGCTTGTCTTTCCAAATTTAGTGTTCTGAAAACACATTGTTGTAGTTAGTGAGCATTACATGAGCCATCTAAATTTAGCAAACATTTTCATTCCCTTGCCCAAGCCCACCCACAATAGTGGATGGAACTTAGATTTCATCCGCACTCTTCTGGATAATGTAAACCCCTTGGGTTCTAGGAAACCTGCTGAGCAAGAAAGCTGAATGCAGAAATGGCAGAAAAATATGTAACTTTCAGACTTAAAAAGAGGTTGGGGGGCAACTAAGAATACATTGACTAATCCCAGTTGGCTTTTAAACTCATTGTCACCCTCACCACATTAGATCTCCTTTGTTTGCCTGAGGAAAACCTGGAAAAATGCCTAATTATGGGGAGCAATCTTGCTCTTCATCTAAGGAACTAGCCTTCAGCACTCACTGTGCCCCTCCTCTGAGCTGAAGGTCAGTCCAGGATATCATTGCTCCCCTCCATGTTGATGACTGTGAGGGCAGTCATGCCTAACAATTTGTAGGTATTTAAGGGGTAATTTGGATTACAGAGGTTGAATGGAAACTGCCTTGTATAGTATAGGCCTTCTGCAGGGAAAAGAAGAGAAAACTTGCTTCATAAAACACTATGCATAGTAGGTTGTCAAGTTATGGTTGAACAAATAAATTGTGGCCATTTCTAAGCAAAAGGCCAAATCTATGATTCTGAATCAAAACTGCATAGCAATTTTTCTCAAACTTTACTGCTTAAGTACATTAAAGAACGTGAGGAGGAGGAAAAAAAAAAAAGAATGATCTAAGATTAAGCAAAACCAGGTCACTGTAGGAATTTCTTTGTAGTAACATATCCTATCTTAAAAGCTCAACAAATTTTATACTCTATACTATAGTATATAAACATTTAACATATGGCTTCAGGTACCATCCTGCCAAATAAGTTGGATAACATGGCAATCTGTCATATTCTCTGTCATGTTAACTGAAGAAACGTTTAGAAAAAGCCTTTGTAAATGACATATCTACCTTGAATTTATATATTCAGTGTTTGTGTAAATTACATGTAATTTTTTTAAATTTTATTTTTGGAATTTCGTTAACAATCAGTAGATGCATTCTGATGTTTTCAAATGACTGGAAAGATTTCATACCTTAATATATTGAGTTCTGTATTAGGGGAGAAAAGCATATAATAAATAAACTAAAGTAACTTTGTATTAACCACTTGGCATGTATCTGTCACTACTGTAGTATAGAATTAGTTATTAAAAAAATTGCTATCTGATATTCTGACATATGTGATATGAAAGTAAATATTTTTTAAAAAGCCCTCTTGGGGGCGCCTGGGTGGCTCAGTGGGTTAAGCCGCTGCCTTCGGCTCAGGTCATGATCTCAGGGTCCTGGGATCGAGTCCCGCATCGGGTTCTCTGCTCCGCGGGGAGCCTGCTTCCTCCTCTCTCTCTCTCTCTGCCTACTTGTGCTCTCTCTGTGTCTAATGAATAAATAAAATCTTTAAAAAAAAAAATAAAAATAAATAAAAATAAAAAGCCCTCTTGGGACTCAAATTAATAAAATTATGAATAAAAGGGGAGATCATGACTAACAGAACAGAAATGGAAACAATCATCAGAAATTATTACCAATAGCTATATGCCCCAAAGTTAAGCAACCTAGAAGAAATGGGTGCACTCTTGGAAACATATGAACTTCCAAGCCTGAAAAAGGAAGAAATTGACAACTTGAATAGACCAATAAATGAGATTGAAGCCATGATGAAAAACCTCCCAAAAAAACAAGAGTCCAGGACTGATGGATTCCCTGGGGAATTCTACCAAACATTCAAAGAAGAATGAATATCTATTCTCTTGAACCTGTTTCAAAAAATAGGAACAGAAGGAAAACCTCCAAACCCTTTCTAAGAAGCCAGTATTACCTTGATCCCCAAACCAGGCAAAGACCCCATGTAAAAGGAGAATTTCAGACCAATATCCCTGATGGATATGTATGCCAAGATTCTCAACAAGATCCTAGCTAACAGGATCCAATAGTACATTAAAAAGATTATCCATCATGACCAGGTGGGATTTATCTCTCAATGCAAGGCTGGTACAACATTCACAAATCAATCAATGTGATAGAACAAATCAATAAGAGAAGAGAGAAGAGGGGGAAGGAGCAAGATAGCGGAGGAGTAGGAGACCCAGATATCATTAGGTCCCAGGAGTTCAGCTAGATAGTTATCAAACCATTCTGAACTATAAACTCAACAGGAGATTAAAGAGAAGAAGAGCAGCAATTCTAGGAACAGAAAGCTACCACTTTTGGGAAGGTGGGACATGCGGAGAAGTGAATCCCAAGGGCTGGGAAGATAGATGCAGTGAGAGAGGCTGGATCCTGGCAACTAAGAGAGCAGCAGAGCACAAAATCGGAACTTTTAGAAGTCTGCTCCACTGAGGAATGTCGCTCCAGAGGCTAAGCCGGGGCTGGAGCCCTCGTGGGGACTGGGTGGTCTCAGGACCAGTGCGGACACAAAAATACCAGGGGTGTGTGTGTGTGTGTGTGACAGAGCTCCAGGTATCAGAGCAGGGAAGCTGACTGCAGAGATGGAGCGGAGGAAAGGGCTTTCAGCTTGGCGTTACCTTAAACCATGATCTAAGGCGCATTGGGCCACTGCTTTTTCCATCGGGGAAATCACAAGCAGCAGATCCGGGGAGAATCCCTACTTCCTGCTCCAGGAGGAGTGGCACTGAGGTGCTGCAGGACTCTGCTGGGTTTGGAGAGTCCAAAAGGGGCTGTGCGCCAGAGACAGAAACATCCAGTCACAGACCAGGTGAGGACAGAGCACAGTCGGAGACCAGGGAGATGGGAGGCAGTGACTGCTTTTCTTTGAGGAAGCACTGAGGAGTGGGGCCCCTAGCTCTGAGCTCCTATGGGGCCAAAGATTGGGAGGCTGCCATTTTCATTCCTGTCCTCCAAAGCTACATGGAAAGCATTCAAGGAAAAAAAGCTCCTGAAAGAGAACCTGAGCAGATTACTTAGCCTGGACCCTGGCATAGGCAGTGCATTTCCACCTAAGGCAAAGACATTTGAGAATCATGGCAACAGGCTCCTCACCCAGAAGATTAGCAAGAACACCCAACCAAGAACAAGGTCACTGATCAGTAAGAACTATGGAACTCCAGAGCTAAGGGAAAGCAACACATAGAATTCATGGCATTTTTTTTTCTCATGATCCTTTAGTCTTTCAAGGTTAATTTTATTTTTTTCTTATCCTATTCTTTTTAATTTTCCCTCTTTCCTCTTTCCTGTTTTAATGTTTTTACTATTTTATCTTAACAATACCTTTTTATTTTTTAATTTTTTTATTTTTTTAGTTTCTTTTCAGTGTACCAGAATTTATTGTTTATGCATCACACCCAGTGCTCCATTCAATATGTGCCCTCCCTAATACCCACCAGCAGGCTCACCCAACTTCCCAGCCCCCACGCTTTCAAAACCCTCAGATTGTTTTTCAGAATTCATATTCTTTCATGGTTCATCTCTTCCTCCAATTTCCCTCAACTCCCTTCTCCTCTCCATCTCCCCATGTCCTCTGTGTTATTTCTTATCCTTCACAAATAAGTGAAACCATACGGTGGTTAACTCTCTCTGCTTGACTTATTTCACTCAGCATAACCTCTTCTAGACCCGTCCATGTTGATACAAAAGTTGGGTATTCATCCTTTCTGATGGAGGTATAATACTCCATAGTGTATATGGACCACATCTTCCTTATCCATTCATCCGTTGAAGGGCATCTTGGTTCTTTCAACAGTTTGGCAAAAGTGGCCATTGCTGCTATGAACATTGGGGTACAGGTGGCCCTTCTTTTCAGTACATCTGTATCTTTGGGGTAAATACCCAGGATTGCAATTGCAGAGTCATAGGGAAGCTCTATTTTTAATTTCTTAAGGAATCTCCACACTGTTCTCCAAAGTGGCTGCACCAACTTGCATTCACACCAACAGTGTTTCTCCACATCCTCTCCAACACACATTTTTTCCTGACTTGTTAATTTTGGCCATTCTAACTGGTGTAAGGTGGTATCTCAATGTGGTTTTGATTTGAATCTCCCTGATGGCTAGTGATGATGAACATTTTTTTTTCATGTGTCTGATAGCCATTTGTATGTCTTTATTGGAGAAGTGTCTGTTCAAGTCTTCTGACCATTTTTTGACATGATTATCTGTTTTGTGTGTGTTATCAATACCTTTTTAAAAATATTTTTTAATTTTCAGTGTTATAGTCATATTCTATCCCTTCATTGTATTAAACCTCATTTTTTGTATACATACAGGTTTCTCATTCTTTAAAATTTTGGGATACAGTTGCTTCAAGTAGATCAAAATATACTTAAACCTAGTGCATGGATTTATTCTAGTCTCCAACCTAATCACAGTCTTTCTGCTTTCTTTTTTCTTTTTTCAAATCCTTTCAATTCCTTTTTTAAAATCTTTTTAAATTTTCATCTTTATAATCATATTCCATCCCTTCATCAGGTTTACACTTATTTTGTATATATGTAAGTACTTCTTTCTTTAAAATGTTGGGAGGGAGTTTCTTTTAATGGACCAAAATACACTCAAAATCAAGTGTGTGGCTCTGTTCTGTTCACCAGTCTATATATATATATTTTTTTCTTTTTTTCCTCCTTTCTTCTCCACCCAGTTTTGGGTCTCTTCTGATTTAGTTAGTGTATATTTTTCTGGGGTTATTGCTATCCTATTAGTATTTTGTTCTCTCATTCATCTATTCTTATCTGGATAAAATGACAAGGTGGAAAAACTCACCGCAAAAAAAGAAAAAAAAAAAAAGAATGAGAGGCAGTACCGATGTCTAGGGACCTGGTCAATACAGACATTAGTAATATGTCAGAACTAGAGTTCAGAATGATGATTATCAAGGGGCTAGCTGGGCTCCAAAAAAGCATGGAAGATACTAGGGAATCCCTTTCTGGAGAAATAAAATCCCTTTCTGGAGAAATAAAAGAACTAAAATCTAACTAAGTTGAAATCAAAAAAGTTATTAATGAGGTTCAATAAAAAAAATGAAGGCTCTTACTGCTAGGAAAAATGAGGCAGAAGAGAGAATTAGTGATATAGAAGACAAAATGATGGAGAATAAAGAAGCTGAGCAAAAGAGAGACAAACAACTATTGGACCATGAGGGGAGAAGTTGAGAGATAAGTGAATACCAGAAGACAAAACAATATTAGAATGATTGGGATCCCAGAAGAAGAAAGAGAGAGGGGGGCAAAATTGGAGCAAATTATAATAGAGAATTTCCCTAATACGGCAAAGGAGCAAGCATCAAAATCCAGAAGGCACAGAGAGCCCCCTCAAAATCAATAAAAATAGGTCCACACCCATCATCTAACAGTGAAACTTACAAGTCTCAGTGACAAAGAGAAAATCCTGAAAGCAGCTTGAGACAAGAGGTCTGTAATATAAAATGGTAGAAATATTAGATTGGCAACAGACCTATCCACAGATACCTGGCAGGCCAGAAAGTACTGGCATGGTATATTCAGAGCACTAATGGAGAAAAATATGCAGCCGAGAATATTATATTCAGCTAGGTAGTCATTGAAAATAGAAGGAGGGATAAAAAGATTCCAGGACAAACAAAAATTAAAAGAGTGCAAATCCAAACAAGTCCTACAGAAAATATTTAAAGGGTTATCTAAGCAAAGAGAGAGCCTAAAAGTAACAGACCAGAAAGGAACAGAGACAATATACAGTAACAGTCACCTTACAGCCAATACAGTGGTATTTCAATAGTTACCTTGAATGTAAATGGGCTACACGTCCCAATCAAAAGACACAGGGTATCAGAATCGATAAAGAAAAAAGAACTATAAATATGCTGTCTGCAAGAAACTCATTTTAGATGCAAAGACACTTCCAGATTTAAAGTGAGGGGGTGGAAAATCATTACCATGCTATTGGACATCAAAAAAAAAAAGCTGTGGTGGCAATTCTTAAGAAGATAAGTTAGAGTTTAAGCCAAAGACTATCATAAGAGATGAGGAGGACATGATATCATACTTAAAGGGTCTGCCCAACAAGAAGATCTAACAATTTTAAATATCTATGCCCCTGACATGGCATGGGAGCAGCTAACTATATAAACCAATTAATAACAGAATCAAGAAACACATCAACAATAATACAATAATAGTGGGGGACTTTAACAGCCCCTTATTGAAATGGATGGATCATCTAAGCAAGGGATCAAAAAGGAAATAAAAGCTTTAAATGACACACTGGATCAGATGGACATCACAGATATATTCAGAACATTCTATCCCAAGGCAACAGAATACTCATTCTTTAGTGCACATGGAACATTCTCCAGAACAGATCACATCCTGGGTCACAAATGAGGTCTCAACCAGAACCAAAAGATTGGGATCCCTCATATTTTCAGACCACAATGCTTTGAAACTAGAACTCAACCACAGGACGAAAGTTGGAAAGTACTCAAATACATGGAGGTTCAAGAGCATCCTACTAAAGAATGAATGGGTCAACCAGGAAATTAAATAATAATTTAAAATATTCATGGGAACAAATGAAAATGAAAACACAACATGTTCAAAATCTATGGGACACAGCAAAGGTGGTCCTGAGAGGAAAGTATATAGCAATATAAGCCTTTCTCAAGAAACAAAAAGGGTCTCAAGTACACAACCTAACTCTATACCTAAAGAAGCTGGAGAACGAAAAGCAAAGAAAGCCTAAACCAAGAAGAAGGGAAAAAATAAAGATCAGACCAGAAATCAATGAAATAGAAACAAACAAACAAAAAAACAGAACAAATCAATGAAGCTAGGAGCGGGTTCTTTGAATGAATAAATAAGATTGATAAGCCCTGGGCCAGACTTATCAAAAAGAAAAGAGAAAGGATCCAATTTAATCAAATCATGAATGAAGGAGGAGAGATCACAACCAACATCAAAGAAACACAAAAAATTATAAGAACATATTATAAGCAAATATATAACAGCAAATTTGACAATCTGGAAGAAATGGATGCATTCCTAGAGACATATAAACTACCAAAACTGAACTAGGAAGAAATAGAAAACCTGAAAAGACCCATAACTAATAAGGAGATTGAAGCACTTATCAAAAATATCTTCAAACAAACAAAAGCCCAGGGCCAGACAGATTCCCAGGGGAATTCTATCAAACATTCAAGGAAGAATGAATATCTATTCTCCTGAAACGTTCCAAAAACAGAAATGGGAGGAAAACTTCCAAACTCATTTTATGAGAACAGCATTACCTTGATCCCAAAACCAGACAAAGACCCCATCCAAAAGGAGAATTACAGACCAATATCCTTGGTGAACAAGGATGCAAAAATTATCACCAAAACACTAGCGAATAGGATCCAATAGTACATTAAAAGGATTATTCACCATGACCAAGTGGGATTTATTCCTGGCCTGCAAGGTTGGTTCAACATCTGCAAAACAATCAATGTGATACAATACATTAATAAAACAAAGAACAAGAATCATATGATCCTCTCAATAGATGCTGAAAAAGCATTTGGCAAAGTACAGAATCCTTTCTTGATCAAAACTCTTCAAAGTGTAGGGATAGAGGGTACATGCCACAATACCATCAAAGCCATCTGTGAAAAACCACAGCAAACATCATTCTTAATAGGGAAAACTTGAGAACTTCTCACCTTAGGTCAGGAACATGGCAGGGATGTCCACTATCATCATTGCTATGTAATATAGTACTAGAAATCCTAACCTTGGCAATCAGATAACAAAGAGGAACAAAAGACATCCAAGTCAGCAAATAAGAAGCCAAAGAGTGAGAGCACTCTTTGCAGATGATATGATACTTTATGTGGAAAACCCAAAAGACTCCCTCCAAAACTGCTAGAACTCATGCAGGAATTCAGTAAAGTGTCAGGATATAAAACCTATGCACAGAAATCAGTTTCATTTCTATACACCAATAGCAAGACAGAAGAAAGAGAAATTAAGGAGGTGATCCCATTTACAATTGCACCCCAAACCACTTACAACTGAACCCCAAACCATAAGATCCCTAGGAATAATCCCAACTAAAGAGGTAATGAATATTTACTCAGAAAATAATAAAGTACTCATGAAAGAAATTGAGGAAGACACAAAGAAATAGAAAAATGTTCCATGTTCATCAAGCTCTGTTACAAAGCTGTCATCATCAAGACAGCATGGTACCAGCACAAAAACAGACACATAGATCAATGGAACAGAATAGAGAGCCCAGAAATAGATCCTATGGTCAACTAATCTTCGACAAAGCAGGAAAGAGTGTCCAATGGAAAAAAGACAGCCTCTTCAATAAATGGTGTTGGGAAAACTGGACAGCCACATGCAGAAAAATGAAATTGGACCATTTCCTTACACCACACACAAAAATAGACTCAAAATGGATGAAGGACCTCAATGTGAGAAAGGAATCCATCAAAATCCTTGAGGAGAACATAGGCAGCAACCTCTTCGACCTCAGCCACAGCAACATCTTCCTAGAACATCGCCAAAGGCAATAGAAGCAAGGGCAAAAATGAACTATTGGGATTTCATCAAGATCAAAAGCTTTTGCACAGCAAAGGAAACAGCTAACAAAACCAAAAGACAGTTGACAGAATGGGAGAAGATATTTGCAAATGACACATCAGATAAAGGACTAGTGTCCAAAATCTATAAAGAACTTAGCAAACTCAACACCCAAAGAACAAATAATCCAATCAAGAAATGGGCAGAAGACATAAACAGACATTTCTGCAAAGAAGACATCCGGATGGCCAACAGACACATGAAAAAGTGCTCCATATCACTCGGCATCAGGGAAATACAAATCAAAACCATAATGAGATATCACCTCACATCAGTCAGAATGGCTAAAATTAACAAGTCAGGAAATGACAGATGCTGGTGAGGATGCAGAGAAAGGGGAACCCTCCTACACTGTTGGTGGGAATGCAACCTGGTGCAACCACTCTGGAAAACAGCATGGAGGTTCCTCAAAATGTTGAAAATAGAGCTACCCTATGACCCAGCAATTGCACTATTGGGTATTTACCGTAAAGACACAAACGTAGTGATCCGAAGGGGCACGTGCACCTGAATGTTTATAGCAGCAATGTCTACAATAGCCAAACTATGGAAAGAACCTTGATGTCCATCAACAGATGAATGGATAAAGAAGATGTGGTATATATACACAATGGAATACTATGCAGCCATCAAAAGAAATGAAATCTTGCCATTTGCGACAACGTGGATGGAACTAGAGCGTATCATGCTTAGCGAAATAAGTCAAGCAGAGAAAGAAAACTATCATATGATCTCCCTGATATGAGGAAATGGTGATGCAACATGGGGGCTTAAGTGGGTAGGAGAAGAATGAATGAAACAAGATGGGATTGGGAGGGAGACAAACCATAAGTGACTCTTAATCTCACAAAACAAAGAGGGTTGCTGGGGGGAGGGGGGTTGGGAGAAGGGGGGTGGGGTTATGGACATTGGGGAGGGTATGTGCTTTGGTGAGTGCTGTGAAGTGTGTAAACCTGGTGATTCACAGACCTGTTCCCCTGGGGATAAAAATATATTATATGTTTATAAAAAATTAAAAATTAAAAAAAAAAAGAATATACATTCTGCTCTTATTGGGTAGAGTGTTCTGTATATGTCTGAGATGTCCAATTGGCCTATACTGCTCTTCAGTTCCTCTAGTTGTTCTATCCATTATTGAAAATAGGACATTGAAATCTCCTATCATTATTACTATCTACTTGTATCTTAAATTCTGTCAATATATGCTTCATATAATTAAGTATTCTGATGTTAGTTGTATATATAATTGATATATCTTCCTGTTGAATTTATCTTTTTATTATTATATAATGTTCTACTTTGTCTGTTATAATGATTTGTGACTTAAATCTTATTTTGTCTGAGTTAAGTATGGCCACCCCTATTTTCTCTTGGTTACCATTTGCATTGAATATCTTTTTCAATCATTTAACTTTTAGCCTATGTGTGTCATTATATCTAAAATGAGTCTCATAAACACCTTATAGTTGGATCTTGTTTTTTTTTAATCCATTCAGCCACTCTATGTCTTTAAAGAATTTAATCCATTTAAATTTAAAGAAAAGATTTATTATTGCCATTTTTTCCACTATTTCCTACATGTCTTATAGGTACTTTATCCTTCTTTTCCTCTCTTGCCTCATTCTTTATGTTTTAATGATTTTTTTTGTGGTAATAAGCTTTAATTCTTTTCTCATTTTCTTTTGTGTATTTTCCATACATTTTATGTGTGTGTTGTTACTATTGTGATTACATAAAACATCTTATAACAATCTATTTTTACTGCTAACTTCTATTACATACAAAAACTATTCACCCTACATGACCTTCCTGGTTTATCACTGTCATAAATAACATTATTTGTATATTTTGTGTCCATTAATATGATTTTATGGTAATTATGCTTTTATATTTTAAATTCTATACTGAAACCAAATGTGATTTATGCACCACCATTACATTATTCTGTGTTTCTTTATATATTTACCTTTAACATGGGTGTATGTTTTCATACGCTATCCTATTGCTATTAGCATCCTTTTGTTTCAACTTGAAGGAGTCCATTTAGCACTTCTTGTAAGGCAGGTCAAGTGCTGATGAGCTCCCTCAGGTGTAGCTTATACAATTAGGTCTTTATTTATCCCTCGTTTTTGAAGAACAGTTTTGCAAGATAGAGTTTGCATTTGGCAGGTTTTTTTTTTTTTCTTTCAGCACTTTTAATTCATCTTCACATTCCCTTCTGGCTTATAATATTTCTGCTGATATACTTGCTGAAAATCTAATGAGAGCGCACTTATATGTGACAAGTTGCTTTTCTCATGACTTTCAAGATTCTTGTTTTGTCTTTGACTTTTAACAATTTGATTATAATGTGTCTTGGTGTAGGCCTCTTTGGATTTCATCTAGAGTTGTGTTTTTTTCCCCCCAGTGTTCCAAAATACATTGTTTATGCACCACACCCAGTGTTCCATGCAATACATGCCCTCCATAATACCTACCACCAGGTTCGCCCAACCCCCTCCCCTCCAAAACCCTCAGTTTGTTTTTCAGAGTCCACAGTCTCTCATGGTTTGTCTCCCCCTCCGATTTCCTCCAACTCACTTCTCTCCATCTCCCAATGTTCTCTGTGTTATTCCTTATTCTTCACTAGTAAGTGAAACCATATGATAATTGACTCTCTGCTTGACTTATTTCACTCAGCATAATGTCTTCCAGTCCCATCCATGTTGATACAAAAGTTGGGTATTCATCCTTTCTGATGGAGGCATAATACTCTATAGTGTATATGGACCACATCTTCCTTATCCATTCATCCGTTGAAGGACATCTTGGTTCTTTCTACTGTTTGGTGACTGTGGCCATTGCTGCTATGAACATTGGGGTATAGATGACCCTTCTTTTCACTACATCTGTATCTTTGGGGTAAATGCCCAGTAGTGCAATTTCAGGGTCATAGGATAGCTCTTTTTTTTTTTTTAAGATTTTTATTTGTTTATTTGACAGAGAGGGAGATCACAAGCAGACAGAGAGGCAGGCAGAGAGAGGGGGAAGCAGGCTCCCCACTGAGCAAAGAGCCGGATGTGGGGCTCGATCTCAGGACCCTGAGATCATGACCTGAGCTGAAGGCAGAGGCTTAACCCACTGAGCCATCCAGGCACCCCTAGCTCTATTTTTAATTTCTTAAGGAATCTCCACACTGTTTTCTAAAGTGGCTACACCAATTGGCATTCCTACTGACAGAGGGTTTCCCTTTCTCCACATCCTCTTCAACACTTGTTGTTTACTGTCTTGTTGATTTTGGCCAGTCTGGTGTAAGATGGTATCTCAATGTGGTTTTGATTTGAATTTCCCTGATGGCTAAAGATGATGAACATTTTTTTCATGTGTCTGTTAATCATTTGAATGTCTTCTTTGGAGAAGTGTCTGTTCATGTCTTCTGCCCATTTTTTGATGTGATTATCTGTTTTGTGTGTGTTGAGTTTGAGGAGTTCTTTATAGATCTTAGATATCAGCCCTTTGTCTGTAGTGTCATTTGCAAGTATCTTTTCCCATTCTGTGGATTGCCTCTTTGTTTTGTGGACTGTTTCCTTGACTGTGAAGAATCTTTTCATCTTGATGAAGTCCCAAAAGTTCATTTTTGCTTTTCGTTTTTTGCCTTGAAACATATCTCGAAAGAAGTTGCTATGGCCACTTCCTATGTTCTGCCTATGTTCCTAGGTTACTGCCTATGTTCTCCTCTAGGATTGTGATAGATTCCTGCCTCAACATGAGTTGAGGTCTTTTATCCATTTTGAATTTATCTTTGTGTATGATGTAAGAGAATGGTTGAGTTTCATCCTTCTATACATAGCTGTCCAATTTTCCCAGCACCATTTATTGAAGAGATTTTTTTCCCCCACTGTATATTTTTTTCCTGCTTTGTCAAAGATTATTTGACCATAGAGTTGAGGGTCCATATCTGGGCTCTCTACTCTGTTCTGCTAGTTAGAGCTTTTTGAGCTTCTTTAATTTGGGTGTCCATTTTCTTTCTCAGATTTGGGAAGTTTTCAACTATTAAATCCTCAAATAAGCTCTGCCCCTTTTTCTCTCTCTCCTTCTTCTTTTTCTCTCTTCTCTTCATTACTCCTGTAATGCATATACAGTAGTCCCCCATTATCTGCAATCTAGCTCTCTGTGATTTCAGTTATCCGTGGTCAACTGCAGTCTAGAAGCTGATGATCCTTCCTCTAATGTATGATCAGAATGTCAGTAGTAGCCCAATGTTATACTGCAATGCCCACATCATTCCTCTCACTTCATCTTATCACATAGACATTTTATCATCTTATATTATCACATGAAAAAGAAGGGTGAGTAAATTATAATATTTTGAGAGAGAGCTATCATAGTCTCATAACTTTTATTATATTATATTGTTATAATTATTCTATACATTATTATTTTTAATCTCTTAATGTGCCTAATTTATAAATTAAAAGTTATCATAGACATGTATCTATAGGAAAAAGCATAGTATATATAAGGTTTGAACACCCCATGGAACACCCCATGGATAGGATTACTGTTTGTTCCACTTGATGATGTTCCATAACTCCCTTAGGCTTTCTTCCTTTTTCGTCTTTTCTTTTTTCATTTTTTCTCTGACTTGATAATTTTAAATGATCTGTCTTGAGTTAGTGAATCTTCTGTTTGATAAAGTCTACTATTGAATTCCTCTAGTGAATTTTTCATTTTAGTTATTGTATTCTACTTCAGAATTTTTGTTTGGTTCTTTTTTCCCTAAATTTCTATCTCTTTGTTGACATTTTTTCATGAATCATTTTCCCGATTTTCTTTAGTTATCTATCTGTGTTCTCTTGCAGCTCATTGAGTTTTTCGAGATAATAATTTTTAATTCTTTAATAAGTAAGTCATAGATTCCCATTTCTTTTGGGTCAGTTTTTGGAGATTAATTTTGTTGCTTTGATAGGGATATATTTCCTCATATTCCTTATTACTTATAATGTGAGTATTTTTATTTTATGGCATTGTTATTTTTTTTCTAGGATTTACTCATTTGACAAAGCAGCCACCTTTCCTATTCTTATGGATTGGATACATACCAGAGAAAAATATTACCCAATCAGCCTGGCTAGAGATGCTGAGGCCTCTCAAATCTTTTCTGGAGATGCATTTTCTCTGGGCTTATATATGTCATTTCTGAAATAGAGAGGTTTCTTTTTCAGGAGCTCATAATCTCTTTCTCCCTCTGGCATATTTATGTACACCACAGGTTTGCTGATGTTGCAATAAGTCATCAGACCCTTTTTTTCTCAGAGGCCCCCACATATCCAAATATGCCAATTCTCTGTCAGTACTCTGAGTTAGATAAGACATAACCAGTCCCTCATGCAGTCTTCTGAAAAGTCAGAATGTTGGGCACATATTCCACATTTCTTTCTCTTCCAAGGAAAAAGTAGTAAGTTGGGCCTTTTATCCCAAATGCAATAAGCTATGTCAACTTGGGGAAGGACTATCACAGGTAAAATACAATGGCTTTTCTTACCCATTTCAATGTTTTGCTTTTGCCTGAGGTCCTATGCTGCCTTAACTAGGTTCCTGAGTTCTCATAAAGGCCTTTTGGTATATTGTTGTTAAGTCAGGGTCTCTGTAGAAGAATAAGGTCTGAGGATTCCTATTTCACCATCTTGCTCTGGCATAGTGTTTTTGGAAAATTTGTGTTTGAATTAAGACTGTAGCTCCAATTAAGCCCATGTAGCTCCAATTAAGCCCTCCCCTCATGCCTCCCCTTGTATTATATGGATCCTTGAATGATAACGAATTTTCTTAGAGGCTTCTCTAGATGCTCTATATCCATATATTTTCCAATCTTTGAAAACCCAGTATCAAAATACCGCTCACAGGAGGCCTCACTACATGAGTTTCACCTTTAGGAGGGAATGGTTACTACTTCATGAATGAACTCATTCAGTTGATCCAGGTTTCAGAAACTGAATTTTTATTATTTTTTAGACTAAACTGTAATCTACTTCTGTATTGTTTCTACTCATTGCTTCTATTCCTACTCTAAAGAGAAATTCAAGCTAATTGGCTTGAGTTTATTATTGTCGTTATTGCTGCTATTTTGTTTTAGTTGCATAGGACAGTCCTCTATTTAAAAATGGATACAATTGGCACCTGCCTGGCTCAGTTGCTTAAGCGTCTGCCTTCAGCCTAGGTTATGATCCCAGGGTCCCAGTATTGATTCCCACATCGGGCTTTCTGCTCAGTGGGGAGCCTGCTTCTCCCTCTCCCTCTGCCACTCTGCCTGCTTGTGCTTGTTATTTCTCTCTCTTTTTCTGTTGAATAAATATATAAAATCATTTTTAAAAGATCGATACGATGACTCACTCTAGTTTGGTCTGGTCCTAGATCAACATCCCTCAAGCCCCCCCCCCTTTTTTATTTTTGCTGTAGAGAGAGAACCTACAGAGAGGTGAGGATGAAGAAGTATTTGGGAGAAAGGATAATTTTTTTAAAAAAGATTTCGTTTATTTCCCAGGCCTTTTTGTCATATGAACCAAGACTTCCTCTCTATCCTCGTGCCCTCCATGGACGTTAGTTTGCTTCTGTCCTTCCTAACATTTTCTTTAAAGGACCCCAGAATTAAACACAAGATTCCAGGTGGTATCTGACTAGCATAAAGCAAGGGGGAACAATCACTTTCTAGCATGAACTCATTATGCTCCTGACAATGGGATCCTTCTTTAAGTAAGGGTTTTGTTCTGTTTTGTTTTTGTTTTTGTTTTTTTTAAGCAGCAAACTCAGGTTAAAAAGTTTTTTTTTCCCAGTTCCCCATATATTTCTCACAACAAATAACGCACATTCAAGTCTTCCATATTCCACACTCAATATGATTTCCACATTTCCAGACTCAGAGTCCTAAGTGAGGAATGTGATTAACATAAAAAAACAATAGGGTTTATTACTTTACTGATAGCCAACAGACTCTGATATGGAATATTCCCCACCCAGTTTTCCCCTTTCTTTTTCCTTGTATTTTTCTTAATATCACCATTGTGATTCTTTCCTCAGTTATTTGGTGGGTACAGTGTTTTGTGTAATTTATTTGTTTAATACTATTTCTATTTGACTTTAGTGAAGCTCCATAAGAAAAGGAATTTGGGGGGAAAAAAAGACAAGGAATTTTGCTTATCTTGTTCATGGATATACCTGGTGCTTAGCATACCACTTGGCCATTGTTGATCATCCTTACATATTTATTGAATAAATGAAAATGCTCCCTCCCTCAGATTTCCTCTTTTTTTCTTCTATTTTTCTTTGAATGTTGTTTGTGTTGGTTGGGTCTTCCTGGAAGCTGACACTGAGATGGAATTTTGAGTGTAAGCAGTTTTGGAATAATGCTTGTGAAAGTTAACAGTAAGAGGAAACAGAATTGAGCAGACAGAGCCTCCAATAGTCTTGTCCAACCCAATGATGAGCTATAGCACAAAAGCTACTCATTAGAAGTGTTCTGTGATGGGAAGAAAGAGCCAAGCTCCAGTATCCAAACTCTTGAGAGCTAACACTCTGGTTTGGTCATATTTTCTGGTATGTAATAAACATTAAGTAAATATTTATTAAATGAAATAGCAATACAGTAGGACTCTATGCTCCCCTCCCTCTGCCCAGGAAGGAAATATGTGCTTTAAAATGGGGTATGATCCTGGTAATGTATCATTAGAACCTCTCATTAAGAGGCAACAGACACCAAATCTAGTCGATATATGAAAACAAATGTGGGGCTGGATATATTTTAAGGATAAAGAGATGTGTTAAAGATTTTGAAAGGTCTCACAGATTCTGGAAAGCCTTCTGTATCTCAGGCAGAGTACCTCCTTCATATAATGCCCGAGTTTCTCTCTGTAGTTGATTAATTCCATTTCTCTACAGATTGGCTTTCTCCATTTCTCTTGTCCTCCTAGGGAAAGTGGCTATCCAACATCTCCTGAGTTTATATTGTATGGTTACAATACAAACTACAACCTGATTCTTAGTTCCAAATACCAATTCCAATGAGAAAGATGAGGATAGAGACTCTACTTTGTTCACTGTGAATCATGTTTTTGGCTCAGTTCCAGTTTGCCATGGCTGAGGAGTGAAGTGAGATCATGGGCAAAGTGGTAGAATCATACAGTGGAAACATGGCTGGTGAGTCCATCTCGTCTTTATGACCTTGGGGAAGCAGTTCTAAGGGAAGAAAAATAGAAAGTGAAAGAATGAACTTCTGGACACCTGCAGATGGGCTACAAAAAGACATTACTGTGACTATATCCCTGGAAATCTTAAAGAAGTTTAATGATGTGGCTTAGATATTCCCTTAGAGGCAAAACACTCTCATAGTGTCTCTTTCAGCTCCTTGGCTCCAATCATCCTTCCCTCTTTCTCCTGAGAGGTGAGCCTTTATTCTATGTCTTTTTTTTTTTTAAAGATTTATTTATTTAACAGACAGAGATCACAAGTAGGCAGAGAGGCAGGCAGAGAGAGAGGAGGAAGCAGGCTCCCCGCTGAGCAGAGAGCCCAATGTGGGGCTCGATCCCAGGACACTGGGATCATGACCTGAGCTGAAGGCAGAGGCTTTACCCACTGAACCATCCAGGCGCCCCTTTTCTATGTCTTTTAAGAACATCTCCAGAGTCAAAGGACTAAGCCGGTAAAAGGAAGACAGGCACAAAGATCAAAAAAATTAAATTCTCAGATATTACCCAAGAGAACTGATATTAATAAGGCTTGGATGTTTATACCTATATAAGTCACTCATATAATTAAAGTTGCTTCAGTTAGGAGAGCAACTGATTCTGTATATTTAACAGAGTTGTTCTTTTAATTAAATCAGTTTTTCAAAGAGCATGCTGTATACAGTTTTTGTTTGTTTGTTTATTTCTTTTTTAATGAATTTCAAAGCAGAAAAGAGTAAATAAGAATTTCTTATACATGTAAGTTTAAAACTAAAATTCATGACGTGATCCCAACAAATATTTTTGCCATTCACTCATTATCTCATTTAACAAACACATCTCAAGCATCTCCACAATGTTAGACTCAGTGCTAGGTTTGGGAGAAACAAAAGTAAATCACATAGTTTCTTCTCTTAAAGACATTAATACATTGCAGAGATGGTCACATACATAGGTAATTGCAAGACATCAAAAAGTACTACAATGAAACCACATAATGGACTGAAGGAATCCAGAGGAGACAGTAGCAAAGATTAACCTGAAGTCTCAAATCTGGATCTCCGAAATTCTAGGTGGAAGTGTTGCATTTTCTACCTCAGATCCAAAGTTTTGCTTCTCAGTTCCAAATACCAACTTTAGCATGAGGCATTTCTTCCTTGATTAATTTTTCATTGTTATACTTCATGCTTCAGGCAAAGTTGTAAGCCTAGAGTATTGCTTTTTACTGATTCTAGTAACATTACCACAAACTTAATGGCTTAAAAACAACACATTTCATTATCTTGCAGTTTCAGGAGGAAGTATAGCATGATGTGACTGCATTCTCTGCTTAGGGTCTCACAAGGCTAAAAATCAGTTTTCAGGCCCAAGATCCACTTCCAAGCTCCCTGGCTGTTGACAGAATTCAGTTCCATGTGGTTGTTCCAAGTAGGCTGATGCTCAACATATGGTCCCTTTTATCTACAAGCTAACAACAGCATATAGCGTCTTACTTATGTTTTGAATATCTCAGATTTCCCCTTCTACTTTAAAGGGATGATGTAATATCCCTATCTTAAAATTCACTGATTAGTAACCTTAATTACATCTGTGAAGTCCCTTTTGCAATGTAACATAACATATTCATGGGTATACCACCAGAGAGAGAAGGTCACAGAGCCAAAATTCTGCCTATTATACCAGACATGTGTATATTACTTCTCTCTTTTCACTGGTTGATTTCCTTTGAATCACTATAAAAAGTGACCATTGCCTTGGAGAGAGGATCCACCAAACCCAAAGGCAATGCATAATAAAATGAAGATTTCTTTGCACTAGGTCAGATGATTAAGCGACTTATTCCTAATTTGTGGTTTGGTACATCCTCTCTAGTTATCATCTAGTTAGTAAATGTAAAGGCTGGTAATTGAGCTGTTTGATATTTATTGAGTACTTAACATAAATCAGACACATAAATTAATGTAATCCTCACAACCCTCTTATGAAATAGATTATTACTGTGATTATTTGACAGAATAAACATTAAGATCCTAAGAGTTTAAATAATTTGCTCAAGTCTGTATAGCTAAGACAGGAAATCCTGAGATGTGAATCCAAGGCTTCGTGGCTTGAGAGCCTAAATTTCTGACTACCATCCAATGTTGTTTCTCCTGGGAACCAGAGAGAAACTTTCTTTTATATATAAACTAGGTGGGATAGAAAAAAGATGGAGAAGGACACACACACACAATCTCATGGAATTCTCAGAAATGTTCTATTTGATTATATATTCTCCATTTATTGAGAAGGAAACTGAAGCTCAGTTAGGTTAATTTGCTTTGCCAAGATCAAAGAGCCAGAAGTGTAAAACTACAAATACAGAAAAGAATACATGCAAAGGCCCAAAGGTGGGAAAGAGCTTGGTGTTTTGGAGAAGAGAAAGGCAGCTAGTATGCCAGGAGGATAGTGAGTGAAAGAAAAAGATGATATGAGATAAATTTTTCAAGGTAGGGAGAATCTCAGTCATGGTGAGGATGGAAGCTGGAGGCCATGTTATATATTTTTTCATTTGATCCTCGCATAAATATGTTAAGGATTGGGTGCCTGGGTGGCTCAGTTGGTTAAGCAACTGCCTTCGGCTGAGGTCACGGTCCCAGAGTCCCGGGATCGAGTCCTATATCAGGCTCCCAGCTCCATGGGGAGTCTGCTTCTCCCTCTGATATTCTTGCCTCTCATGTTCTCTCTCACTATTTCTCTCTCAAATAAATAAATAAAATCTTTTAAAAAAATATGTTAAAAATTAATGTTTTTTTCTGGCAATGAAGAAACCAAGGCTCAGGGAATTTAACCAACTGAATGGTGGCTACTATTAAACTACCAAATAGTTCCAAAATGCTGCACAAATGAAATTCTTCAAACAGAATTTTTATTTTCAGGCCTTTGGATTGATAGGGTCCAGAAAATTCCAAAATCTATTAAAAATAAGAATTTTCACAAAATCTTTCAAGAGAACCATCTTCATTTTTTTTTACAACTTCAATATTGTTTTTATTACATTTACAGTTACATCTGGTTATTTCATGCATGAATAAAGAACCACATACATTGCTACATCACAAATCTCTGTTTTAAATATTTTGATAACTGTATTTCCATACAATTGGCTTCCTTTGTAATCCCTAATTTTTTATGCATTTATTTATTTTAATTGTGTTCATTAAGCCAAAAACCATTAGTTTTTGATGTAGTGTTCAGTGATTCATTAGTTTCATATAACACCCAGTGCACATCACAACACATGCCCTCCTTAATACCCACCACATTGTTACCCCATCCCTCCACCCCACTCCTTTCGGTAACCTCAGTTTGTTTCCTAAGGTCCATCATCTCTCGTGGTTTTTCTCCCTCTCTGATTTCTTCCCATTCAGTTTTCTCTCCCTTCCCCCAAAGTCCTCTGAGCTATACCTTATGTTCCACATATAAATTAAATCATATGATAATTGTCTTTCTCTGCTTGACTTACTTCACTTAGCATAATCCCCTCCAGTTCCATCCATGATGATACAAATGGTGGGTATTCAACCTTTCTGATGGCTGAGTAATATTCCACTGTGTATATGTACGACATCTTCTTTATCCATTCATTTGTTAAAGGGCATCTCGGCTCCTTCCACAGTTTGGCTGTTGTGGACATTGCTGCTATGAACATTGGGGTGCATGTGCCCCTTTTTTCACTACATCTGTATCTTTGGGGTAAATACCTGGCAGTGCAATTATTGGGTTATAGGGTAGCTCTATGTTTAACATCTTGAGGAACCTCCATACTCTTTTCCAGAGTGGCTATACCAGCTTGCATTCGAACCCACAGTGTAAGAGAGTTCCCCTTTCTCCACATCCTCACCAACACTTATTTCCTGTCTTGTTAATTTTTGCCATTTAAGGTGGTGTCTCATTGTGGTTTTTTTTTTTTTAACTTTATTTTTTCAGTGTTCCAGGATTCATTGTTTATGCATCTCATTGTGGTTTTGACTTGTATTTCCCTGATGGCTAATGATGTTGAGTATTTTTTCATGTGTCTGTTAGCCATTTATATGTCTTCTTTGGAGAAGTATTTGTTCATGTCTTCTTCCTATTTTTTGACCGTGTTATTTGTTTTTTGAGGGTTGAGTTTGAGAATTTCTTCGTAGATCCTGGATATGAATCCTTTATCTGAATGTCATTTGCAAATATCTTCTCCCAGTGAATGAGTGGTGAAACTACATGGCTACTCCCATCCAAAGTTGTTAACTGAAAACAGGTTCAGGGATAAGCAAAGACTTCTCAACCAATTCCGCCCTGTGCTAAGCTTGGCCTCCTTGCACAGGCCTGCAATCTGCACAGCATTTTTTCATCTGTGTTGTGAAGAGGTGTAGGCTAGGTCTTGGGACACCTCTAAGAGTTCAGACTCTAAATCTTAATTTGCAGAGAAAGGAAGTAGACTTAATGTAGATAATATTAAATTGCATCACAAATAATTATATTATCTATACCTTATATACTCATAATTTTCATCTACAGAGCCAGTTTCATTCTTATAACCATGAAATCTTTTTGAGGGAAATCAAAGCAGGGAAAATAAGTGACTTGCTTCATGGATCCAGATGAAATGAGTCTTCCAGCAGAGCTTATAAAACAGGCTCTCTTGAGCTTTGGCTTAAGAGCCTTTCTAACCATTAGCTATCTTTATTTAAGATCTCTCAGTCCTGCCTATCATGACAACTTCAGTTGTACCTTTCCTGTCATGCCTAATACAAACATTATATGACTGGAATATTGTTCTGTCACATTAACCTGTCTTAAGTTTATACTTAATGATACTCAAATGCAGGGACACACATTGTTATACTGATGAAGACTCTTTACTCCCTTACACTTGGACAGTAGGCCATGGATGTGAAACTCTTTCACATACACCCATGATCTCATTGACTTGTTAGTGAGGCAGATACTATTATAGAGAAGAGCTAGGAAGAACTTTTCAGATGTTCATTTTGCTTATTTATTTGTGTTGATGAATGATTGTTTCTGAATTCATGGCTTTAAGTAGTCTGCTTCACATTCCATTAAGTTTAACAAGTAAAACAGATTCTCCTTCTACTGCCCCACTCTCTATAAGGAGAAATTAATGGAGCTCATTCCATTTTCCAGAGTGGCTAAATTTCTCGAATTCAGGTAGCATATCCGAGAGTGAGTGATCTTCATAAATAAATGCTGCTTGGTAACCAATGACCTAATGTCATACTATAATCTTTAAGTAGGGAATGTTTATGAGTGGGTTTATAGTTCCTACCTCTCAAAACTTAAGTTAAGAAATTTAATTGTTATTTATTCCCCTAAATAGAGCATAAACTCCTTGGGGACAGTGCCCAGTCAGTGAATGAACACCTATTGATCGTTTGACAGCATCACTTTGTGTTCTATGTTTGTGCCTTTTAACAATGTGCTAACTAAAGTAAAAAAGGAATTCCCCAATTTGGGTTGGATGTGAATAATAAAAAGATATAAGGGCAAAAACAAGTAGAGAAAAAAAGGAGCGATTACCATTTAGAAAGAAAGGCTCTAATCCAAAAACCTTCAAACCAAGTAATTTTCTTCTAGTTGGATTTTACCATGAGAAGGGCAATTGTTTGAGCACAGTTGGGTTGATTCAGTGTTTAATATCTTAATATCTTGTAGACTATGGGTGGCCCTTTTGTTAATGCCAGATGTAATTCTATAATAAAATTCTTTTTATTAAACACATGCAAATTGTTAAATAGGAATTCTACCCTCTTTGCTCTTCCTTTTTTTTTTTTTATTTCTTTCAAGTGTCTCTGCAATTTTCCTCTTGCAAATGAATAGATTTCTAAATTTTGACCATCATCCTTAAATTAGAAACAAAAATTTGTGGTCATATTTAAAAATAATTCTAGGAATCAAGTTATGGTGATCATCTCTATTTTTGATGTAGGCATTGTTTCTTATTTATCTATAATTCTGGAGAACACAGTAGGGATATAACAAATGCTTGAAAAATGAGTACATATGAAGGGAGCAGAGAGGAAAGGCTGGAACTTGTTTCCATTAGCCTGACTAACATTGGTGGTTGTCCCCATTGTAGCAAAGAAACATTTCTAAGGACAAGAAAACAGGGACTCCGGGGTGACTCAGTGGGTTAAAGACTCTGCCTTTGGCTCGGGTCAGGATCCTGCGGTCCTGGGATCGAGTCCCAGGGTCCTGAGATCGACCCCCACATTAGGCTATCTGCTCATGGGGGAGCTGCTTCCTCCCCCCTCTCTCTCTCTCTCTTTCTGCCTGCCTCTCTCCTTGCTTGTGATCTCTGTCAAATAAATAAATAAAATCTAAAAATTAAAAAAAAAAAGGAAACAACTCTGCAAGCTGTCCATGAAACAAACCATTGTGCTCAAAGTACCATCATTTGATAATATCTTCTGTGCTATCCTGTACTCCTTATGTTATCTTTACCATTTGTATCTTGTTTAATTTTTTGATTAACACCTTTTCCTTAAAAATATTTACAAAGAAGCAAAGACAGTTCTGATATAAATGACAAAAGTGGATGCCCACAGACAGTGGAGATTGACTGGGATCTTCTAGGGAGATGAAAACATTCTATGTCTCAATGTGGTATATATATTTCTTAAAACTCATTGAATTATAGGCTCAAGGACTGTGCTGATTAAAGTATGTGACATTTTCCTCAATTAAAAATGTATTTAAAGTTTTCTCTTTTTCCCCACCATCCTGTTGTGTGCTGCTTCCTGTTTCTGACTGTGTCTTCTCACAAGACTTTCAGGACCAAGCGATTCCTGGCCAAGAAACAAAAGCAGAATCATCCCATTCCCCAGTGGATTCGGATGAAAACTGGTAATAAAATCAGGTACAACTTCCAGAGGAGGCATTGGAGGAGAACCAAGCTGGGTCTCTAAGGTGTCCCACATCATGAGATGACACACCTAATTGGCATCACATATTTAATTAAGCTCCTTGAAGATCATGTATTCTATTCCATCACCCTGTAAACACTTCTGACCTGGCCAATAGATACTTTTTACCAGGGAAATGATTTTTCTGTTACTATTTTTCTGCACCAGTAGGTTGTTTTGGTAATAAATGTGAGACCTTTCAGCTGTTAAAAAAAAAAAAGTATTTAAAAAAAGTTTTTAAAGAAAAGAAATAGATCAGGTAACTAAAATACATTGACAATTAAAACAAAACAAAATAGTGTTATTTCTAGATAGATACTATTCTTTACAGAAGGTTCTGAGCCTAAAGCTGCTCTCTTTTTAAATATTTAAAAAATTATAAACAATGTTAGCAGCTATCTCTCTCCCTTTCCCCTTTCCCTTTGTTTCTTTCATTTCTTTAAAAAAAATTAGCATTTTTCATTCTGTTTTTCCATAGCCATGAGTCACACCTGTCAAGGTAGGTTGCAGGCCTGTGCAAGGAGGCCAAGCTTAGCACAGGGCAGGCGTATTCACAAAGAGGGTGGTGGCACAGCAATATCAGAAGATTGGCTACATCCCAAGAGATTGATCAAATAAATAAATATAACAAGAACAATAAGATTCAGGTTTCTCATTACTGGGAAGAGTTACAAATATGGTAAAATATAAAGCTTTTATAAACCCACCTGGCATTGGATTAGAATTGGATGTACCAGAGTGAGATAATAGTTTCCATTATAGATAAAGAAGTAAGTATAGATGTAAATGTGTGTGTAGTTCCTTAGCTATCCGCTGAAGGAGCCTGAGATCAGGAGCATCCTACTAATAATGAATACCTAGTGCTTATATCTTGGTGTCAAATGCTAAATGAATCAGAGCTCCTTGAAAAAAATGACTGAATCGAGGGTTGGGGCTTATAAAAAACATGATGAACCTGGATCATCTTTTGTAACAGAGAGGAAGGAAGTGCTCAAAAAAGGATGAGGACATGTCAAAAGAACACAGAAGTAAATTTGAGGGGCCTCTAGCTTGCTAAATAAAGGATAACTGTAACTTTTAAATAAATGATAAGAACAATCTCTAACTTATTGAATTAGTAGGTACCCCACTGATATAAATAAATGAATGACTAAATAGTTGGAAGGAAGAGAAAGTTTCTTCATATAGTGGAAAGCCTCCAATTAAATGTAGAAGGAATAATGGTTTTAGAAAATCACCATTTGGTAATAAGGGTAGTAATAATTAACCCAGGCAAGAAATTTCAATGGATACTAGCTATAGGTGAAAGTGAGGAAAGTAATGAATTTTTTACATAATATCAGAGTACATTGTTATTTAGAGATGGAACAAAAAGTAGAGAAACCAGGTAGACACCATCTTGATAAAGTAGTCAAAATGAACAACACTAGTAATGGGACAAATAGTCATCATGTGCAACTGATTAGATATAATGAGAAGAGTATAGTGTGACAGTCTGGCCAAAAAATATATAACAGGTGTAATAATGGTTATATATCCAATAATGAAGAAACATTGGATGAATCCAAACTTTAAGACACTCTAAAAAATATCTGGCCTATCTTCAAAAGTGCCAAGATCATGAAAGCTAAGTGAAGTATGGATGCAAGAGGAAGACACGCTCTAAATTCTTCTTACAGATGTCAGGGAAAGCTTGCCAAAGGAGATGACTTACATGTAGTCTTGTAAACACTGTCATATAAACTAGAGAGGGAGTCATTTTAGGCAAGGAGATAGTATTTTCAAAGGTGTAGATTCTCAGGTACTTGTAGAGAGCTGGGTGTACCTGGAGCACAGAGATGGTAGAAGCAGCCAGGATGATGAGGTGGGGCCAAATGATAAGGGCCATTTCCTTTGCCTTCTTTTGCACAGTATTATGGACACATAGTTTGAGGAACTGAAAAAAGGCATCTGAACAGTAGTTTGAGAAACTGAAAAAAGGTATCTGAATTGATGTATTAGTCCAAGGTCTCTGAAAACAGATGCAAAGACAGAATTAAATGTGCAAGTTTATTAAGAGAAATGCCTGCATGAATGGAAATTGAAAGGAAGTGAAGAAGTCTGGGAGAGCCATCAGGCTGTGATGTACATCTGACCTGAGTGAAGGAGAGGTAAGGAAGTTTGCATGGAAGTTTCAGTAAAAACCTTTGGCTCAAGAAATTTCTTGATGCGTAAGCTTGGATTCTTAGTCAATTATGTTCTCTGTAGTAGCAGAAAACAAGATATATTCTCATGTGTACCACATTTCAGTTTTGGACAATGGAAAGGATTTAATTGGGAGGAGTGTGAAAGACTTCAAGAATTAAGTATTTCACTTTTGTTCTTTTTAAATTATCTATTTTCTTTTAGTTATGAAGGAATCAGGACTTTCTGAGCCATGAGCTATGAGCATACTAAGCAATCTGCTGTTAATAAACATGGACACCTAATTCTGGAGAGCCTACCAACTTGCCCTGGCTTCTTAATGTAGTTGAGTTTTCTGTTTATCATATTTGGCCCATCTGTGGAGGCTAACTGAAATATCACATAACCTTCTTTTTTTCTGAAAAAAAATTTTTTTTGGATCCATGATGGTAACACAAGTTGTTTTACACTGAATAGAAGCTGGTTAGTATTATATATACCTTTCAATACTAAAATAGGGAAGTATATTTTATTTACATTTAGTAGAAAAATATTTTTCCCCTTAAACACTAAGTTCATGTTGCAGGGAAAAGTTGGTAAGAAGGAATAGCAAAAGAGATCCTTGATTTTGAAATCAACTTATTTTGAGGTTCTGTTGAGTTTGCAGTATGAATTCATAACCCAATTTCAAGTTGCTTTAGTCTATTCTTAATTGCAAATTTCCTAAACCTTATTAAAGAAAGGAAATGGTCTTCTAGACTCATTTTATCAGGTTTGGAGTCCCCTCATTCTTTATCAAGTGCCTGAAAAGTTCTCCAAATTGTATAAGTAACAACTATAAAATATGACTCACAGCATTTTTTTCACTGAGTAACACAATTAACACTGTAATATTATAGCCAGTATTTTGAAAAAAATCTTATTAACATTTATTAACTGCTAGCAGAGATTTTTTTTTAACTCTAAGAAAAAGATTCAAGATGTCTATTATAGCTTTTAACAAATTTAACAATGTGCCCTTTCCTCAAAGTATGATGTGTCTGTTCCAAATGATGCCATTTAAAAACATAACAGAGTATTTCACTGGGTAAAAAATCGGTGGCTAGGACAATTTTGGGAATTATATTCAATGGCATGAAAATTGTTATTCCAAAAATGAATGCATACAAGAAATAACTTAACTGAAGAATAACACTAGAGAAGTGTCTGTAAATAGTTGCTGCATAAAAGCTGTAGTTTGGTAACTGTTCTTCAAGATTATTCAGTTAAATATTCTGCAATACCTGAATAAGACAGCAATATTTTATGAGTGGTGAAGGGGTTGGGGAAGGAAGATTCCCATCCCCTCTTTTTAAAAAAAATAATCATTTTCCAGATACTTATCCAAGGGATACAAAGTGATTCACATGGGCACCTGCACCCCAATGTTTATAGCAACAATGTCTACAACAGCCAAAATATGGAAAGAGTCCAGATACCTATTGACAGATGAATGGATAAAGAAGACATGGTATACATACTCAATGGACTATTACTCAGTCATTAAAAAAAAAAAAAAGAAATCATGCTATTAGCAATGACATGGATGGAACTAGAGGGTTTTATGCTAAGTGAAATAAGTCAGTCAGAGAAACACAAAAACTGTGATTTCACTTATATGTGGAATTTAAGAAACAAAACAGATGAACATAAGGGAAGTGAAGGAAAAATTTAAAAAGATGCAAATTGAGAGGGAGGCAAACCATAAGAGTGAACTCTAGGAAAAAAACATAAGCGTGAACTCTAGGGGAAAAAAAAAAAAACTGAGGATTGCTGGGGAGGAGGTAAGTGGGGGGGAAGGGAAAATTAGGTAATAGACATTAAGGAGGGCACTTGATGCAATGAGCACTGGGTGTTACACGTAACTGATGAATCACTAAATTCTACCTCTGAAACTAATAAAAATAATCATGTGCTTTAAATATCTTCCACTATAACCATCATTCCTGGCTTTATATATGCTGTGGTTATTTGTTTCCTAGCCAGGAATGCATTGATTTACCCAGAACATATACTCATCTTTTAATGCTGATCAGAAGGGTAACCCTGCTGTAGTCAGCCTGAAGCAAATTTTAGAGTGGAAGCTAGCATGAATTAGTTTGATTTTGGATGTGGTTACAAAGATCTTTTAGTTATTTTATTTTTAAAGCTGTTCTGTACCTATTCCAAATTCATGGCCCTCTAGGGAAGAGGAATGAAAAGACGTAGCTTCTTCCTGGCCAGGTCACTACACTCTATGATTTTAGGGGGTATGGCTGACATTCTTTCCAATGTGAGATGCAGTACAAAGGAAGAAAATAAACTGTTTATTCATTTCTTTCTTCCCAGATGATATTGGGGGAGAGGATTTTTTTAAAAGGTGAAGAATTAATCACTGCTATAACAAAGCCAGACGTACATAAAGATTGGCATTTATTCTGGGCTTAATATTGTGCTCTCCAATATGGTAGCCACTAGTCACTGGTAGTACTGTGTTATTGAAATGTAGCTACTCCAAATTGATAGATGATCTAAATGTAAAATACATAGCAGATTTCAAAGACTTAGTACAAAAGAAGAAATAGAAAATATCTTTTTATTTTATTTTATTTTATTTTATTTTATTTTATTTTATTTTATTTTTATTTCCAGCATAGCCTATTTTTCTACAGAATTTAAAAATTGTATGATATACGGGGCGTTTGGAAGGCTCTGTCATTTTAAGCTTCCGACTCTTGGTTTCAGCACAGGTCATGATCTCGGGGTTGTGAGATCGAGTCCCACATCGGGCTCTGCACTTAGCGTGGAGTCTGCTTGAGATTCTCTCCCTCTCCTGCCCCTCCCCACCCTGAACGTGTACACGCACGCTCGCTCTTGCTGAAATAAATAAATAAAATCTTGAAAAAAAAAAAAAAAAAAAGAAAATATCTTATTTTTAAATATTGATTACATGTTGAAATATATTGGATATATTAGTTTAAATAGATTATGCTATTAAAATTAATTTGAACTGTTTTGTTCTACTTTTCTCAAGGTGATTTCTCAAAATTAGAAATTACAATGTGGCTTGAATTGGTAGATTATATTTCCATTAGACAGCACTAGTCTGGAATATTTGATTTGCTCATGTCCTCAGGAATGATTTTCCTCTCTTCTGTTCTTTGTGCCTAGCACAAAACTGCTACAGGGGCTCAGATTAGCTTTGTTGGGACACTGAACAAGTTGGCTGATACCCAAATTAGCATCCTCAAAAACAATGTAGGGAGCTTGAACCATCCAGGAATGAAGGAACCAGGTGAAGTTAAAGGTAGAAATTGTCAGCCTTTATCCTTAAATGTTTCACAGGGTAAAATCTGGGAAATGTAACTTGAACTGACATGTTTTTCCAGTGGTAGAGTCACTGAACAGGAGCCCATGATAAACATTAGAGGATTTTATAATCCCTTGATATTATACAAAATTAGTCTGTGTGTGCCTTCTATAGAGAAGATCTAATTTTAATTAGATTCTCAGAGACTACAGGTTCAAAAATATTAAGGATACTAAATCTATTCTTTTTTAAGATTTTTTAAAATTTATTTGTCAGAGAGAGATCACAAGTAGGCAGAGAGGCAGGCAGAGAAAGAGAGAGAGGGAAGCAGGCTCCCTGCTGAGCAGAGAGCCAGATCCAGGACTCAATCCCAGGACCCTGAGATCATGACCTGAGCCAAAGGCAGAGGCTTAATCCACTGAGCCACCCAGGTGCCCCCTAAATCTGCTTTAAAAAAAAAAAGATTTATTTATTTGAGAGAGAGTGTGTGTGTGTACAAGCAGGGGAAGGGGCAGAGAAGAGAAAATATCAAGCAGACTTCCTGTTGAGCACAGAGCCCAACATGGGCTCAGTCACACCACCTGAGCCAAAATGAAGAGTTGGATGCTTAACAAACTGAGCCACAGAGATGCCCCTCTGAATTCTATTTTTTAATCAAATTATTTTTGTTTATGTTTTCACACTGAGTTGTATAAATTCTTCACCTATCTTGGATATGTGGATAATGGATATTAATCTCTTATCAGATATATCACTTGCAAGTATCTTTTCCCATTCAGTAGGTTGCCTTTTCATTTTGTTAGTGGTTTCCTTCACTGTGCAAAAGGTTTTTATTTTGGTGTAACCCATTTGTTTTTGCTTTTGTTTCCCTTGCCTGAGGAGATATATCTAGAAAAATGTTGCTCAAGCCAATGTGAGAGAGATTACTGTATTATCTTCTAGGAGTTTCATGGTTTCAGATCTCATGTTTAGTTCTTTAATCCATTTTGAGTTTATTTTTATGTATGGTATGAAGAGTGGTCCATGTATGATATAAGACAGTGGTCCAGTTTTATTCTTTTGCATGTAGCTGTCCAGTTTTTCTTGTTTGTACATTCTTGCCTCCTTTGTTGTAGATTAATTGACCATATAAGCATGGGTTTATTTCTGGGCTTTCTATTCTGTTCCATCGATCTATGTGTCTATTTTTTGTGCCAGTACCATTACTGTTTTGATTACAACAGCTTTGATCTTTAGTTTGAAATCTAAGATTGTGACACTTCCATCTTTGTTATTCCTTCTTAAGATTGCAGAATCTTTTGGCATTCCATAAAAATTTTAGGATTATTTGTGAATAATAATATTGGAATTTTGATGGGGTAGCACTGGATATGTAGATTGCTTTGGGTACAATGGACATTCAACAATATTGGCTCTTCCAATTCATGAACATGGAATATCTTTCCATTTTTGATGTCTTCAATTTCTTTCTTTAATGTTTTATCATTTCCAAAGTAGAGGTACAAGTGTTTCACATTTGGTTAAGTTTATTCCTAAATATTTTAATAGACATTTTTCCAAAGAAGATATACAGACGGCTAGCAGGCACATGAAAAGATGCTCAATATCACTCATCATCAGGGAAGTGCAAATCAAAACCACAATGACTTATCACTGGAAGAATGATTAGAATAAACACACACACGACACACACAAGAAATAACAGTATTGGCAAGGATGTAGAGAAAAAGGAGCCCTTGTGCACTATTGGTGGAATGTAAATTGGTGCAGACACTCTGAAAAAGTTCAGAGTTTCCTAACCATAAGTGACTCTTAATCTCACAAAACAAACTGAGGGTTGCTGGGGGGAGGGGGTTTGGGAGAAGGGGGTGGGATTATGGACATTGGGGAGGGTATGTGCTTTGGTGAGTGCTGTGAAGTGTGTAAACCTGGTGATTCACAGACCTGTACCCCTGGGGATAAAAATATATGTTTATAAAAAATTAAAAATTATAAAAAAAAAAAGTTCAGAGTTTCCTCAAAAAACTAAAAACATAAATACCATGTGACGTAGTAATTCTGTTACTGGGTATGTACCCAAAGAAAATAAAGACACTAATTCAAAAAATTACATGCATCCTGTGTTTACTGCAGCATTATTTACAATAGCCCAGATAAGGAAGTAACCTAAATGTCCACTGTGGACATATATAATGGAATATAACTCCACCCTAAAATGTCCATTGTGGACATATATAATGGAATATAATTCCCTAAAAAGGAATGAGATCTTGTCATTTGCAATAACGTGGATGGAACTACAGGGTATTGTAAGTGAAATAAGTCAGACAGAGAAGACAAATATCATATAATTTTATATACATATTGAATCTAAAAAATAAGACAAATGAACAAACAAGAAGCAGAAGTAGACTGATACAGAGAACAAACTTGTGGTTGCCAGAGGAGAGGGTGTGAGGGATGAGCAAAATGGGTGAAAGGGAGTGGGATGTACAGGATTCCAGTTAGGGAATGAATAAGTAATGAAGATGAAAGGTACAAGATGGAGAATATAGTTAATGCTATTGTAATAGTGTTGTATGTGACAGATGGCTGCTACACTTGTGATAAGCATAGTATAGTATAGAGTTGTTGAATCATCCACTATGTTGTACACCTGAAACTAATGTAACATTGCATGTCAACTGTACTCCAAGTAATTAAAATAAATAAAATATATAAAAGGAATCTTAATTCTAGAAAATTATTATTTATTAGGAAAATAAATAAAAGGAATCCTAGTTCTAGGATGAAATGTCTCATTTGGGTGGAACATTTCACAATTATTGTAAGGTACATCCACGTCTATGAGTATCAGCCTTCTTAATAATGTGAACACGTGTACATCATATCATGAAAATGAAAGTGAACAAGAACAACCAACAATAGGTGTAAGACAGGAAGACTACTGACGGCATTAAAAGGAAAGGTATTTGGTGTTGATTATGTCCCAAGACACTAAGCTGTTGATGATACAGCACAAACTTCCTATAGCTCTCACACTAAATGGTTAAGTTATAAATCCAATTCTGCTTGGAAGAAGAAAATTTCATTTACTTATTCATTCCTTTGTGCTCTCAATATTTTAAGCTCAATTACAGAATTTAACCCATTATATTCTAACTTCTCAGAAATTATATAGCTGTTTCTCAGTTTATAATGTGGCTTTTCAAGAATAAGGGGCAAAAATTTCTTTTACTATTTTACCCCCAGCACCTAGCAAGTGGATGCTCAATGGATGTTGAGTAAAATAATAAGTTAATGGTTGTTGTCTGACTTCTACATATCTCAGAATAAAAGGTGAGCTGTGAAACAAATACAGCTGTAAAGATTAAAATTTAATGGAGAGCTAAATAGAAGGCTAGAACTCTGTAGTTTTAGCCAAATCAACCAGATTCAGCATTTGACTTTGTTCAAATTTCACAAATTAAACTACCTGTAGAAAGACAGCACACAGATTACAGCTGTGATCCACTTTTCCCAGGCCTAAACAGTGCTGATTCATTCACCACAGTTGGTTTGCAAGTGAAGGAAACAAACTTTTAAGTTAGAGAAATGCAAGCAGTCTTAGATCTGGGAGTCATCAGGAAATGTTTGATATTTTAAAGAACTGACTGAAAGTAAAACAGGTTAATGTGACATTTCAAAGGGATTTTGAAATTCAATAGCTTTCTCTAGCAGCTGATGTTTATTCTCTGGTTGTAAGACAAATCTTGAATTTCTTCAAAGGAAAAATGATAAATTCTAGAATAACGAGATAGGTTCAACGTTCACTATAGGTTTTCGTTTTTGTTTTTGTTTTTCCTTCTCCATGATCCCTACCCGCCATGAAAAATATATGTGTATATACATAACAAGAAATGGGAAAACAATCTGGCTGGCTCTAAAACATGGTTTTCTTCATCATCAGAGGGTTTTCTGTGTGAAAATAATTTTATAGATAAAGAGGTAGATATGGTGCCATTAAAAAAGAGAGAAAGTAGAATCACAAAGAATATGTGTACATCCAAAAAGAGAACATATTCATTATTTACCATGCCATCTCAGCACTGTGAAGAAACATAAGATGTTTGCCATTATTTAAATGAAAGTTCCGTGGATTAGACAGACCCTCTCAAATGGATGTTTCCAAATCTGGTTAGAAAGACTAATGACAAAGACATGTGACCTCTACTTTGATAAATTTGAGGAACTTATTTTATTGCTTAGAAACTAGATATGTATGGTACAATTGTGTATGTAAAGTAATTCATAAATGTTTATTAAGATCATGAAGACCATACTTAGGTGAATTACTAAACAAGGAAAGTCTAAGAACATATTTTAAGGAATTATTAAACATTTAGATGAAATGAAATAATTCTTAAAAGTTTCTATTACAAACCTGTATTGATTTAATTATAAATAAGAGAATGTCAACCAGAAGTTATTTCATTTAAAAAAAGAAAAGTGATAGGGAAGAAGGAAGGAATATAGTATGGTATAAAGTCCAAGAATAGTTGCACATTGGGGTGCCTAGCTGGCTCAGTTGGTAGGGCATGTGACTCTTGATCTCAAGGTTGTGGGTTTGAGCCCCAAACTACGGGCAGAGATTACTTTAAAGTAAAATCTTAAAAAAAAAAAAAAAAATGGGTTACACAGTCAAATCATGGAAAGGTCAGGGATACAGCTGGGCTTCCAGAAAAAAATGAGGTCTGGAATGAGAATGTTCCCAGGAGTAGCTCTCTAATTCCCATCTTCTAATTGTCTCTCTGGAATTTATACTCAGTCTTTTTTTACATGGTGGAAATGAGTACTCTTAAGAAGATAGGAATTGGTGGGGCGCCTGGGTGGCTCAGTGGGTTAAAGCCTCTGCCTTCGGCTCAGGTCATGATCTCAGGGTCCTGGGATCGAGCCCTGCATCGGGCTCTCTGCTCAGCGGGAAGCCTGCTTCTACCTCTCTCTCTGCCTGCCTCTCTGCCTACTTGTGATCTCTATCTGCCAAATGAATAAATAAAATCTTAAAAAAAAAAAAAAAGAAGATAGGAATTGGAGAGCTTAAAAGATAGGAATTGGAGAGTTACTCCTGGGAACATTCTCATTCCAGATATGTTGTTCTGGAAGCCTAGCCATATCCATACCTTCCATGATTTGATTGTGTAACCCATTTCTTTTTTTAAAGATTTTATTTTAAAGTAATCTCTCCCTTCAGTGTGGGGCTCAAACCCACACCCTTGAGATCAAGAGTCACAAGCTCCACCAACTGTGTGAAATTGTCTATGCTGCCTAGAGAAATCTACACTTTCAATGCAATCCCTATCAAAATACAATCAACATTTTTTGCAGAGCTGGAACAAACAATACTAACATCTGTATGGAAGCAGAAAAGATCCTGAATCACCAAGGAATTGTTGAAAAAGAAAACCAAAGTTGGGGGCATCACAACGCCTGACTTCAAGCTATATTACAAAGCTGTGATCATCAAGACAGCATGGTATTGGCACAAAAACAGACACATAGATCAATGGAAAGGAATAGAGACCCCAGAAATGGACCCTCAACTCTATGGTCAACTAATTTTCAACAAATCAGGAAAGAATAGCCAATGGAAAAAAGACATTGTCTCTTCAATAAATGGTGCTGGGAAAATTGGACATGCAGAATGTCCAATTCTGGACATTCAGAAGAATGAAGCAGAACCATGCAGAAGAATGAAGCTGGACCATTCTCTTACACCATACACAAAGATAAACTAAAAATGGATGAAAGATCTAAATCTGAGAAGGAACTCATGCAAACCGTAGAGAATGTAGGAAGTAACCTCTTTAACATTGGCTACAGCGACTTCTTTCAAGATATGTCTCTGAAGGCAAGGGAAACAAAAGCAAAAATGAACTTTTGGGACTTCATCAAGATAAAAAGCTTTTGCAGAGCAAAAGAAACAGTCAACAAAGTTAAGAGGCAACCCACGGAATGGAAGAAGTTATTTGCAAATGACATTATGGATAAAGGACTAGTATCCAAGATCTATAAAGAACCTCTACAGCCCAAGACCCAAAAAACAAATAATTCAGTCAAGAAATGGGCAGAACACATGAACAGTCCCTTCTCCAAAGAAGACATACATGGCTAACAGACACATGAAAAAATGCTCAACATCACTAGCCATCAGGAAAATACAAATTAAACCCATGAGATACCGCCTTACACCAGTTAGAATGGCAAAAATTGACAAAACAGGGAACAAGTGTTGGCGAGGATGTGGAGAAAGAGCTCCTCTTACTCTGTTGGTGGGAATGCAAGCTGGTATAGCCACTCTGGAAAACAGTATGGAGTTTCCTCAAGATTTTAAACATAGAGCTACCCTATAACCCAACAATTGCACTACCAGTATTTACCCCAAAGATACAGATGTAGTGAAAAGAAGGGGCACATGCACCCCAATGTTCATAGCAGCAATGTCCACAACAGCCAAACTGTCTAAGGAACCGAGAGGCCCTTCAACATATGAATGGATAAAAAAGATGTGGTACATATATACAGTCGAATATTACTCAGCCATCAGAAAGGTTGAATACCCACCATTTGTATCAACATGGATGGAACTGGAGGGAATTATGTGAAGTGAAATAAGCAGATAAAGACAGTTATCATATGGTTTCACTCATATGTGGAACATAAGGAATAGGACGGAGGACTACAGGGGAAGGGAGGGAAAATTGAATGGTAAGAAATCAGAGAGGGAGAAAAATCATGAAAGACTTTGGACTTTAGGAAACAAAATGAGGGTTACTGAAGGGAGGAACATAGGCAGATGGGGTAACAGGGTGATGAATATTAAGGAGGGCACATGTGGTGATGGGTACTGGGTGTCATACGCAACTAATGAATTGTTGAACAGTACGTCAAAAGCTAATGATGTATTATAAGTCAGCTAATTGAACATAATAAAAAAGAGTACAGTTTTATATCTTTCAAACACTGAAGAGAAACTAAGAGTTTCCTTTCTCAATTAAATAAAAAATTTTAAGAAAATAATGCATTATTCCAATCTAGATTGGAACAGTCACTTGCAGCTAGGATTAATCTAGTTTGCATCGAAGTCCTCCCCTGGCCTAATCAACTGTGACAAGAACACAGCAAGAGATTTGGGAAGAGGAGGTGGTGATGGAATAACAGAACAGATTGCAAAGTAACCATGTAGATGAGAGTCAGCTCTAGAAGAGGTAGACAGTATGCTGGAATATCTCATACAAATCCCATTACTTTACAGGCCAGTAAGCAAAGAGATGAGTTTGTTTATTTTAGCTTATATGACAAACTGGCAAAACAGCCAGAACTCAACAAATGAAAATAAAAAGATAAATATTGATTGCTTTGGCCATAAGTGGATTAAGTGTTATATATACATATTTACATTTAATATAATCACCTGAAAAAACCACTTCAGTTTTCAGTGAGAAAAGTGAGTTTCAGAGATTAAATAAATTTTTTAAGGCTACACTGCTATTTAGCATCAGAGCCAGGATTTATACACAGGTCCATCAGATTTCAAAACCTGTGCTCTTTAAAAATAATACTACTAATAATATCAACTAGGTTGTTTTTATAAAATGGATATGTGCTTATTATAAAGAGTCACATTGAGCTAGGTGAACACAGAATGAATAAACACCCAAACTCTTCCACCCAGAATTTAACATCATTAACAAAGAGTATCTTTCATATATCACTGAGTAAATAGATCAGCAAAATATCTTTTACAAAAAGGACACATCTAAAGATTTATCTTATTTTTTTTAATGATTTATATTAGAGAGATGGAGAGAGAGTAGGAACAGAGGCAGAAGGAGAGAGAGAATTCCCAAGCAGACTCCACACAGAGCAGAGAGCTCAATGTGGGGCTGATCTCCAAAACTTGAGATCATGACCTGAGCTGAAACGGAGAGTCGGCATGGACTGCAGCATCCAGGCACTCTTGATGAATCTTATTTTTAAATAAAAGCAGAACATTTCATTTTACTTGAATTTAAATGAAAAGAAATTATAGCAAAGAACTGTTGAATCTTTTTTTTTTTTAACTACAACAGAACCCCTTAATGACAATTATGAAATGTATAAAAAGATTGGGATTTTTTTTTTTAAGATTTTGTTTATTTGAAAGAGAGAGAAAGAGCACAAGCAGGGGGAGTGGCGGGGGGGGGGGGGAGAGAGAGAAATAGATTGCCCACTGAGCATGGAGCTTGATGCCAGGCCTTGAGATCATGACCCGAGCTGAAGCTAGATGCTTAACTGACTGAGCTACCCAGGAACCCTTGAGGTTGGAATATTTTTAAAAGTCAAGCAGAGAGAGTCAATTATCATATAGTTTCACTTATTTGTGGAGCATGAGAAATAACACGGAGGACATGGGGAGATGGAGAGGAGAAGGGAGTTGGGGGAAATAGGAGGGGGAGATGAACCATGAGAGACTACGGACTCTGAAAAACAATCTGAGGGTTTTGAAGGGGTGGAGGGCGGGAAGTTGGGTGAATCTGGTGGGTATTATGGAGGGCACGTATTGCATGGAGCACTGGGTGTGGTGCATAAACAATGAATTCTGGTACACTGAAAAGAAATTTTTTAAAAATAAAAAATTATAAAAAAATAAAATGAAATGAAACTGTTTCAAATTTTGAAAGTATTGACTCCTTGCTCTAAAAATAAAGAAATCGGTGCACTAATACTTCCCTATAAAATGACCTCTTAACCTCATAATTTTGGTGAGTTCTGTTAATTTTACATTTTCAAGACTTAAGCTTGTTTTCTGTTCTGTAGCCATAACCATGCTTGTTTGTTCTTAGATCTGCATTTACAAAGATACAAGCAAGCTTATCCAAGCTTATCACAGTGTCCTGCACCAAAATTTTCTGTTGCTGATTTTTTAAATTTTGTTTTTCATATCTTGGTTTGCTTTATTTAATCATTAAATAGTTACCGTTCTCCAAGAATAGCTCAAATGAGCCATATTCCTAGAGAATGCCTTCTGCCTTTGATTTTGGTTCCCAACAGGTTCTAAGATTCTGTTCCTAGTACATTTTTGAGGTTTACTGAACCTGTAGTTTAATGTCTTTTATCAGTTTTGGAATATTCTCAGCCTTTCTCTCTTCAAATGACTTCTACTCCTTTTTTTTGTCTCCCTCTTTTCTCCTTTTGGGATTCCAGTTACACATGAATTAGACATTTATTGTAACTCCTGTGTCACAGTTTTTGTATTTTCTATCTTTTGTCTCTCTATGCATTATTCTGGATATTTCCTTCTGAAATATCTTCCAGTTCATGACTTATCTTTAGCTGGGTATTATCTGCTCTTTTCAGTTAATCAACTGAGTTCTTAAGTTTGAGAACTACATCTTTAAGGTGTATATTTTCAGTAATTTTTTATTTCCTTCAGCATATTGATAGCATTTGTCTGCATATCCCATGAATACTTTTAAATTATCTGTATTTTTCTTCCTCTTTTAAAAATCATCCCTTGTTGGGGCACCTAGGTGGTTCAGTTGGTTAACTGTCTGCCTTCACCTCAGGTCATAATTCCAGCGTTCTGGGTCAAGGCCCATTCTGGGCTCTCTGCTCAGTGGGAGCCTGCTGCTCCCTCTCCCTGTGCTTGTACTTTCTGTGAAAGCACCACTTTCATTACCACTCCCTGTGCTTGTACTTTCTGTGAAATACATAAATAAAGCCTTTTTTAAAAAGTCATGCCTTGTCTCTTCATGACTGGTTATTTTCTGGTTCAGTAATGGACACTGAATAAGAAAAATTACAAAAGTGATTTGTGTGCAAGATTCCCCCCCACCCTCAGAGTATTTAAAATTGCTTTGGTCACATTTAAGAAGTCTAGCATCTAGGATCGATTTAATCCAATTTCAAGGACTAAGATGACTTGAAACTGAGTTTTAGTTCTTAATCAAGATCCAATTCGATTCAAGTTCACCTGCACTCCTCCTAAGACTGCCAAATGTTCTGTTCCCTTTCTCGGCTGCCTCTTCTGGAATTGGCAACTGGAAGTTACAAATTCTGGGGTAAAGTCTTTGAGTTTCCTTCTTCTCACAGATATTTTTCACTGTCTTGCTAGCTTTCTCGTGTTTTCAAATAGGTATCTTATTTAAAAATAAAAAAAAGTACGCTCTAGTTCCATCCACGTTGTCGCAAATGGCAAGATTTCATTTCTTTTGATGGCTGCATAGTATTCCATTGTGTATATACACCACATCTTCGTAGGAGAAGAATAAATGAAACAAGATGGGATTGGGAGGGAGACAAACCATAAGTGACTCTTAATCTCACAAAACAAACTAAGCGTTGCTGGGGGGAGGGGGGTTGGGAGAAGGGGGGTGGGGTTATGGACATTGGGGAGGGTATGTGCTTTGGTGATTGCTGTGAAGTGTGTAAACCTGGCGATTCACAGACCTGTACCCCTGGGGATAAAAATATATTATATGTTTATAAAAAATAAAAAAATTAAAAATTAAAATAAATAAATAAATAAATAAAAACAAGAGTACTTTTTCTAGATTTTCTAATTATTCTTAGTGAGATGGTTGTTCTAAGTTATTGTCTGCCATTACCAAACCTGAAGTCCTGATTAGTAAAAATTCTGATGTCAATTTTAACATCCAGGAAGACTCCAATCTCTGTTCCTCCCACTGTTATCTTGGCAAGATACCCAACTCTCATCTGTTCCACAGATGATCATGATGTGATTTCATAGTACTGACTTCAATAAATGTAGTCATTCATTCAGACTACCTACACCATGAGAATAAATCCCATGAGACATGGCCTGGCTTGATGGGGCAGAGGAAGAGAATCTATCTAGTGAAGGAATCAGAGTGTTAGAGAAATAAGGCTATAGAAGGAGTGATTTTGGAGAATGCCATGGAGAACAGGTTTTTATGGAAGCACAGATCAATATTTTCAAATACTGCAGAGACAAAGTAAGTCAAAAGGGAGATTAGGATATTGAGTCTGGTCATCATTGTGCTTACTTCAGCAACACATACACTAAAATTGAAATGATAGACGAGATAACCATGGCTCCTGTGTAAGGATGACATGTAAATTTGTGAAATGTTCCATTAAAAAAAATTGACACCACCAGTAATCCTTAAGAGAATGGTTAATATAGACAGCTATGGATTGGAAAAATGAAAGACAGGTGAAGAATTGGGAGGTAGCATAGACTTTAAGGCGGCAAGTAATGAATCAAAACAGAATGATGGGTGCAGTATTTTGGTAAGGAAAACAAAGTCAGGGAGAGATTTTAGCCCTTGTTTGACCTTTTTTTTTTTTTAAGATTTTGTTTATTTATTTGATAGAGAGAGGACAGCGGAGGGAGCAGTAGGCAGAAGGAGAAGGAGAAGCAGGCTTCTGGCTGAGCAGTGAGTCTGACATGGGCTCACCCGACAGGTTTGATCCCAGGACACCCAAGTCCTTGTTTGCTTTTAGCCTAGGGCACTTTTGAGTATGTTTACAGACTGAAGGAAAGATATTAGCGGGAACAGATTAAAGACTGGAGGGATAAGCAAATTAGTTGATCTAAGTCCCAGATAAAGTAGAAAAGGAGCAAGTTTAATCTCTCCACTGAGATGTAGGAGTACAAAATGAGATAAAGGATGAGATTTATAAGTGCCAAGATGAAGATAAGGAGGTGGGAATTACAAAGATTCAGTTCTGTAGTATCTGTTTCTATGGTGCTGTAAAAAAGGTCATCAGCTCATTCTTAGTATAAACAGTTCCTTACCTTTCTCTAGTTATTTTCCCTTTAACATCTATAACACACATATTTAGTCCTTCTTATTGACTTTAAAGTGCAGAAGTAAGAAATTCTTTTATATTTTGATAGCAATCTTCTATTTCTTATTTCACAAAGTACTGGTTTCCTTTCCCCCCTCAAAAGAATCTTAATTTAAGGACCATGTAGATTGGTTACTCGCTGATATGGAAGCATAGGAGGACAAATACTTTCTCCAACATAAATGAAGATCAAATAACTATAGCAACTGGTTCTTTATTTCCCCCATTTTGGGTTCTTATAGGTGGGAGCTCCGAAAGAGCAATAACTGTGTTTTATATACCATGTCAATATATTCCAAACACTAAGGGTATTAAATAAATAATATATGGGGATAAATTTTCCAAATAATAAAGCTGACCATAAACCAGTCACAATTGCTGCTAGTAATGCAGAGGCTGAGCTTAAAATTACCACAAATAAAGCATACATATCCTTATCATGATATCCAGAAATTGAGTTATATTTTGGTAATTACAACTTTCAGTTAACTCATAAATATTTATTATTTTCTATTTGATTCATAGCAACTTGATGAGAAAATACCAGTATTATCCTCATCTTAAAGTGAAATAAATGAGGATTCAAGAGATTAAAGAGCATGCCCAAGTTTATATATCCTACTAATATATGCAGACCTGGAATTCAAACATGTTTTTCAGTCCAAAGCCAATGATGTAATTTACAAAGTTATACAGCCTCCTCCTCAATTTAGCACCTATAAGAGTTGGATGATAACATTTTCCCTTGTGCAAGAATAAGGAATCATACTCTTTGGTAGTTTAATAATGCAAATTTTCACCCTGTGCAAGGCAGACAAGTATATTGTCCAAAGCATAAGGATGGAGTTTAATGGACAGAAGCAATTATTCAAGAATGAGAAATGGAGCCTATCTTATTGTTTGATTTTACCTTTGCATTTTAGTGCCAAGGCAATGATGTATTTTAATAGGGCATAAGCTAATAATGGTAGAAAACTTGTTCAGTATTTAAGGTAAAGAACTGCTTAAGGAGATATGACATTACCAAAGAGGCAACCTTCTACTTTGAATATCAGAGCATTAAATTTTATTTCTTTATTTTATAGTCTAACAATTGTGGTAGATTATATAAGAAAAGAATGAGGCTGCCCAAAGAGTCTGTGAAGAATTTTAAGGTCCATCTAAATAACAGGAATTATGAACTATCACCACTGAATCTTAAATAATTAATTCTATTGAATTTTTTAATGGTTTGGGAAATTTATGCCATAACCAGACTTATAAAAAATAATTTATATTTAAACTTTCTCTTAGTATTTCTGCAGATCATGCTGTGTGTTACCAAACATTAGTTGGAGATAGTAGCTATAAACAGATGAAATTTGAGAAAATAATATAAAAATAGTTATGCTTGTTATACAATCCAGCCTCTTTAGAATATGATGCTGATTTTTTTACAAACCATGCTTCATTCAACATGGAACATATGGCATTGTGGTTGTGAGAAAAATATATCTCTGATCAAGATTTCTATCACTAAATTTATATTTATGAGGCACTTCAAAAAAATTTTTATTCTTTAATACTTACCCCTTTCTATTATAGAATGTTGCATACACACAACTAATCTATTAGATTGATACAGCAATCACAAAAACTCAATAGAAAAGTAGCTTAATTAAAATAATTACACAATTTTGACCATAAGCAATTTTAGTTAATTCTTATCCATTACAAAGATTCTAACAGGTAGGTCTTAGTTTGTGAGATTACATGCTAATATTGCCTCATATTTCTTTTTCTACAGTGAATCGGAAACATAAAGCCACCTCAGCTGGTATAAGAAATTCACATACAATGTGAACAGAGAAAGGGAAAGGGAGTTTAAAAACAAGAAGAACAAATCAAATGCTTCATTTTTAATGTTATTCTTTTACTATATAAGCAAAGCAAATATGTTTAGGCCAGGGTCTCACTGAGAGGAACTGTTAAACTAGATATTCTATAAACATGGGCAAATGGCTCCAAATAAATCTAAAATATACAGTTTTTAAAAAATAAAAAGAATATCCGGGGCACCTGGGTGGCTCAGTGGATTAAAGCCTCTGCCTTAGGCTCAGGTCCTGGGGTTGAGCCCTACATAGGACGCTCTGCTCCGCAGGGAGCCTGCTTGGTCCTCTCTCTGCCTGCCTCTCTGCCTACTTGTGATCTCTGTCAAATAAATAAATAAAATCTTTTAAAAAAATTAAATAAGTAAAAAGAATATCCAGTAAAAGATTTATACCCCAAATATATAAAGAATTTACTACAATTCCATACCAACACAAATAATCCAATTAAGAAATGGGCATAGAAACTTAATACACCTTTGCCAAGTAAGATACACAGATGGCTAACAGACACATGAAAAAATGCTCAACATCTCTAATTAGGGAAATGCAAATCAAAATCACAATAAGATACTACCTTACACCTGTCAGAAAGTCTGGTATCAAAAAGACCAGGAATAACAAGTGGTGGTGAGGATGTGGAGAAGAGGAAACCCTCATGCACTGTTGATGGAATGTAAACTGGTGTAAAAACAGTATGAAGTTTCGTCAAAATATTAAAATAAAAATGCCACACAACTCTAATTCCAGCACTGTATATTTAACCTCTCAAAATGAAAACACTAACTCAAAAAGATATATGCATCCCTATGTTTACTGCAGCATTATTTACAATAGCTAACTTATGGAAGCAACCCAGGTGTCCATCAATCGATGAGTGGGTAAGTAAGATGTGGTATGAAATCTTGCCATTTGTGACCATATAGCTAGAACTAGAGGGTATTATGCTAAGGAAAAAAAGTCAAAGGGAAATAAGATATAATTTCACTTTTATGTGGGATCTAAAACACAAACCAAAAACAAACAATTAAAAATAAAACAAAATAAGACAAAAATCAACCCAGAAACAAAATCATAAATACAGAGAAAAAACTGAGTGATTTCCAGAGGGTAAGGGATTAACAGGATGGGTGAGTTAGGTAAAGGAGATTAATAGGTACAGACTACAGTTACAAAATAAAAAAGCCACAGGAATGAAAAGTACAGTGTAGGGAATATAGTCCATAATATTATAATACTGGTGTAAGGTGATAGTAACTACACTTACTGTGGTGAGTGTAGTGTAATGTACAGAATTGTGGAATCACAAGGGTGCAAACCTGAAAACAACAATGTTAACTATACTTCAATTTAAAAAGTTAAAAATGTCAATCACCTTAAATTGAGGAAATTTATTAATTTAATGGATAATATAGTATAAAAACTAAATTGAGTAAATTTATTAATTTAATGGATAATATAGTATAGTATCATGGATAATATAGTATAAAATGGATAAAATAGTATAAAATTTAATGGATAATATAGTATAAAAAAAGGAGAGAAGTGAGAAGTGTTTTTGATTTCTTCCTAAATAGTTTCTTAAAAAAGAAAAGTTTATTTATATAAGTAATCTGTACACCCAACATGGTGCTCAAACTCATGACCCCCAAGATCAAAAGCTGCATGCCCTTCCAACTGAGCCAGCCAGGACCTCTTCCCCACCAAAACAGTCAGCTTTAAATACATGCTATATAATGAATATAGACATATTTTTTAACGAACTAAAAGTGTGGATAAAATATTTTTTATTTATTGTACATTTTGAATGTTCCATTAAGAATTATCTCACATTTTGGAATGCCCGGGTGGCTCAGTCAGTTAAGCATCTGCCTTTGGCTCAAGTCATGATCCCAGTCCTGGGATCAAGTCCTGCATTGGGCTTCTTGCTCAGCGGGGAGTCAGCTTCTCCCTCTCCCTGCCACTCCTCCTGCTTGTGTGCACTCTCTCAATCTCTCTCTGACAAATAATTTTTCTTTTTTAAAGAGCTATCTCATTTTTTTGAATGAGAGATCTGAAATGAAAATTGCTTTTTTAGAAATCTGTAGTGTAGACTCATTATTTCTACTTATTTAAAAACAAAAATCCAGAAAAAATAATCTGATAAACCTGTGAAGTATGTAATACTCTACAAGACCAAGGAAAATACGATTTTCAAATATTTGGATTTAAAAAGAGATTTAAAAAACCTACATAAACATAATGTATTCTTTTAAAAAATATTGGTTGTAACATAATAAATAGTTCAATTCAAATGACTTTGAGCCCAAAGCATATACCATATATTACATGAAATAGAAAAGAAATACAGATAAAATTCATGCCTCCCAAAAGACCCTACAAAGTCCAAATATTATATAGTAATAAACAATGTTTAAAACAAATTGAATATATAAAAGTATCAACTCATAAAGGTTATAAAATTTAATTTCTTAATTAAATTTTTATGGCATTGATGGTATTGATGCTATATTAAAATGACTGGTAGAAGGCAGTCAATAAGAACTTCAGAAATGTAAAACAACTGCTTGTTTTATATTCATTATATTTTATTGGAAAAGAAATACACATTCATTTTAATAACAAGTGTTTATTTTCTGTATGTATTGTTTGGATTCACAAAAACATTTTCCAGCATTAAGCATTTAAAATTCATACATTATTTTATTATACATTCTACAGCAAAGACTAAGAAGCAGACTAGAATGATTGCAGTAAACAGCCTAATTACAGAAAATAACTCCTATATTTTTCCATTAAAACATTTTAAAACAATTTTGTTTTTATTGAAGAAAGGATTTTTTCATGCATAATCAAAATTTTTTTCTATCATGGTATTAGGTTCCCAGGGCTGCTGTAACAAATTACCACACACTGGGTGGCTTTCAACAATAGAGATGTATTCTGTCATTGTTCCGGAGTTGGAAGGTCTGAAATCTATGCATCAGCGAAGTTGTTGGTTCCTACGTAAGACTGTAGGAGAATCTCTTCCATGCTTCTCTCCTAGCTTCTAATGGCTGCCAGTAATCCATGGTGTCCCCTGGCTTGTTGATATATCATTCTAATGTCTGCTTTTATTTTCATGTGCTATTCTTCCTGGCATCTCTGTTTCTCTTTTCTTCTTCTATTTCTTCTTTTTTCTTTCTTTCTTTAAGATTTTATTTATTTATTCAAGGGAGAGAGAAGGTAAGAGACAGAAAGCACAAGAGGGAGGACAGTCAGGGAGAAATAGACTCCCCAGTGAGTGGGAAGCGCAATGCGGGGCTCTATCCTGGGGCTCCAGGATCATGTCCTGAGCCAAAGGCAGATGCTTAACCAACTGAGGCACCCAGGAACCCCTCTCTTCTCGTCTTATAAGGACACCACATATATTGGATTAAGGACCTGCTCTGCTCTAGTATGACTTCAGCTGAACTACTTACAACTGTAGTGATCATACTGCCAGATAACTTCTGAGAAGAACATGCAATTTTTTTTGGAGGGGCGGCAATACTACTCAACGCAGTGCAGTTACTTTCCATTTAACATTAAAGAAAAAAATACCGGGACGCCTGGGTGACTCAGTTGGTTAAGCAGCTGCCTTCGGCTCAGGTCATGATCCCAGCGTCCTGGGATAGAGTCCTACATCGGGCTCCTTGCCGATCAAGGAGCCTGCTTCTCCCTCTGCCTCTGCCTGCCATTCTGTCTGCCTGTGCTTGCTCTCTCTCCCCCTCTCTCTCTGATAAATAAATAAAATCTTTAAAAAAAAAAAAAAGAAAAGAAAAACATCCCCATACTATACAGGATCCAAAAATGACAGATGAAATAGGTTAAATCATTGCTGAATATAAGAGTGTATAAGAGCGTGATCTCTTATTTTCTAAACAGATACTTGGATGGGAATGTACCTTTGGGAATCTTTCTCATTCACAAATATAACTCATATACTAGAGAAAAAAACTTTTTTTCCAGAAAGATTCAGTGAAGCAACCTAGGTACGTTCATTTTTTTTTTTTCTAATTTGAGGATACTGCTCCCTAGAATATTTTCTAATTCTGCACAATTAGAAATTCTACTGCAGAATTGCTCAGATTTGAATAAAGCCTATAAAGTTGCAAACAAGCTTGAGAACTTGAATTAAATATTACAGAGATAAAGTAAATCTAAGGTGAATTCAAGTATTTAATTCTTATCCTTTGCCCATACTTATGTTGATATTTTATTCACTTGTACTCACCAATTCATAATCTGTCACCATAATTAAGGAGATGAATTTTTCCTATATTTGAATAGTTTACTAAGCATATTAATAGTATAGTATGATTTTAGGGATAATCACTTAAGAAAACAATCCTTTATCAACAAACCTTTAATCAACATGGCAATATACCCTTTGACTAATTAAATCTATTATTAATTCTTCAAGTCATAATTCAAGCATAATCCAGGTCAGACCCAGTTTCCTTCAGTAAGTTAAATTCCTACTCGATGTTCTTGCAGTACCTCGTACTGCTTCTTTGTAGCTTTTACCATGATGTTAATTTTATATTGATTTTTGTGATTATTTAACTACCATTACTCTTCTCCACTAGATTATATACTCCATAGGACTGGTACTGTGAGGTATGTATATTTTATTGACCTTTGTTTCTCTGACTAGTTAGTACTTGTTGAATAACTAAAAAATTAGAAATGCATATTTACATATAAAAAGTTGATATATGAATCATGAATCAATCTCATTAATATGTTAAAGAATCGCTTACCAAGTGAATATCTCCTAAATAAACATTTTACTATTACAGTTACTACTGGGTAAGTAATAACATTAGGGGCACATTCATTTTAATATTTTTAATATATCATATACTTCTCTATTTCAAATAGACTTGGTTGAATTATTTTTGAATATCTCAATTAAAAATGCAGGATTCAAATGATAATAGATTTTATTATGTGTCAAAGGCATTCTGGGATATTATTAATATAAACATAATTGACTTTAAATATACGTTTCATGAAATATTCACCATGAGAGCTATTAAAGCAATTCTTCATTTTTACATTGCAATGTAAAAAAATGGTATATATCATATTATAAAATCCTTTTAAAACAATGAATACTATAAAATCAAAATTGACATTTAACAGTATGATGCATCTTAAAAATATTTGAAAATTTAAAATTTGCATAATTCCTATATTTAAGAGGACTATAGTACTACATAATTATTCTTAAACAGAAATTAAAATTCCTTCCATGATCATTACTAATTATTTGATCAACAGAAAGTCTGTTGCAAATCTGAATATCTAAATTCAGAATTTAAAGCATGCAGATACAATTATAATCTTTTGACAGCTTGAATTTACATATTTAGATATACACACATAATACTCTTCCTCTTTTTAAAAAAATTTCCTGATTAGAGAAAGGACTGCATTTCGAAAGTTAAATATAATTACAGTTTTGAGATGCTGATGCTCCTTTAGTTGAACTTTCTGTGTCATGCTAACATTTCTGACATTTTCTTTCCAAGGAAAATAATGGTAAATACCCTTAATTTCCACATACATGTAGTACAACTCTTTCTATATATATCTCTCATACTTTCTTATATGAAGTTGTTCAGTAATACCACATTAAAAAGAGGGAGAGAAACTGTGAAGGAAAAACTTGAAGGATCAAATGATGAAAACTTTCTCATAATTTGATAGCTGCTCTAAGCTTGGCTGAGCGTGCTCTGGGGTTCTCCTGTACATCCTGATCTTCTGGAGTAAGTACTTTCTTGTGTATCAATTCCCACATTAAAGGGGCCCTGCCTATCAAGCCTCCTTCCTTGTTTTCATGACCTGGCCCCAGCTGTGATGCTTGTATCACCTTCTGTCTAGCACTTAAGTTAAACCTTTCTGTCATGCTTATCCCAAGCAGAAATCGTTTGACTATTCGATCCTCTAATGAATGGAAGGAGAGGGCAACAAGGCGGCCACCGGGTCTCAGAAACTTCTGAGCTGTCTTCAATCCTATGTAAAGTTCATTGAGCTCATTGTTCACAAATATTCGAAAAGCTTGGAAAGTCTTGGTAGCAATATGGGTAGATCGTTGTAGCAAGTCTTTCCGTGCAAAAACAGCAGAGGGAGGAAATGCACCTATGAATAGATTTTGTAAAGAGGAAAAGAGGATGGGAAAAATTAATATTTTCCACTGTAAATCTACCGGGTTGTGTGTGCATATTGTTAAGAAACCACATTTCATTAGAAAATTTGGCATTTCATCCATTCTTCCATTTTATTTCTAAGCACTCTATCAAGATATAAACTATTGTGTCAAAAACAGCTTTTGTAACTCTTAAGAGTAACTGGAGTAGAGAAGGAGTCAGACAAATATTTGAAAATATAACAATTAAAAAACTTCCCAACTTAGGTGAAAAATATTAACTCACTAATATAAGAAGTTCAGTGAACTACAAATATAATAAAGAAAACTGTATCTAGGTAGATCATAATCAAACTACTACAAGCTAAAGGTAAACAGAAAAATCTTGAATACAATAAAGAAATATATTACATAAAGGTGACCAAAAATAGGATTAACAGTTATTTTCTCATGAGGACAATGGAATCTATAAGATACTGGAATAATATTCAAAGTGTTGAGGAAAAAAAAAACCAAACTGTTTTCCAAGAGAGCTATCTAAAACTATTTTTCAGAATTAAAGGTTCAAAGACATTTTGAAATAAATAAAACATGAGAGAATTCATTGCTAATATGTCTGCATTCAAGAAATGCTAAAGGAATATACACAGTGGAATACTATGCAGCCATCAAAAGAAATGAAATCTTGCCATTTGCGACAACATGGATGGAATTAGAGCGTATCATGCTTAGCGAAATAAGTCAAGCAGAGAAAGACAACTATCATATGATCTCCCTGATATGAGGAAGTGGTGATGCAACATGGGGGCTTAAGTGGGTAGGAGAAGAATAAATGAAACAAGATGGGATTGGGAGGGAGACAAACCATAAGTGACTCTTAATCTCACAAAACAAACTGAGGGCTGCTGGGGGGAGGAGGGTTGGGAGAACGGGGGTGGGGTTATGGACATTGGGGAGGGTATGTGCTCTGGTGAGGCTGTGAAGTGTGTAAACCTGGCGATTCACAGACCTGTACCCCTGGGGATAAAAATTTATGTTTATAAAAAAAAAAAAAAGAAATGCTAAAGGAAATACTTCATGTTGAAATAAAATGATACCAAATGATAAACTGCATGTACAGAAAGAAAGAGACTATAAATATATCTATATAAATATCTATATCTCTCTCTATGAATTCTCTTAATTTCTTTAAAAGGCAGGACTCCTTAAGTGAAATTATAATATTTTTTACATTTGTATACATTACAATATAGGTATAGATTTGTACAAAGGATTAGAGTGGCTAAGTGGAACTATATTTTTGCAAGGTTCATATGTTGTACTGAAAGTTAAAGTTGCATGTTTTGGTCCCTAGAGCAATCAATAAAAGTAATGCAAAGAAATTAAGCTAATAACCTCATAGAGAATAAAAAGAATACACACAAAAAAATATTGCTTACCATGAATGATGGCAGAAGAGAACAAGAAAATAGAAATGAGACAAAGAGAAGATGAACAGTAAAATGGCAGACAGTAAAAACCAAGGATATCGACTACATTAAGTACAAATGTACTAAATACTCCAATATAAATGAGGTTATCTGACTAAAGAATAGCAGGACCTAACTATACATTTTCTACAGAAATTTACAGAAATGTACTTTATTTTTTATTTTTCTAAAGATTTTATTTATTTGACAGAGAGAGCACAAGCAGGGGGAGCAGCAGGCAGAGGGGAAGGGAGAAGCAGACTCCCTGCTGTCCTATGCAGGGCTGGATCCTGGGATCCTAGGATCATGACCTGAGGCACTCAGGCACCCCAACAGAAATATACTTTAAATATAAAAATACAGATAAGAGTAAAAGTGAGCAAAAGGCTGTGAAAAGATACACCACGAAGACAAGCATAAAAAGAGAGATCATATTAATATTATAAAAATCAAACTTTTAAAAAGGAGAACTCCTATACCCAAAGAGAAACATTTCCTATTGAGAAAAAGGTCAATACAGCAGGAAGATACAACTGTAAATGCATATGAACCAAATAACATAGGTCTCAAAATTGGACATCTCTGAAAAAGACAAACGTTTATAAAAACAACTGATTTTTTTAATCAAATTGTTAAGTTAGTGCAATGGAGAAAGAACAGATTTTCAATGGAAGTGACTATCACAAATGAAGATGAACTTCAACTCTTACTGCACATTGTTCGCAAGAGTAAACTCTAAACCTAAAATACATATCTGACAAAACTCTTAGCCAGAATATGTAAGGAAACCTCACAACTTAATAAGAAGCCAAACGACCTGTATTTGAAAATTTGAACAAACACTTCACAAAAGTTATATAAGCAAAACATATGTAAAGATGTTCATCAATAGTCATAAAAATGCATATTAAAACCACAATGAAATACCACTACACATCCATTAGAACTGCTAAATCCTAGAAAGAAACAAATTACTAAAACTGACCCAAGAAGAAATAGATAATCTGAATAGAATGATTATAAGTGAAAGGATTAAGTCAGTAATCAAAAGCAACCCACAAAGGAAAAGTCCAGGGCCAGATGTCCTCACTGCTGAATTCTGCCAAGCACTCTAATAATTAGAAACATTACTTCACAGATTCTTCAAAAAAACGGAAGAAAAGGGAACACTTCTCAAATTACTTTATGAGGCCAGTATTACTATGAAACTAAAACCAAAGGCATTACAAGGAAATTACAGGCCAGTTATCGCTTACGAATCTAAACATTAGAATCCTCAACAAAATACTAGCAAACTGAATTCAGCAACATATTAAAAGGATTATAAGCCATGAAGAAGTAGGACAGTCATGACCAAGGATGGTTCAACAGATGAAAATTATTCAACGTAGTATGTCACATACATTGACAGAATGAAGGAAAAAACCCACATGATTATGTCAGTTGATGCAGCATAAAGCACCTGAAGAAATTCAACACCCTTTCACGATAAAAACACTCAAGAACTAGGAATAGAAGGAAAGTACCTCAACATAATGAAGCCCATATATGAGAACCCAAAGCTAATATTATACTTAAAGATGAAAGACTGAAAACTTTTCCTCAAAGATCATGAACAAGACAAGGATATTTCTTTTCACCGCTTCTATTCAACACAGTACTGAAAGTTCTAGTCAGAGCAATTGTCTGACTAGACAAGAAAAAAAAAAAAAAACTAAACTAAAAGGCATTACTGATAATATTTGAAGTAAATTTATCTCTGTTTACAGAGGACAGGAAGAAGTAAAATTATCTCTGTTTACAGAGGACAGGATCTTATATAAAGAAAACACTAAGGATTACATATACATGAACACATTTACACAAACCCTATGAGAACAAATGAATTGAGAAAAAGCAGCAGTATATAAAATTAACATAAAAAAATCAGTTGTGTTTCTATCCTTAATAATTAACAACCCAAAAAAGAAATTAAAGAAAATTTGATTCACAATGTCATCAAAGAGTCAAGTACTTAGGAATAAAGCTAACAAAAGGTAAACCTTACATTGTGGAAGCTACAAACAGTGTTTTTTCCTTTTTTTACATTATTTAAGATGGCAATACTTCTCCAAATTGCAATATCTATCAGACCCCAGCTGACTTTTTTATACAAATTGACAAGCTAATTCAAAAATTTCATGGATTTGAAACTCAGAGCAGCCAAATGATCCTGGGTCGGGGAGAGGCGGTGAGGGGAAGAGAATGAAGAAGGAGGATTCACACTTAAGAATTTCAAAACTTTCTAAAAAGCAATGGTAATTGAGACAGTGTGGTGCTGGATTAACAACTGACCCAGAGATAAATGGAATATAACTAAAAGCCCAGAAATAAACCCATAAATCTATGAGCAACTGATTTTTTTTTTTTTTTTAGATTTCCCTTAGTAATTTCACAGAGAGAGAGATCACAAGTAGACAGAGAGGCAGGCAGAGAGAGAAGGGGAAGTAGGCTCCCCACTGAGCAGAGAGTCCAATGCGGAGCCCGATCCCAGGACCCCGAGATCATGACCCAAGCCGAAGGCAGAGGCTCAACCCACTGAGCCATCCCGGCACCCCTGAGCAACTGATTTTTGACAGTTGTGTCAAAGCCATTCAACAGGGAAAGTATGGTCAACTGAACAAATAGGACTAGATGGATAGTCATATGCTAAAAAATGGAGTTGGACCCTTAAATCACACAGAAAAATGAACTCAAAAATGGATCAAAGACATAAATGAAAGAACACTATAAAATTATTAGAAAGAATTCTGTCTTAGAAAGAAAACACAGGGATAAAAATTAATGACTTTGAATTTAACAAAAAAGTCTTAGCTATGACACTCAAATCACAAGCAATAAAAGAGAATTATACTTCATCAAAATTAATTTTGTTATTCAAAGGACACCATCAAGAAAGTGAAAAGACAGGGGCGCCTGGGTGGCTCAGTGGGTTAAGCCGCTGCCTTCGGCTCAGGTCATGATCTCAGGGTCCTGGGATCGAGTCCCGCATCGGGCTCTCTGCTCAGCAGGGAGCCTGCTTCCTTCTCTCTCTCTTTCTGCCTGCCTCTCAGTGTACTTGTAATTTCTCTCTGTCAAATAAATAAATAAAATCTTTAAAAAAAAAAAAAGAAAGTGAAAAGACAAGCAAAAGAATGGAGAATAAATTGCAAATCATGTATCTAGAATATGTAGAATATATATCAATGGAACTAGAATACGTAAAAGAAGAAAATTACAGAATGATGCATGTATGATACTATTTACATTTTAAAATATGCACATCAAAACAGACAAGCTTTACCTAGTTTTCAAGAATAGGGATGAACAAAAAATGTTGATTTTTAAATAAATTAATAAATATAATTTTCCTTAGACTTACTCCATTGGCATACAAATATGATATTAATGTTCAATTAACTTATACAAGAATTTTCTTTTTTTTTTTTTTTTGATTAATCATGTCTTAAAAGTTTTGTTCCTAAAGAATATTATCCCATAGAGATGTAATCCTTGTGGTCCAGATATCCTATGGATGAAGATTAGAGAGTATGGCTGCAATCCTGGCTCTTGAGTCTCACTGGCATGCTTCTTACAGGAAAGTAAATTATATAAGGCTGATACCTTAGTTCACATTTTAGCAACCTTTAGGTCCAGTAGTACATTAAGACAAATTTGATTAATCTTCTTAGAGAACCTGGATCAGAAATGAAAGAAATAATATCTTACTTATACCAGAGAGCTGAGAACCTGGCTGTCTTAAGTTAACCAAATCCACGGTATGGGCTCACTCTTTTCATCCACAAAAACTGCTTTGCTGGAAGGCTCGAAAATGTTAGATGTTAGACAATTTATCGACTAACAAGCAGGTCTCTCAGAAACAAAACATCAAGTCAAAGCTAATTTGCTAATCAATCTCCCCATCTTTTACAGAAAGAGTTTTGGTTACTGAGAAACGTGTTCTACCGCATCCTAAGAGCTAAACAAATATGCAACTCTTCATATTTTATAGCGTTGACTTAGAGGGTGCTTCAGCAAGGGTGTATTCCTAAAGACTTGCATGATTTAAACCTTGCATAATTCAACACTAATTTTCTCAAAGAAAAAACGTATTATAAAATAAATTTCAATTTACTTTTTTTTTTTTTTTTTGTAAAATCGGACATAAACATCCATGGAGCACATGAAGCAACAAATAATGAAGCATGTTTCTGCTTTAATGCTTTAAAATTTTGTTTTATAACATTATCTCTAAAATTTTGCAGAAATTAAATGGATGGATCAACATGGTAATTGCTTAGCATTCTTGGCATTTTATCACATTTCAAAGATATACATTTGAGGATGTGATTATTAACAGCACTAAATTAGCCATACCTGGCTATACATTAACCAATTTAATGAAATAACAGAAAGGCAGAAACTTAATAGTATTTGCTTGATATTATCAATGATTGTCTTTTAAAAAAATAATGAAAATAGAAAATGTTAAAATAAAATAATATCTGAAATCACCATGTAAATCCTAACATAAACAATAGCACTGGTTCATTTGACATAAAAAAAAAAGTATGGTAGGCATTTCTCTTTACCAGCTAAAATGACACCCTCCTGTGGCAGAATTACAGTTTATAATTCATTTAGCCAGCTAGCTGTGAAACTGAGATTCCTGGCTAGTTGTTTGAATTGAGGGGATCTGTTTTTATTTCAAAGTATTTCATATAAAGTGAGAATTTATTCATATTTCATGATGCAACTTCATGTTTATATCATTAATATTCATTTAAATATATCCACACTGCCTATGAATCTGCAGCTGAAATATTAACACCACTGTGATCAATTTTTTCTTTATAAGGTCTAAGTAAACCTTGCCAATGTCATATAATGAAGAAAGAAAATAAGTGCTTCCCATTTTATTTAGAAAGGTCCTGAAGATAATAGGGTAACTCCAAACCATGAAAAGCTTTTCTTCTGGGGCTTTTTTATTTTTTGTTTAGGGAATCCTAATCTGGACTCTGTGTAATGGGTTTCCTCGATAGAATTTCCAGATGTGGTCCTATCAGCTCTGCAAGTCACAACTTCATGGACCAGAAGATGATAAAGGACTGCAATGAGCAATGTGTTCTGTGGAGCTTTTTGATGCTGCTCTGTAGATCAAAAGTACATTTCCTGCCTTATTTTAGATAAGCTCAATTTCTAGGGATACCCTTCCTTTATAAACTGGCACTTTTGTTTCTGTAATTTATGGGAAGAAAGGTAGACAATGCAGATTTTATAGAATGAAATTAAAAAGAAAAAAAAACCAAAAGAATTTAAATGGCATATAGTAATGGAAATTAAAATAGCAAAAAAACAAAAACAAATGGCAATGGCAATGGTACAGATAGGAAAGAAGACAAGAAAAGACAATCCTACTATCAAGGATTAAGCAAGGTGTTTTTGTCTAAATTAGAAAGTTTAAAGATAATCAGTAAATGGCATGGGCCTATTAGGTAGCAAAAGTGGGTTTGCTTGTGTAAGTTACTGGTCAGAGAACAAGGGACAGAGATCTCCTAGGTAAGTAGAGACTATGTGGGGATATCTGCTGGATTCTAAATTAGGCCAAAGGAAGAAAAATATTAATGAGACCTGGGCCTTGCCCTTGAGGAGCTCACTGTTTTGCAACCTTTCTTTCTTCTTCCATCTCTTTCTCATATCCCATATCCTCTTATCAGAGACAGAAATTGGTCCTCTCTACTCTTCCACTTCCTGATTTTAGTCACAGATCTTGTATGGCTAATTCATTTGATTAAGGCATAGTAAGACAGAAAACATGGACTCATTCTGTCTTACATAGTAAGACAGAAAACATGGACTCATTTGATTTGGTGCTTAGAGAAAAATCTCTTTTTTGTGTTTTCAAGTCTACCAGTGGACTTAGTCAATACGAGGCCAGTGTATGAGTTCTAAGTGGGAAGAGGTGTGCACTTGTCACACTCCACTGCAATTACCAGTTTATTTGTCTGTCTCAGTACCTTGACTTCTGAATGGGAGCTATTTCATGATCACTCTTCATATCCCTTGTACTTAAAAGAAAAGCTTGTGATCAGTCATCTGTGGAGTCTTTGAAAAAAATAAAGATGCCTGGCTCCAGCCCAGACCTATGGAATCAGTTTCAGGGGTTTATTACACAGTAATCACTACTTACAAAAACCTTCACAGAGGATTTTGATTGCAGCCAAGATTAAGAACTACTATAGTAAACACTCAGTAAATGTTTGTTGAAAAGATAATAAATAGATAATGAAAAAAATAAATCGATAAGTGAATAAAAATCCAGGATCATTATTACAAACAGTTTCTTTCATATCATTAGATGGATGTATGAAGAGTATAATGTTCAGTCACATCAATGAATGGCTAAATGAAGAGGATTTTTTTAGTCACAGAAAACATCATCAACTGAATTTTCAAATAATGTCATGAAATGTCCTACTTTTTGGCCAAATGTGAATGTGGGTACCGAATTACGATTTTAATGTGGTAAATGAACTCTCGAATTTGCTAGCAATTTTGTTATCTCGATATAACTATTTCTTTGTATTTATTTAATGATATTTGATACTGGCTGGAAATATTCTTAATGAATCAATTATTTGCACATGCAACAGAGCATCTGCAAATAACTTTAACATCCAGAAATGCAAAACTGCAAGCCTTTATTAACTGAAATAAGCCAACATGCAAGATGAACTTTTTTGCATAGTTCATTTACAGGATAAAATAAGACATGAGAATGTAATGGTCATCAAGACCTTCAGCGACTTCAGCTCAAATTTTTTCCACAAAGATTAGTGCACAATGTTGTTGAGATTTTCTGTAACGTTTTATTTCACTTAACACCTATGAAATCCAAACCACAAGTTTTCTCAATTCTTCAAAATAGCAGAACTGTTTTCCTCCTAACACTTTTTTTTTTTAAGATTTTATTTATTTATTTTGAGAGAGAGAGAGAGAGCAAGAGAGCACAAACAAAGGGAGAGGGGCAGACAGAGAGGGAGAAGTGGACTCCCTGCTGAGCAAGGAACACGATGTGAGGCTCAATCCCAGGGTCTTAGGATCATGACCTGAGCTGAAGACAGACGCTCAACCGACTGAACCACCCAGGCACCCCCTAATAGTTTTTTTTTTAATCCTTTTAATACTTTATATAATAGCAAAATTATGTCAGTAAAACTGACTACAAAAAAGAATTAAAACATGACATTTAATAGCAAGGTGTTTTCAAGTTAAGTACACTAAGTACACTTCAAAAAATGTATACTTAGGGAATCTCCACAGTGTTTTCCAAAGTGGCTGCACCAACTTGCATTCCCACCAACAGTGTAAGAGGGTTCTCCTTTCTCCACATCCTCTCCAACACTTGTTGTTTACTGTCTCGTTAATTTTGGCCATTCTAACTGGTGTAAGGTGGTATCTCAATGTGGCTTTGATTTGATTCTCCCTAATGGCTAATGAGAAATTAAAAATAGAGCTACCCTATGACCCTGCAATTGTACTACTGGGTATTTACCTCAAAGATACAGATGTAGTGAAAAGAAGGGCCACCTGTACCCCAATGTTCATAGCAGCAATGGCTGCAGTCGCCAAACTATGGAAAGAACCAAGATGCCCTTCAACAGATGAATGGATAAAGATATGGTTCATATACACAATGGCGTACTTATGCCTCCATCAGAAAGGATGAATACCCAACTTTTGTATCAACATGGACGGGACTGGAAGAGATTATGCTGAGTGAAATAAGTCAAGCAGAGACAGTCAGTTATCATAGGATTTCCTGTATTTGTGGAGCATAAGGAATAACATGGAAGATTGGGAGATGGAGAGAAGTGAGCTGGGGGACATCGGAAGGGAAGACAAACCATGAGAGACTTTGGACTCTGAGAAACAAACCGAGGTTTTTGGAGGGGAAGGGGGGGATTGGGTGAGACTGACAGTATTATGGAGGTCATGTACTGCATGTAGCACTGGGTGTGGTACATAAACAATGATTTTGGAACACTGAAAAAAATTAAAAATGTATAAAAATATATGTATATTAAATTCACTAGGGGGAAACGAGTTGTAATTTCAACTCAATTTTACATTAGTTGGTACTTAGCTCTCACAGTAATGTTGAAAAAATTCCTGACATAGAGACTGATCCTAGCTGTTCAAGGACACTGTTAAGAGTTTTGCCTCATAAGAGTCACACCATTCTCACATTCCAAATCAGGTTTGTTGTTGCAGGATTTTTAAAGTTTCAGACAGTCTCATATTCTTACTTTTTCCTTTCTCTCATATCAGCTATTTTTGATGGCCCTGTGTCTGAATTGCATTGAGAACCCCACAGTTTCTCACCAATTGTACTGCTGTCACCCTAATCCAAGCCATCACCACCTTCTCCACACAGCCACCAAACCAGTCCTTTTCATATAAAAATTAGATCATGTGATTATACTGTTCAACACTTCTGGTGTCTTCCTATCACATGAAATAGCAATTGAAGTTCTTACCTTGGCCAAATGTGTCTATATCATATGCAGGCATTGCTTTCTACCACCCCCATTTCTCTGATCTCACCTTCCTGACCTTGAGCTCTGTCAGGAAACATGGTTCTTAACTGAACCATGGCATGGTCCTGCCTAGGTTCTTTGACCTGTACCTTGAAAATCTGCCTTCATATACCTGGATGGCTTATTCCCTACTTAATTCAGGTCTCTTCTTAAACACTACAGAATTAGTGGTGCCTGAGTCGCTCAGTTGGCTAAGCATCTGCCTTTGGCTCAGGTCATGATCTCAGGTTCCTGGAATTGAGCCCCACATTGAGCTCACATGGTGCCCCACATGGGCTCCCTTCCCCCTCTCTCTTTGCCCCTTTCCCTTGCTTGTGTATTCTTTCTCAAATAAATAAATAAATAAATAAATAAATAAATAAATAAAATTTTTTAAAATCACAGAATTAGAAAGGTTGTCTTTAACTACTCGTTATGAAAAGTAGCATCCTGTCACTAAAGTCCCCTACACTATTTAATTTTTTTCATAATATCTTAGCGGGGACAAACATTTACTTGTTTACCACCTGTCTTCCTCTACTAGCCAATGTGCTCAGTGAAAACAACTGTTTGTTCACTGCCATATATCCTTTGCACCTAGAAGAGATGGTGGATTTAAAGAATGACTGCATTTGTACTTTAAAGTTATAAACATAGTCATTGTTTATAAAAGCAAAACCAAAAACAAAAGCAGGAAGAAATACCAGCTGTGGATGCAGTAAATCATTAATGTCATTACTCTTTAAATCCCTCCCCAAGAAGAAAATAAAAGATATATTTTATAACTTTTTCTTGATAAATATATATGACACTTTGTATATAAATATAACTAAGGATATATTTGTAGGGAGGGAATGATCTGCACAATAACCTGCAACTAGCTTTGTTTACTTATCTCACTTAAAAATTTCAGTTGTACAGTTGCATTATACTCCATTTTGTACATTCATTAACAAATGTTTGTGGTGTGGAGCCAGAACAGTAATTAAACAGAGGCAGTCTCTACTCTGGTGGAGTTCCTGTTGCTATCACAGCAACATTTAGGATGTTCTCTATTTTTGCTATCACAAAAATGCTGCAGTAAACATGTGAATTACACATTTTAAATTTCTGCATGGGAGAAAAACTCTACAAAGACAGACAGCAACATTGTGGGAAAAATATCTGTAACTATTTGAGCCTATGATAGTAGTCTATAGGATTAGAGTATTTAGGTCAAAGACATCGATACTTCTAACTTTACTCTCTCAATAGATTTTACCAGTTTATTTCCATCAATTGTACAGGAGAGAGCCTCTCCCCCCATCTACACTAGTACTAAAACTAGCACCCTTTTTAACCTTAATTAGCCCAAAATAGTGAGCAAATGATAGTTTACAGTTATTTAATTTATTTGCATTTCTTTAGCAATTAGTAGAATGGGGCATCCTTTCAAATATAATGGCCATTGGATTTCAGCTATGGATTGACTGAGCAAACCTTTTGTCCATGTTCTTATTCTGATATTGTTTTTTCTTTATTGATTTATAAGAGCTATTTATAAAATAATGATATTAACCATTTTCTCTCATGTATAGTTGCAAGTTATTTTTTGGGGACTGTGACTGTCTTTTTACTTTGTGGACTTTTTTTGCCATAAAGAAATTAAAAGAGTATACAGATTTTTTTTCATATCGTTTAGATTTTATCAAGTTTAGGAAAGTTCTCCCCACTCCAACATTATGTAGATTTAATCAACTCTATCTTTCCTGGTATATTTCTAGTTTTATTTCCTATATTTAAATATTTAATCCATAGAAAATTTATTTTTAGTATGTATGAGGCAGGGATCTAACTTCATCTTTTTGAAAATTATATAGACAACTGTCCTATTAAGTTGTACATTATTTCCCTACTCACTTCAAGTACCACTTTGATCATATATATTTTGACACAAGTAGAACCTCTGGATTCTCAACTGTGTTCCAGTGATGTATTTCTCTATTTTTTTTTCCAATACCAAATTACTATTGTTGTTTTTCTTCCCCAGTATGTTTTACTATCAGATGATACAAACTCTCCTAACCTCACCATTATCCTTCCTTAAGAAATTTCCTTGGGTATTCTCATGGATTTATTATTCTAAATTAAATTTAGAAATGATCAATGAAGTATACAACAAATATTTTGATTAAAATTGCACTGAATTTCTAAACTGATTTGAATAAAATGTACATTATCATAAAATCCATCTAGGCAACATAGTATTTCCATTAGTATTTTACATGTCCTTTGTTTAAAGTTTAATAGTTGTCTTCACCTAAATTATGGTCAGGCTGTTTGTATGAGTACTATGCTTACACATATGCACTTTAAACATCCATATGGAAAAGCATAAGAAATGACAATACTTGTATTTACACCACATCCTGTAATAGAAATGGTACTGGGCTATGGAAAGGAGACACTACGTTCAATGATCAGATCGTTTACTTTTTAACAGCTGATTGATATGGGGCAATAACACTGAACTTTAAATTTGCTTTCCCACTAAAACATGAGATAATAACACTTTTCACAGGATTATTATAAAGATCAAATAAAGAAAATGTTCAGAAGCACATCCTCTGTATAGTCACTTTATGAATGCCATTCATCCATTGACGTACTTACTCGTTTCAGTTGTGCAATGGAGTAGGTGAGGAGGGGATGTGATATGTTAATTTGAAGATTCTACCAAACTAATTATATTTTCATCCTGGACTAATAGGAGAGTAGGTAGGGTAGAGGGCTATTGAAAACCTCTGAAGCATTTGAGTAATAACTCATTGGATTTAGGCATTAGATTAAAAGACTTCAGTATCCAGAATGAAGTATAAAATGTTTCTTTCATACAAATTAATGGTGCAATTCTAAGTTTACAAAGTGGCATTTAGGCCTTAAGACTATGAAGAGAGCATGGCATAGATATGAAAAACCAGGGATACCTGGGTGGCTCAGTTGGTTAGGCATCTGCCTTCAGCTTGGGTCATGATCTCGGGGTCCTGGGATCAAGCCTCTACTCAGTGGGGAACCGGCTTCTCCCTCCTCTACCTCCCTGTCATGTGTGGTCTCTCAAATAAATAAAATCTTTTAAAAAATGAGAAATTATTTAAAACTTACTTTCTAGTTTGACCTTGACTATTTAATGATTGATGTTAAAAACTGTAAGAGCCCTATCTTAACTAACCTAAACCTTCCAGGTTGCCTTACATTCACCTGGCCAGATTATGTCCCATTATTAAACTTTTAGACTTCTTTTGCCATCCACATATACAACTTGTCTTCTGGCATCTTGAGCACACGATATTTTTTTGTGTCCACTCTTTCCTTCTCCCTTTGCTTTAGTTTTCATGGAGCACCTTTCTGCATTGGACATCTTCTTTCTTGAGCATACTTCCACAAGGATGAACTATATTCATGAATCATTTTAAATCATGCCCTTTGTTTTCAGAAATCCAGGACCCAAATTTATTTAGTCCATTTATTAGTTGTGTGGACTCTGAGGCTAACATAAATTTTTTCAATTAAAATTGGCATCAGCAATATTTGGTAAAATTCAGTAACTGCATCCTGAATAATGCATCATTCATTCAGACAGTATTTATTATTCGCAGTATACTAAACATTGGGGATTAATGTTTATGAAGGCATTGTAGTCCCTGTGCTCAAGAAATTCAAACCCAATGAGAATGATATGTAAATATTGTGAGGAGGACTAAAAACAAGAACTGTACACACTATTAAGGGAACAAAAAGAAAAAAAAAAAAATCTTGACCACACTGTAGACAGCATTTTCCAATCTACTGTTCTGGGGATAGTGACCTTGTTAACTATATAGCACTTTCACTCCCCAACCAAATATCAAAAAGTCTATTGGCAAGTAATGTCTGAGAAATGCAGCCAGCTACACTCTTCTGGAGATTCACAATGTCCACTAACGTGGTAAAGCTCTGAATATAACTGCTAAAACTTTGTTTACCTAGCACTTCTAAACTTTCTGATAACAACCTTAATTTTCAATATCAACTACCCATTCCATAGCATTTGTTTTCTGGGTATGAAAATACTTGAAGCATGTTTGGTATTAATTATGCCTTACATATTTTAATTATGTCATTAAGTCCTTATAATAATTCTGAGACAAGAGGTAGATATTCTTATTTCCATTAAAAGGTATAAAACTGAGGGTTAAAGGTCATGTCCCAACTTCACAGGACTCAAATGGAAATTGGCATTTTTAACATGAAGCCTATCCCTACAACCATTTCTTTTATAATACAGAATGAATCTAACTCCTCCAGAAGAGAGGGAAGGCCAGATGAGCATTAGTTTTTTATTTGTTTTTTGTCTTTTTTTTTTTAAACTCAATTTATTAGATAGGTGTTTATTTAATAGATAGGTGTTTCAGTTTCCTGAGGATGTTCTTGAGTTTTCTTGTCTTTACACGTGGTCAAAACAAAGCAAGAATTTTAAGATGGTACATTCACCGATCCATCCCCTCTCCTTTTCCCTCATTAGAATTTAAGGGAGTTAAGATGAAATCACATGGCTCAGAATGATTTCCAGAAGCTCTGATTCCATGTCTAGTGCTTTATATAACAATCTCATTTTCTGGGAGAAAATGAGGGTAGAATCTTTACTCTAAGCCTGAATAGCCTTTTACTGAGACATGTTGTAATGGAACCCAAATCACTCTGCATCAAGTTGCAGGAGTTTGGTTTTCTCTCCACTTTTCCCTTGGGGAGATATGCATTGTTAGGCCTAAAGACAGCACATCTGGTGAAGGCGGCAACTGCCCTGGTCTCTTACCCTGGGAACGGTAATGAATACCTTAAGCTTTTGTCCTTTTCATTCTATTGAAAATAACATATTGTTAGCTCAGGTTATTAGACTGTAAATTTGCCTCTTCTTTTCATCAGCTTTCTTGATAGGGTGTCTAAAAAAGAACGTTACTACTGCTGGCATTATCAATAAGACTTTTGGACAAGTACTGATTACATATTTTTGATTAAGAATCTAGACTCATCCAATGCAATATGGACTGGGCTTTTCCTGACTCACTTGCTAGGAAAGGAGCCCTTTATAGTTGTTTTTATGTTCCAAAAATTAGTGCTTAATATTCTCTTGCTAAGCAAAATGAGGGCCCAAGTTTATATACAATTAGCAAAAAGGGCTCTGTTGGCTAAAATCTTGGATAATTAAACCCAGCTCCTTTTATTTTTTTCTTTAAAGCTTCTTGAGAAATATTGTAACATTTAAAGATTTTCTATACATTTGATATTGTGGACTTCTTATAAACACAGTTTTAGCAATGACAGGGCAGTGATCCTTGCTCTCTTCATAGTCTAAAATGCCTTTCTCCCTCTTACAGTTTATGTCTACTCATCCCTAATACTCACAAATGTGGCATCTTCTCCAGGAAGCTTTTGCAATGATCTTTTTATACCTGTTTCAACTATAGCCATTCTACATTATTGGTCTATTAACATCTACTAGACTGTAAAAGATCCAAAGATATTTTATTCTCTTCCTTCATATCCTCAGTCCCAGGTCTAAAGCCTGGTTCACAGCAGGCGGTGAAGGGAAAAATCCACTAAATAAGAGATATTCTTCCAGTCCCAAAGATCAAGATGCACCATAAACTGTATTCTAAGTGTGGAGATTCATGAACACCCTAAAAACTTCGTAAGATTTTGTGTGTATATGTAGTTTTATGTGGAGATAACCCAGGGTTTTCATTGAATTCTCAACAGTATCAGGGACCTCAAAATAGGTAAATCACCAGTGAAAACAAGGTTTTCTGAGTTTTATAATATATTTTTATAAATTTTTACAATTTACCACCTTTAATGATACCACCAAAAAAGTCTCTGCCTTCATTTAGTTTTATTTTGTTGTATTTTTAACTCCAGGAATACGACCACTTAACATCATCAGAAGCAGAGACAGAGAACCTCCTTCATGTGTGACAGCAGAAGTTGGAAACTCTATCAGTGAATACTCAGTTTTCTGCTGACTCACAAAGGATTTCATATTAAAAGTAAGAGGAAAAACTTGCTTAGTAACAATCTGCACTACATACAATAATAGAACACAATTTGTATGGGGAAGCAGTAAGATAGATTTCATTCATAAAAAAAACTCCATGCTTCTGGCTAGATAAATGACTTGAAGTCCCAGAGAGAAATTTTCATTTTTAGTTCTGGGATACCCTTATGCTACTTACACTTTTTAAAATTTAATACATTCACATGTTCAAATGTATTGAGATTTTTAAGCTTGTGAATGAAATTAGCAACGTGCTGTGGCTGTCAACGTGATGCATTGCAATTCCCCCTGAGTGGTAGGGTTTAAAAATTAATTCAGCTCTTGCACCTGTTTGCCGGCATTCGTCTGTTGAATTTCCATCACATTTAATAAGTCTCTGTGACGCAACTCGTGTCCTTTTGCCTGGGCTCCTATAATACAGTGTTAAATTCTCACCCATTTGAAATTCAAGTAATATTACAAATTTCAAACTGTTAATTAAAATCTGTGAACTTCAATGGTTCTGGATAAAATTGGCTTTACTCAGTGAGGTTCTTTTTAAACTTCTTCAGCGTCTCATCTAATCCCCAACTCCCACCAGGTTAAGTCTGATGATAACATGATCTCACTATGGGTGGCTGAGGCTTATAAATCCTCCTACAACAGGGAAAAAAAAATCAAGTTATAGGTTGGAGCAAAAAAAAAAAAGAGGAATACTACCTGCTGAGGTGAAATAAGAAACGTGGCTCAGAATTAAAGGAAAGGATTGCTATTTTTCATGTATTACTTTTGAATAAAATGCATTATACTTTAATACTCTACAATGTAATATAATATAATATAGTATAATACGACAATTCCGTAGAATCTAAGTCTTAAAACGCTGAGTATAGATGGGATATCTCAAAGTCAACCATGATTCCTTTTATCTGTTTAGGTGATCAACGTTAAATTTAATTATTGAATTTTTAAGGAAGGACTGAGGCCTATTTGCCAAATGCCGTGAACGCAAAGCAGAAGTCTAAGCAGAAGGTTCTAGCATACTTAAGACCTGTAATAAGATACTTTATGTGAAGTCAAGAGGGTGTACAGTACTGCTCTCAGGGTTGGGCCATTTACACTTCCCAGAGTTGGGAGACAGTAACAAGAAAAGGTACGTAACTATGTTCTTCTTTTCCTTATTAGGTCAGCACATACTCATAGTTGATCTGTAGGCTCCAGAGAAAGTTGCCCGCCCTCCTGTAGCATACTTAACCTGCAATGGAACACTTCTCAACTGTATTATAGTGAACTTCAAAAGGTAACTGTCACTTCCACTGAAACATAAACTCTAGAAGGCAGGGACTGTGTATTACTTTCAAAAAGTAGGGAGTGTGTATTAGCATCATTTTTTTCATAATAGGCTTGTGGAAAGACTAACACACTATCTGACTGAATTCAAGAATAGAAAATTAATTTCTTCAAGGACCAGTAGCATACAGATTTTAATTAAGTCACAGATGACAAATATCTTGTTTTCTACCACATCCAAATCCAATACTGAACCACACTCACCCATCTTTTATTTTTCTACCTGTTCCATCCTACTAACTTGGTCTAGGAACAGTGCTTTGACTCTTGTCCAGGGAAGGCTTTTAGTTTCTAGAAGGATATGTATTCATTTTGAAAAACAATGTTTCAAGGATTAACGTCACATACGTGTCATTAATTTCACTAGGGATTTAGACTAGAAAGGAAGTACCCCTCTCCTAAGATCCCTTAAATGTGTACAAAATTTTATTATGTGATTTTTAGTAATAACCTTAGATATATGCCAAATATCTAATAATAAGGATATGATTAAACAAATTTGAATATCTCTTACAGACACACAGTGTAGTGCCATAAAGGTGGCATGATATCAAGTAAAAAACAGTTAAAATTATATACATTCAATCATTTCAACTGAAAAAATGTGAGAATAAAGAGATAAAATATATAAAATTATAATCATGTTATAGTGGTAGAGTGGCATCACAGGCTCTTGAAGTTTTCACTTTAATTTCTTAACAATGCTGTATACATGACTTACAAATGGCAATGCTTTATAACAGAGAAAATCTTGTATTTTAATTTTAATTTTAACAATTAAAACAATTAATTTAATTTAATTTTAACAGAGAAAATCTTATATTTTCTCTGTGATCACGAATTTTACATATTTTTTTACATGTATGTGTGACGTAGTTCTATCAACAACTAGATAAGGTAAATTCTTTGTACTGACTAGCATTTATCAAATGCTTATCATATGCCTACCATTAAGGTAGACAGTTTCAAAATGTAATTTCTAATTATAAGTTAGAAACCATTATGCTTATCTTTTTTTTTTTAATATTTTATTTATTTATTTGACAAAGATCACAAGCAGGCAGAGAGGCAGGCAGAGAGAGAGGAGGAAGCAGGCTCCCCATGGAGCAGAGAGCCCAATGCGGGGCTTGATTCCAGGACCCTGGGATCATGACCTGAGCCCAAGGCAGAGGCTTTAACCCACTGAGCCACCCAGGCACCCCCCCATTATCCTTATCTTAGAGAAGAGTGGAACGGTTATATAAGTTGTCCAAGTTTGCACTGGTAAGCAGCAGAGCTGAACTCTGAATCCTGGTTATTGTATAATTCAAAATTAATTTCTTTTTCTATTACTCAGGGACACATCAGAATACACTGACATAAACCCAGACTAATAATGCGAAAGTGATGAGGCATTAACAAAAAAGATTAATAAAGATAAATGGGTAAGCGATATAGTAATACATGTTGGCTTGATGATTTGAATCTGTCATCAAAGTCCATTTCTATCTAAAGAGTACAGAGATAAAGTCAACAACTTAAAAATCCTCTTTGCTAGATTACCTTTCTCAGCTTGAGTTCCTGAGACAGATACCTGAAACACACAGGTCTCTAAATTAATGCTTTCCAGTAGATTTTACATTGATGTCAATATTCTTTTTTTTCTAAGGAAGAAAATGTAGTGCCTTTAATATTACTGCAATGTATGCTGGGTCTAAAACAGTTCATTGAATAATAATAATTAGGCAACTGAAAGCTCCATTCAACAATAATAATTTATGTTATTATTAATAACAACCCACTTTCTCTTTTCAAAATCCATAGAGCCTATTGTGTGAGGTCTAACTTGTCACCTGGCTAATGAGATGCTGATGCACCTTGAATGAGTTGGCAGCCAGCCCATCCTTAGAGTTCTTTAATATGATGAAGAAAAAAAAAGGTACAAGGGTAAAATGACAGCAGGGAATAACGTTTTCAACAACAACAACAAAAGGATGCTTTTCCCCATCTTAGCCTTTTCTCACATTCTCAAGGTTCAGGCTCCCAGTGCCTTGACTGCTACATTGCTGCCTGCTGATATCTTAACCATCCCTTTAAAGAGTAAGACAGCTTTGTGTACAGAGAGTCTTTCCTGGTGAATCCATTATAAAAATTTTTATAATATTTGTTCTATTCATTCAAATGCATCCACTCACTTAATTATCCACTCGCTCATGCACTCATTTTTATGTGTTCATTCAACAAAAGATAAAAAATAAATAGATACCTACTAGAGATGGATCTCTATTGGGCATTTAAAATACATTGTCTGATTTAGTAACCCAGGAATGCTGTGAGGTAGTTATCATCACCCGTATTTTGCAGATTAAGAAACAGAGATTCTGAGAAGGTAATAAATGCCCAAATTTACAAAGCTGGAAAATGACACAGGCAGCTCAAATCTATGTGACTCAATCGTTCTCGCTCTCCTTAATCCAGTCTCCTGACTTCTTCAATATATTCTCTAGGAGATGTGTGCTGAGGCTATTCAGGTAAATTAGATGTGGTTGCTCTATCCTTGTAGATCTCACAAAGTATTTAAGGGAGACAAAGTGTAATGAAGCAAATGTTCATCCGGTATATAAAGAGGAGGTAAAGATCAGATATATTAATATACCGAAAAAGGGAGTAACTTCAGGAGGATAGTGAAAAAGAAAGTTCAGGAAGGATCCAAAGTAATGATATATAAGAATAGTCCTAAAAGAAGCAGAAAGATTTTGGGGGATCTGTGGGGTGTAAGACAAGACATGAAGAAGGACACACCCTGCAGAGGAAGATCATATACAAGAGGAGAGAACTGACAAAGCACAAAGTTAGTCTGAATGATGAGAACCCAAACGGTCAGCCGTTTGGTGCAGACATGGAGCACTGCGGTGGGGAGGGCAGTAGAGAAATTAGGTTAAAACAACAAGCAGAAGCCAGATCACGAAGAACTTTGTTTCATGATAAGGTGTTTAGATTTTGTCCTATAGATTTTAGTGAACGTATTAAGAATTTTATGGAGGGGTGTGTTATTACAAAATTATTACAAAAAGCAAGGAAATTACAAGTCATATTTGGGGAAAAAGGACAGAACAATTAGGTAAGAATATAGGAGGAGATGAAAGAGAAATGTGAAAACAATGGCACAGGCCAGAGAATGGACCCAAATACATCAAACTTAGGAACCTGGGATCAAATACATCAGCAATGGAGAGCCAGTGAAAGTTTATGAACAAGTAAATTACAGGATTAGTAAAACTGTGATGTCTTAGGGGATGGGTTGGATGTTAAGAAATGGACCAAAGCCCACTCAAAATTTACTTAAGATTTAAAAAATTAAGGAAATGTAGGGATCACAAATAGTCAACTATAGGAAATACCACTAGACTTTAAGGGAATTGGAAAGCTAGCAGATAAGCACTCATTCTACACCTGTGTTTATGTGGGCATTCGTGTGTGTGTGTGTTTGTGAACATCTCTTCCATTTTCTTGACACCTGTTCTTTCTGCAAACTTATTTCCTTCACTCTGCTCTTGGTTTCCAGTTCTCTTAACTATGACTTTCACCTTGCTCTGGACTGACAGAAAGGCAAATCTGGTCTCAATTCTACATTCCTAATACCATATAATTATACTTTCTGGGTTTTGCAGCTCACATTTTTGAGAGAAGTATCTATTTTATATGACTTAAATCAGTTGCTTCTGGGGTGATCTGGTATAAACATGGCTGCCTAGATCCAACCTTTTTCTTGATCAGGTATCAGGAATTGGTAGGGTTCTGGGCAATTCTAAGGGAAGAGAGTATGGTCTGGGCAGACACTCCTAAATATATGTAACAAATGGATTTAAGGGGAGAGAATGAAAGCAGGTAAATCTCTAAGGAGGCTACTATAATACTATAAACAAGAAATAAAACAGCGGTGGTGGTAGATATGGAAAAGAGAACTGGAATAAAAGCTACAATCAGGGAAGAATTTAATAACTAATCAATGGAAAACTGTGGGGGTTGGTGAGTGTCAGAAAACGATTCAAAGCTATCTCTGAAGTTTCCAATGCCAGAGACTAGGACAATGTCTGTCATAATTTTATAAAATATTACAGACTGGATGGTTTAATATACCTTCCCTTTATAAGAAAATAAAATTGGGACCAGAGGAAAAAAGTGACTTGCCTTGAGTCACAGTCAATTATAACAGTCAATTAGTAGCAAAACAGGAGTTAAGATGTCGGGAGATTGGACTTGCCCAAGGAGTGGTGATAAAAATCTGGACCTTGGGTAGGGTAGAGGGAATGGTGCTGCAAGATTTCCAAGAAAAGAGGCAAGACGGTATTACATGGGAAGAGTTGAAGATGCAAAGTGAAAGGTACCTATGTTAGTAAAGCGAAGAAAAAAGAAATAGAAATGGGCACCACATGATAAGAGATAAAAGTGGAAGCTGGTCAGGACTAGAACTACTCATACTCAGGTAAGTATAGAATGTGTAAGAAATCAAGTTAGCTGGGAACCAAAAATAGTGAAAAGGAGTCTTATTAGTCACCAGTGGTGGTGTGAGTCAGAAGCCAGATTTGCATGGTCAGTCAGCCAACTGGAAGCAATTGAATGGTATCCAGGTATTACCATATGCACAAGCCCAGGAAGTGAAAATGGCTTTGGTGGAGAAAATTATGAATCTGGTGGAGAAAATTATGTAATTATCAAATTACACATTTTGAGATTGGGGTGAAAAACAAGAAATTCAGGGAGATACCCTGCAGACCACTGGAAATGTGATCTGAGCCAGGGCCATATCTGTCTATCTACCTGTCTATTTATTTATCAGATAACCTACTAAAAGTGACACTCTAGAGAGACGAGAAGACATTTCAGTGTAAGCCTTATATTTGGTGGGTTAGGTGGGGGACAGGATAGAAAGAATCTCAAAATAAGAAGATTAGCCTTGGACAGTAGTGGTTTGGTTGCCACTGGAGATTTGGGGAAACCATAAATTTTTTCCTGCTCTGGTAGCATATTAGAAGAATTGTTATACAACAGTCATACAACTCCTTCAACAAAATATTACTGAAAAAGACACAAATTACATGGCTCATTTTGTTTACATAGGTAGGTGCATTATTTTAAAGGGAAAAAAACCCTCCCCACTAGTCAGCCAAATTCAAGAACAGCTCTTCTTTAAAGCATTATTTAAACAATTACAATCCTGAGGAGATATCTATTACATGATTGGAACCCTACTAAGCAGTTCTTTAAGCTTTGGTCTCTGTGCTATTACTATGTAAATCCAATGGCAGCCATTTTAAATGGAACTAGTATAAAACTCTGCCAAATAAGGAAAAGCTAAGGATAACTATGGCACAAATTAAATCCTTTACTTTAGGAAGCCTGAATTCCAGGCAAAGAGAAAGAAAGATGGGCTGATGAGAAAAGAGAGAGAAAGAGAAACAACTGGCAAAAGAAACAGTAAAACACATAGTAAAAGATTTTATAAGTAGAAGCCATGAGAAAGTAAAAACAACAAAGATCCGAGTAAGCAGAAACTAGTAATCCTAGAAAAAAGTTAGTCATAGAAACTAGACATAGAGAATAGCCAAACCAAAATAATGGTAATTTACTAGAACACAGAGACAAAGATGTTTTCTGTTGAGGCTGCAACATGATAGTTTAGTTGCAAAATTGTGTATAATTTTGTACACAAATTTGTACACAAAGTGAACAACCACTTGAGTTTTCTTCCAGTCTTTCAGAACCCTCACTGTAGAGCTCAGATATCTTTTTTATTAACATGAATAGCTTTATAATAATTACTTCTTATTATCACATATAGCTTATAATAACCCTTTATTACTCAAGTCTGCCTAAATGTGTCTTTGGTTTCTATAACCTCGGGAGCCTAACTTTTTGCATAGCAGATAGATGATCAGGTGGAAAAGAGGAAGGGAAAAAGGAAGCAGCAAGTGTTAAACCACCACAATAAAGCAAGCAGAGTTCCTGAAGGGGATTTGTGTGTATGTAAAACCCACTGAAGACACATGCTCACATTGTATACATTATGTATATATGTGTTTGTGTGTATAAAGTCAGCAGATGAAATAAATAGGAAGAACTGGAGATAACAAATGAGCACAAATATGAAATAACTACATATATTTACTATATTTAAAATAAATTAAAATTTAAAATAACTGATAGAGACTACAATGAAAGAATTAGAACAACAGTATTCTTAAAAAATAGAACTTGTAGGAATAATTACTTACTACTTTAAAAATTCAACAAATAGGTCAAACAGCAGATTAGCTATCTCTTTAAGACAGTGTTAGTGAGCCAAAAAAGGATTTTACCTAGACTAATACAGAGAGACAAAGACACAGGAAATATGAGAGACATGGTGAGTAATCACTGCTGCCCAGGTGCTAAGAAAGTAGAGGAAATAAATATGGAAAGAAATAATGTCTGATATTTCAAGAAATGGAGAAATATTAAAGAAGTTCATTCTGTTTCATTAATGACCAATAAAACAAAATCACAACTGAGCACATCACAATTAAACATCAATGATAGGAAAATCTTAAAAGGTAGCCAGAGAAAGAAAAAGACCAACCATAAAACAATGACAATTAGACTTTTCATCAACTATAATAAATGTCAAGAGGCAATGAAATATTACCCTCAAAGTACTGAGTGAAAATAATCATAAACCTGTTGACTCTATACTCAACTAATTATCATTCAAAAGCGAGGGCAAAATAAAGATATATTTAGACAAGGTATGAGAATGTATCACTCATAGATCTTCACTGAAAATATAAAAATATGTACTTGGGTAAGAATAAAACTCCCAGAAAGGAGGGGAAATCATATGCTAAGGAAAAAAAAGTAAACATTTTGATATATACAAATAAACACTAACTATGAAGACCACCATCTAAATAGGGGAAATCATTTTTTGTTTTAATTCTTAGAAGATGAAAATTTTGTCTTAATCCTTTTTGTAACTTCATTATGCCTACCACAAAGTGGGCTCACAATAAATACTTGTTGATTAAATGAATATGTAATGTATATATGAAACATGTCTCATCTCAATGGTAGGTCAAAGCCCATGCTTTGTTAATGAGGAAACTGAAAATACAGAAGACTGGCCCAGTATTGTATGACATACTGAACTTGATTTACCCTTTAGAGAAGAGGAAAGAAATTACAGTGTCAAGAAAATTATGACAGTTTCTCTTATATAGGTCTGACTCTACCTAACAATAAAAAATGCCTATTTCTGAAAACACCAGTTGGTTTTAAGACTATTAGCTGTCTCTGGTCTCATCCACTTTCTAAATATCACAAGAACTACAAAGAACTGGACATTGCTTTATTCATTTGAGAAACAGTAATTAAATATCTATTATAAGCCAAATGCTGTATCAGATCTTATGGATATAACAATGAAAAATATATATCTAATTCTTACTCTCAAAGAATTAGTAGTCCAGTTGATAAGAAAGACATTAAATGAATAATTATGTGTTACAAGAATGTAGGAAGTCAGCAAGTATTTCCTATTGCTTACTGTGTGCTATATGCAAATATAAAGGGAAATATATGGTCTCTGATATATAATATGGTTGAAGAGATCCCAAGTAATTAAAAATATGTGAGGCAATATATAGTCACATAAAGACTAAATGGGTAAATAAATTACATGTTTCGGAAATGGAAAAACTGCTATACCCTTGACCAAAATAAAAAGATGCAGAAAGACACAAAAAAGTTACATATATAAAAGATATAAGAAATTAATATAGATTACTTTTATTTTTAAATTCCTAGGGTTTTTTTTCCCTGATATTCCAAAATTTTTCAACTTTGGCACAAAACAAAAGATAGAAGAAAAAAGAATTTGGAAGTATTTTTGTTAGTTTTCAGTTACGATTAAAGCCTAGACATCAAAACTATTCTTTCATTCACTATTTCCACCCCCAGCCCTAGAAATATAATCTTTGATCTTTATCAACCTATTAACATTTGGGGTTCTCTTTCTTTGACATTCTTCTGGGATGATTTAAACATTTAAACTTTGAAAATGAAAGCAGATGCTTGTCTTCAAAAAAATGTTCCCATCATATAAATTTAATGGCTGATGTCTGAAACCTCCTTTTAGGAAAAGCACTGCAGACTGTTGATCCTCTCAATACTTTAATATGAAGTAAAGATATGTTACTATACCTCCCATTTAGACGAGATCTGATACATCTCAATCTCAAAAACAAGATGGTAGTACAATTAATATAGAAGACTGCCTGATCTTAATTCTTAAATTGAAAGCTCTTGCAAATATCTAGTACCAAATTGTTAAGAGTTCTGAATAACTAGTTACATGAGCAAATAATCTTTCTTCTTTTTTAACCAATAAAGATAAGGACAAGATGGTCCGGCTATTTATACACATCTTTTCAAAATTAATACCAATGTGATCACTGCTACGTGCAGAACATACAATACCAGCAGATCACTTTAATTTTCACAAGTACATGGAGCAATGAAGTAAAGGGGTGCATTTCCCTTCTCTGGCTCCATAGAAGGGAGTCTGAAATTCAGCTATAATCAGTAACACTTAGAGAACCTGATTATGCAGAACTATGGTTCTAAACACCTGACCCAACTCAAGGTCACAATTAGGGAGTAGGTACCAAGATAATGGGAAAGAATTCCAGGGATTTAGAATTCTAGTCCTGGAACTGGACCCTGAATTGCCTGTCTTCTACTTTCCTCAGCCCTCTGAAAGCTTACCTGCTTTTTCATTTATTTATTCATTTGTTTTTTCACATCTGCAGTTAATGAGTATCTACTGGGTAGAAGGGACTTTTCTATAAATAGCCATCATTTCTCCTAAAAGACTCAACCAAAGGTCTCCTTTCTGTAACTTCTACCTAATCCCTCCCCACAATAACTCAAACCCTCCTGCCACATCAAAATCAACTTCTCCCTGTTTAGGTTCTCCTACCTTTTTTGTTCATGACTCTATTATATACAGCATTTATCACAGGGTAACAAAGTGAGCAGCTTTTATGACGGTCTCCCATATGAGTATGTGAGATCCTAGAAGACTGAGTTGTCAGCATTCTCTATCAACAGTTCATACTGTACCTTAAGCATAAGAAAAGATCTAGGGTAGTGTCCTAAGTAAGGGCACAGGGTCTAGAGTAAGATTACTAGCTTCTAATTCCAGCTCCACTTGACAAGAGACAAGTTACTTAAGATTCTTTATGCTTCAGTTTACCTATGTGTAAAATAGGAATAAAAACAGTACTGACCTTACGGATTTTTTTTTTTTTAAAGATTTTATTTATTTGTTTAACAGAGAGAGACACAGGGAGAGAGGAACATGTTGGAGGCCACGGCATGGTTGGAGTCGTGGCTCAAACCAGACCCTGACTTGTGTCTCCTTTGAAACGTGCTCACGGTCCCTGTTCGGGCGCCACTTGTCCCAGCAGGCACGACAAATCGACCAGGAACGTGAGGGTAAGAGGATGGTGAAAAGAAATTAAGAGACAAAGAGATGGGGGCAGGAGGGACACTGAGGATGATGTCCAACAGTGCCGATTTTATTCCACATCTTGCAAGCATTTATAAGTCAGATCACAATAGAAGGAGTAATATATCAGTACCTAGTCAGATGACCGCAGGTTTCTATAACAAGTTTACATTAACTACAAGCAAACCTCGTGATGCCAGGTAGTCTCAGCTAAAGCCATTAGCAAGACAATCAACCAGGAAGTAGGTTATGGGAGGTACAGGAACAACAAGGAACAACTAAGAATTCATGACTCTGACCACATTGTTCCCTTCTGTAAGGGAGAGCGTGTGGGAAGTCCCGTAGGCGAGCGCACGACACATAGCACAGACCCCTTCTCAGTGTTACTCAACTTTCCCGTCCTTAACCTTGTCAAGGTATCCGGATCCGGACTTTAAAGGAGACACAAGTCAAGGCCTGGTTTGATCCACAACTCCAACAGGAACACAAGCCGGGGGAGTGGGAGATGGAGAAGCAGGTTTCTCACTGAGCAGGGAGCTGGATGTGGGGCTTGATCCCAGGACCCTGGGATCATGACCTGAGCCAAAGGCAGACGCTTTAATGACTGAGTCACCCAGGTGCCCCAGACCTTACGGATTATTGGTGAGGTTTGAGTTAATACATAAAAATAATTTAGGATAGTGTCCCGTATGTGCTCAGTGTAAGTGTTAGCTGGCATTTATTGTTATCATCATCATCATCATTCAATAAGGGCTGGGTCACCGTCACTTGGGATTAGAGCAATCCTTGCTCCCCACTTGATACTTCAAACTGAGAATTGCCAGATTTTTTTTAGAAGGAAGAGATTTTCAGGTTTTTCTTTTTTTTTTTTCTTTTTTTTCACATTTCATTCTTTTCTGAGTTGGGCTTCTTGTACAGAATGTCTCTTGGAAAGATTACTTATTAAAATAAGAAATAAGTTTACTTACAAAATGTCATTTGATAATTTAGTTGGCATGAAGTTACCATACTAATGTACACAGTGTATAACAGATTGAACTCAAGAGATTTAAACGACAGAATAAGTGCATTATCATAGACAGTGACAATGACAACTATGACTCACAGGCAAGCCATCCAAATTTAACTATAGGTTTGACCATACCATTTTCCACCAGAGTGACAACTGAACTCTCTGACATCTTCATTTACTTCTTAATCACCGCAATGTTAGTATTCAGAGTGCTTTTGGGGGAAGATGGAGGAAGCAACATGTAGGTTATTAAAACAATAAAGGGATGGCAAGCTAATCTCACTAACTTCATCGGGAAACAGTTCCACTAAAATTTGATGGCAATGACTATTGCTTAATGAATGCTGCACTTTATTTATTTTGTACTTTGAATATTTCTCTCCAGATGAACAAAAAATTTGCTGGAAAAAGATGATTTCAGATACAAACTGAGGTATAAGCTATTATTGGTTACTGTGGAAAGATAAACCTTATATGTACCAAGGCAGCAAAAGATGATTTTTCTTTTTTCTAAAAGTCGCATAATCCCTAAGGGAAGAGCAGGTTGGGATGAAGCAATTAGCTTATCACAGATCACACTGTTTGGCTGTGGACAGGTAATCATTGGTATAAGACCACAGTCATGGTTCTGATGAATGTACCTGTTTGCTCCCTGGATTACCCCAGGTCTGGATGGAGAGAAAAAGAAAAAACTTACAGTTGGATTTGCACTTTAAAATTCACAGAGAATTTTCTTATATACCTCTCATTTATCGGTCATAGCAAGAATTAGTTATTCTTCTTTTCCAGATGAGGAAATAAGGATCAGAGAAAACAAGTGATTTATTCAAGTTCACAAAGCAAATAAATAGCAGAACCAAAGAGCCTGAGAATGTTTGATCCATGTCCCATAGAATTTCAACTTATTCCTCAAGTTGTTTTAATTTATATTGAATACTTTGATTCTTGGGTCTCCCCCCTCTTCAGTGTTAAGGGCAGAGTACAATTGATTCTCTGTAATACCTAGCAACTTATACTTTTTTCCCCCTGAATTTTCATTTTTACTTTGGCTGGGAATGTACACATCTTTTTATTGATTTATTTGTTCAACAAGCATTCATTAAGCTCTGGCCATGTACCCAGTTCATGAGTCAGAATAAAGGTTACATAAAAGTTTCAGTCAGGGAATAATAAGTCTATATATTTACTCAACAAGAACCAAACATAGCTAAGAAGCTTCCCCCCCCAACTCCATTCACATTAAAACATTGATATTGTAAGCCTTCTGTCACTTCTTGATTATCAGTGCACTGATTATCTATTTTTGTGAATCGGAATCTAAATCCCAATGATCTGAAAAGTCATAGGCATACTTTGATTTTGGCATAAGCTGAAAACTGTGAGTGAATTTCAATATTAATTTAAGGAAAACATAGTAGGGTTATGAAAAAAGTAACAAATGATCATTATAATAAATACTATTTTTTAAAAAGATTTTACTTATTTATTTGTCAGAGAGGGAGGATAAGCAGGCAGAGTGGCAGGCAGAGGCAGAGAGAGAAGTAGGCTCCTCACCGAACAAGGAGCCCAATGTGGGACTTGATCCCAGAACTCTGGGATCATGACCTGAGTCAAAGGCAGCAGGTAAACCAACTGAGCCACCCACGTGCCCCTCATAAATATTATCTATTTCCATTTCAAGATGAGAAAGAGAAGGCCTAGAACTGTTTGAGTTTACATAGAAAGCAAGCTGCAGAACCAGGACTTGAAGTAAAATCTCTTCATTAAACTAAATTTAACTTAATAATTAAGTTTCCCTTGATGTATCCAGAGGATGGGAAGAGCAATGGAATATGGAATAAAATACGGACAGCCTCTTGAGAAAATATTCAGAGGCAAGTCTAGAACCAATGCCATTTTTAAGACTATAACATTCAAACATACATTAATTCTAGACCACAGCCATTTTATTTTTTATAAAATTACTTAAATCTTCTTTTTCCTGGAGAGCTTGAGAGATTTTAATATGTATCATTTCCCATTATTAAAAACTCTTAATAAAAATATTTCATTAGTTTACTTTTTCTTCACAGCACCTCTAAAGATTAAGAGAGGAAAAATACCATTTCAGCCCTAAAGATGAATATATTAAAGTACTGGGAAGGCAATGTGCTTTTTCTAATTTACTTGGGTATATCAGTGTTAGTGTTATTGAAGCATATTGGTATGACCTCTAAGGCTGAACACCAATTTTTTAGTTATAGTGATGTTATTTCACTGAATACCAGCTTTATAAAAGCAGAGCCTTCCTGATTGATGTAATTTGTTTATTTTATATATTAACCTTAAAAAATTATTTACCAAATGCTTTCCAAGGGCCAAAACCATGCTAAGTGCTGGGGGCACAGTCATGACAGTGCCCTCACAGTGCTTATCATCTGGAGCAGGACTGTCTAAAAAAAAAATAATGTGATCCACATATATTACTTAAAATTTTCTACATCCTCCTTAAATAAGTAAAAAGAATGGGTATAGTTCATTTTAATACTGTATGTAACCCAATAATTTCTAAAATATGATCATTTCAACACAGAATGAACATATAAATTTTTGAGATACACTAAATTCTTTTTTCAAATTAAGGTGTGTATTTTATATATATAACAATTCAATTAGGAAAAGCCACATTTCAAGAGTTCCATGGACACATGTGGCTACTGGCAACTGTACTAAATAGTATAGGTCTAGGGGAGAAGTTAAATAGGAAGCAAGTAATAGAAGTGAAAGTGCTATGGCAGGGAAATGCAGTGCTATAGGAGCATGGAGAAGAGCATCTCAACTAATCTGCGTAGAGCTAGAAAAAACTTTCTTCTAGAAAAAACACTTCAACTACGCTCCAAAGGATGAGCTGGCATTAGCTACATGAAAGGATAGGGCTTGAGCCCTTTGGTGTTAATGTTAATAATACACAGGGCCCGTAAGTGAGAGTGACTCTGGTGTGCAGGAAAGACGAGACTACAGAACTTTACTACAGTTAGAGCAGAGATTACTACGGAGAGCAAGAAAGATGAAAATGAAAAGAGAGGTACGAGCTTGTCCATGAAAAGCTTTACAAACCATGTAAAGGGATTCAGATTTTATTCTAAGGAATTCATCCTTTCTAAAGACTTTAGGTCTCTATATATGGAACTAGCAGTTTCAGACTGAAATGTGCTCCTCTTCATGGAAATACAAGGAGCAGTAAGACAGATGGAGATGACAAGGCTAAAGCAAGATGATCATTTATTAGTTTGGTTCCACATTAAATTAGTCCCCTCAGGTTATTTTCAAGTTTTAGATTTCATAAATCTAACTTTTTAGTTATAACCATATTAGAACATAAACTAGGCTTAACAAAGTGCAATTTGTTATTTATGAATTATTTTTGGAGGGAAAACTAGCATGTATTAGATATTAATATTAAAATTTCTGACTATATTTAGTTCTAAATAGTGTGTATGAATAGTGAAGTCCCACAGGTTGTTTAGGAGTTATAAAGTACTAATCTGGTAATTCACCAAGTAATTCATGGTAATTGTAAGGGTCCTGTTCCAATCTGCAGCCTCAAGCCTGTCTTAAGGTACTCATATGATATGGCAGAATACTGGAGCTGTAGTTACTTGTACTAGCAAAAGGCCCCAGGCTTTAGGTCTTATAAATTACAACTTAATCACTTGAATTATTATGTAATTCTACTACGTATACTGTGATTGTTAGTATAGTGGCCTCCCTTGTCCTAATGGATTATTAGCTTTTTGAAAGTAAAGTAAGTGACTTAGTATTTCCATCAATATATACATTTTACTCTGTATCAGGAACTGTAGTATATATCTCAGAGTGCTTGATAATCTTGAATATACTTAGTATGATTTTATTAGAACCAGAAAAGATGTCCAAATATAGTCACAGCATACTACAGCCTGCCAAAATACATGTTTGTTAAATAAAGATACTGCGTAGGAACTGTACCAGGTTGAATAGTTTCCCCCAAAGTTTGTGTTTACTAGGAACCATGAATATAACTTTATTTGGAAATAGGGTCTTTGCAGATATCATCAAGATGAGGACATTCTATTAGGTTGGGCCCTAAATCTAATATGACTGATGTCCTTATAATAACAGGAAAATTTGGACACAAAAACAGGTACAGGGAGAATCCCATGTGATAGTGGAGGCAGAGACTTAGCAATACCATATACAAGCCAAGGAACATCGAGGATTGCTGTCAGCTGCCATACACTAGGAATAGTCAAGCAGGCATTTTCCTCTAGAGCCCTGCTGCTCCCTTGACTTTGGACTTCTAGCCTCCAGAACTGTGATAGAGTAAATTTCTGTTCTTTTAAGCCATCAAATGTGTGGTACTTTGTTACTGCAGCCCTAGGAAACTAATATAGGAAACTAATACTGGGCCCTCTACTGCTTTCTACATTCCCTCTGTGAGTCGCTCTCTTAAGGGACCTCCATTTAAGGGACTTGACAAATTAATCCCTTTCTCTGTTCAACTGTCCAGGGTAGTATTTTACTCTGAGCATTCCTATATAGTCCTGCTCCCACCAAAAGAGCTATACCCTTATAGCCCAGCCCAGAGCACTTACTTTTGCCATCAATTAATTTCATCAAATATTACACAAACTGGTGAAATATGAATGCAAAACGAAAGACATCTGCTGTGCCCATGAAAACTAATGACACTTTGGAGACTCTGATAAAGGTGAATTATGTAAAAAAAAATCAATCAAATTAGATGTACCTGAGGTAATTATGAAAGACTGAAAAATTATGAAAATCTAGAAAATATGTTCAGATTGATTTGTAAGTCTCTTTAAACTATAGCTTCATTTTAATAAAAATAAAATCAGAGCTTATAGAAGGCATGCCATGGGGTGTGGTTTATGTAAGAATGGACTTTGTAGAACTGCAATTAAGACTCAAACATCTCCATATATATATATATATATATATATATATATATATATATATATATAGGATCTATAATTCTCCACATGTACTGACTTTTTTATTACTCACAAAATCAAAACTTCGGATTTACAGTATAAGTAGATCTTCGGATCTACAGTATAAGTAGAAGAACTATGTTTACTATACTATGTTTTTATTCAGTCACTTACCAGTCAGTAAACTTTTTTTTTTTTTTTTTTTTTTTTTTTTTTATTTGACAGAGAGATCACAAGTAGGCAGAGAAGCAGGCAGAGAGAGAGAGAGGAGGAAGCAGGCTCCCTGCTGAGCAGAGAGCCCGATGCGGGACTCGATCCCAGGACCCCGAGATCATGACCCGAGCCGAAGGCAGCGGCTTAACCCACTGAGCCACCCAGGCGCCCCAGTCAGTAAACTTTTTGAACAGAGGCTCTAATCGGCTCTCCATTCTACTGCTAGTACTCAGTATAATGCCTGGCATATAGCAGCCTCTCCCAAAACAGTTTTTGAAAAAAGGAGTGCAAGATGCAAACCCATTTTATTTCTGTTTTTTCCCTTTTCCACAGAATTATATAATAAATAAATTTGTATTGCTATGGGCTGATATGAGCCATAAAAATGGACTTATTATGGGGAACTCAATCTTTTAATGGCATTTATTAAAGTCTACACATATATGAGTATTCTCATTTTTATGATATCATTTCTCATAGCCTTCATAAGTTTTTCACATCATACTCTTTCTGAAAATACTTAAACTGTTTCTATTTACGTCTTGATTTAATTTCTGTGTAATTCCACAGTGTCATTACCCCAAGTTTGCAGATTAGGACCCTGAGACAAAAGAGTTAACTCAATATCTTAAAGGTAAATTCCCAGTTATGCCTCAAATTCATGAGCTTCCAAATTCTAGATTAGTACTGGCTTTGCCATTAATTAGACTGTCTACCTTGGAGGAAACTACTGACCCTCAATGAGGCTCAGTTTCTTCAGTTATCAGATGAGGTTTTTTGACTGGATGATCTCTAAGATGCCCTTAGCCCTAAGTCCTCATTTTCAGCAGCAGAAAATTCTGGATTTTCTCATATATAAACATATGGGAGACAGAGAGCAACATATACAGCTAAAGAATGACAGAAAGGCTAAGGTAAGGTAGTAATGGTTAGTGAGTACACTAACCAGTCTGCTAGCACAAACTTTTTGGGAAAAAATACCATGGAATATTTTATGATCATAAAAGCCACAAGAATTTTGCTCTTACTTGACAACAGGAATCTCAGTGTTAAGTTGGAAGGGTCTTGAGGTATGTATAAAGCTTTAAAAATTTAAATACTTGGTCAACTCTTTATATTTTATTATCCTAACTAAGTAAAATATAGGGTTATCAAATTATATCATAAAGCAATTGCTATATGATCTCTAAATATTGATTTGAATAAATTTATAATCAAGTTTTATTCCTTAAACTATAGATAATATTAAGACAGAGGCAACCAATATTAGGTTCTTTTTAGAAGCTACACAATTATTCATTTTCTCTACCTCTTTAGCTACTTAAGTAACTTAATAGAAGCCATTGAAAAGAAATCCTAATACAGTCGGTAAATAAAAATGATGTAGGGTTTCAGATGGCCCAACAAGATGAAGAATTTAACACTGGAATTCTGTTAAATAACTGCAGGAGTTGTATTTTTGCCTTGGAAAACTTTCATCATGGAACACAGCTGTGAAACAACTTTGGCTTCAAACAGAAAGGCTATAATAAAGCGCCTCCTAGCTAGACTTAAGTTCAAGAGGTTTATGGTGGCAAACAGCAGAAAAGATGAAATGTTTCAATAAGCCCCTCAGGCTGATTTAGTTAGCATTCACAAAATGGAATAACCTATACATCACATACCCTTTGTTAGCTGGTTGTTTAGAATAGATGTATGAGTCACTGGATTTTATTTTAGCAGTTGGGCAATGCAATTCTCCTTTTGCCCAAAATATTAAAATGCAGAAATGTGAAACTAAGAGAGGTAATGTCAGATCTTATACAGAATGCTTATCAACCACTGTGATGGATCAAGACATTCTTCTGCACTTGTCATTCCACGTTTCACCTTGGTAGGCACAAATGATAAATTACCTCTCATAAAAAAGCAATCTATTGCTCAACTAATCAGCAACTACAGTATATTTTCTTAAATTGTGTGGGGGAGAGGTGTTGGAGGGGGGAAGCTTGCAAAACCAAAAGAAAGCCGGTAGGGAAAAAAGGATACGCAGTATTCAATCCTGCATGATTTTTAAGTACAAATGAATCCCTCTGGGAGTTTGGGGGATTTATATATATATATATATATATATATATATATATATATATATATATATATATATATATATATTTTTTTTTTTTTCCTCTCAGACACTGTTCAGAATTAATGAGGGTACCTGCAACGATGCTGGCAAGCTGCTGGGTTCTGGAGATGGGGTAGAGGCTGCGTGCCTGAACGATTGCTGAAGCGATTTTCTTGGCATGCTTCTCCTCCCCGTATGTTCTCAGGATGGATGCAAGTGCCTGTTGATCTAAAGCATTCACAACATCAGCTGCGGTGGGCATGTCAGGGTACCTACGCACAAGAAGAGCCAATTAGTTTGCTGACGTCAGTTTTCATTGACAAGAGGTGAAACTTCAGAGTATTGAAGTCAGGCATACACACACAGTCTAAGGGAGCATCTGAGGTTTTTAAAGTCAGAGACTGAAATCTTCAACAAATGAAACAGATTTTCCATTTCAAATACCCATCATAACAGCAACAGTGGATTGAGCGTGACATTCGTCAAGTCAAGGGCAGCAGGAAATTAAAATATTTTACTAACCTTTAATTCACAAAGAAGTTATTATTACTAATGCAGATTTCCCCTAAACTAAAGTAAATGTTTGGATTTAGTTTGTTCAAAATTTAAATTACTGTTTGATACATATACAAGACACTGAATGATATCTAAATGAGCCTACACCTCAGGAACTTAACTAATTCTGAGATTATAAATAACTAAGTACTTATATGGGAGCATAAATTGAACTTAAAAAGTCTATACAAGAAGATATTCCCAGTCAATTTCCCTCACCTTCTATAATCTGAGAGTTGTTGGGGAAATTGGGATAGCAGAGACTAAACTCTGCTATAAGATTCCAGTGATAAATGGCAACAGGCTAAGAAAGCCCCTTGCATCTACCTTCATTGCAGCGATCTATCAGCCTCCAGGACCTGACTGGCCTTATTTTTTGGCTTGGACTCCCTCATCCCATAACACCACCTGGATAAGTATTGCACATATTTGCAATGACTGACTCTCCTTTTCCATGAATTCATGTGAATCTACTCCCCCTTTCTGAATGCCATATACTTTCTTCAGATCTGTTCATATCTTTGATTCGGTTATACCGTCTATGCTATCTACCTGGAAGCCATCCTGCTTTTTAAGACATACTTGCTCAACTCTAATCTCATCCATTATGTATTGACTTAGAGTTTAATGCTCAAGGGAAATTTTATTTTCAGGTTCTTAGGGGGAAAAACCTCAAGAACCCTGATTCACAGACTACAATTTGCTAAGAAGTCTTCATATTAACAATATAGGGATTTACAACCATTAACTAGAAGCTATGTTCATCGTATTTCAGAAGGCATTCTCCTTTAACAAGACATAGGAACAGCAGAAATTTGCTTGACATTTTATTACCTCTGCACAACAACCTCAATCTCCAAACATGAAAGGATATTTGACCTTTACTATTAGTCACCGCTTTTTAAAGGATTTTCATTATTTTCTTTTATGATCACATTCTTCATTCTATGAATGCCAACTTGTGCAAAAGAAGGTGTAAGACTTAGAACAAAAAGGTTCCAACAAGTATGGGTCACAATCCAAGTTACCAGGTCATATCAAAACATGGGGAAAAGGCTATATGTGAATAATTACCATTGAACAAAGCATTTTATGGGAAAGAAGTCAAAGTCAACTCATTATTAATTTTCTGACTTAAGCAGGACATTAAATTTCTTATGTGCAGGTCCTTCCAATAGATTGGAAGATATTTCAGAAAACCTAAATTTGTCTCAGTAGAAAGGTTTATGCAGGTCTAGAATTGCAGATTAGTGACAGTAACAGAATGGTTTGCTTATTTAGACATAAGAAAATCTAACATTCCTCTTAGAAGGTAAGCTTCCCAAAAGTAGGAGCCATGATACATAATTTGGTGGTCGTGGTGGGGCATGAAATGAGGAAGAAAAACGTGGTTAAGCTTTGTACTTACAGACTATTCTGTCCCTAAACCAGTGTTAGGCATAGAGACAAGTGGTAATCTAAACTTTAAAAATTAATTTAGATTTAAAATGACTCATCCTACAGTTTACCAGAATGTAACCCTCTTTGTGTTATAGGTACCTCTTAGAATAATGGAGAACAAACCAGTATTTCCAGGGTGGTGAGGAATGAAGAGGAGGTGTAAAGCTGTCCTGTACATAGCACTATGTTGGTACGGTACTATAAACTGTAATTTCTCTAGGGAACATTAAACCAAAGTAACTGTACAGGACAGAGACAGGACAAAACATACAATTGCTGACCTCCAGAATCTTGCATTTCATGCAGTATTCAAAAGAATATGTGTTAAATATAATCCTTTTACCTCTCACAAGAGGCATAGTGGGGCCTGCATAAAAATGGACCCATTGTTTCAGCATCGCATTTATCAATACTGTTTATAGTCTAAAAAAACTCATACTATATCTATAAAAAAAGATTATCAGTATGGAAGTTATCTTCTTCACTATTCTGTGTAAAGACAGCAATGATTTTCCTTTTAGAATCTCAAATCTAAAGAAACACTAAAGTCTATAATGAGTAGCAAACAAAACTGATTTATTATGTATGGATAGTGTTAGGTGTGGGCGTGTGATGGGAATTCTGCAGTCTTAAGAGGAAATTAAATCCAGAGCGTTTCTGCAAAATTGATTTCTTGTTGTGAGGAGAAATGGTTTATTGATACTCACCTGCCACCATCCATTCTCATGTCCAAGGGCCCGTCCTTCCGAAGGGAAAAACCTCTCTCAGGAGCATCAAGTTGCATGGAGGAACACCCAAGATCCAAAAGAACTCCATCCAAAGTTCCTGGCTGCACTCCAGCTTTCATTAATAAGGCTTCTGCCTGGCTGAACTGGCCTAGCATAGCTCGGATCTGTTTACTGTGAATAAATGCAGGAGATGGAGAAAAGACTTTGTTATATTAAATTCGTAAGGTGTATGATCAATAGAAGGAAGCACAGTCTATTATTAGCTTATTTAACCAATATGTATTTTCTAAGGGCCAATCACATGTTTGGTACTATATAAAGATATATGGAAATGGAAACTTTACATCCTTGGTTTCAATGCCAGAGGTGCTTTAATGTAATTTTATTTTTTCTAACAAACACAGTTTATTGTATATTTCTGTGAAGGTATACAATAAGTTCATGGATTTGTAAAATTCTTTTTCCAGACCATTCATATTTCTTTAAAAAAAAAATCCCTTATTCATTTGCACAAAATAAACTTTCCTCTTTTCAAAAAGAAATCTTAAATTTATGGGTCAAAAAAAGAAGTACACATTATTTATCAAAAGAATAAATTTAGAGATAACAAATGCTTGTGAGGATGTGGAGAAAGTGGGACTGTGTACTGCTGCTGGGGATATAAATTTGTATAACTACTATGGAAAATAGTATAGAGCTTCCTCAAAAAATTAAAAATAAAACGCCATAGGATCCAGCAATTCTGCTTCTGGAAATACATCTAGAGGAAATGAAAACATTCTGTTAAAGAGGTATCTGCACCCCCATTTTAATAACAGCATTACTTATAATAGGCAGGACATATAAACAACTTTTCATCAACAGATAAATAAAGAAGTTGCATATATACACATAAACACACACACACACACACACACACACACACACACACACACACACACACACAATGGAGTATTATCCAGCCATTTAAAAAAAAAAAAAAAAAGGAAATGTTGTCATTTATGATAGCAAGGATGGACCTCGAGGGCATTATGCGAAGTGAAATAAGTCAGACAGAGAAAGACAATTATTGTATGATCTCATACGTGAATCTTAAAAAGGAAAGAGAAAGAGAGAGAAACCAAACTCATTAAAAAAGAGAGAGAGAGATCAGATTTGTGGATACCAGAGACAGGAGATGGGGTAAAGAGAATTGGATGAAGGTGGTCAGAAGATATAAACGTCCAGATAAGTTAGTTAAATAAAAAAGGATGTAATATACAACATGACAACTACAGTTAACACTGCTGTATGATATATATAAAGTTGTTAAGAGTAAATCCTAAGAGTTCTCATCACAAGGGAAAACATTTTTTTATATGTATATGAGAAGAAGGACGCTAACTAACATTGTGGTAATCATTTCACAATATATATAAATCAAATCATTACACTTATATAAGTCAAATATATAAACTTATATAGTATGATACATTAATTACTATCTCAATAAAGCTAGAAAAAATAAACTTAATAAGCCAACTTAAGTACAATAAATAATAAACAGGGATCACAGAAAAAAGATATGTCAAACATCTTCAAGCCAAACACTTAAGAACCATATTTTTACCATAACTTAGGATGGGGTGCTGTGCAGCTGCACACCTGATGCATGAAACTACGCTTAAAATAAATGCCTTCTTGCAGAAACAATGTGTTATCTTTCAGCAGGCACTTTGAAGTGAATGGAGCATTCAAAATCAATAGACAGGCAAGAAGTTGGAATCACCTTGCAGCTATACTAATTCTCCTTCCTACACAAAGTGAGATGCTGCCTGCAGGGTTCTTCAGAAGCCTTAGGGCAACTGGTATGCATTTTGGATGGGGAATGGGAAAAGAAAAAATGGCAACTCTCCCAAGATCTCATTCTCTCCATCTACAGGTGGGTAGGGTGAATTTGGATTTCAACAGGGGAATTCATATTTATGATATTATGTTTAAGGAGAACTTCATTGCTCATTGGTAATTTTTTCCCAAACTCTGATGGAGAAACTGATTTTCAGATTCACTCACCAAAAATTCATGGACTATCTCCTATATATCAGACATTATGTTAATTGTTAATATAAAGATGAATAAAGCATGGCTTTCTGAGCTTTGAACTGAAAGAAATATATAAATGAATAATTTGTGAAACAACCTGATGGGTGCTAGCAGTAGAAAGATAAATTGTTATATCTGTATTTGGAAAATATACAACAAATGCTAATACTAAACACTGGGAACACAAATAATAGAATACTGGGATTGGAAAGCAACTCTCAATTCACTAATTCCAATTATTTAACTGATTGAATCTTTTCCCTCTCCACCATCACTGCTGGGGTGTGCTGGGGTAGAGGCAGGGAGAGTCACTGTTTTAACCACCTCCCATTTTCCCCATTGGTGAGGGTGGGATTCCCATTCTAGGATTATGGAAATGGTTAAAACATGGCACTTGGCCACCGGACAGATGAGACTGACAGTTTATTAATCACAAATCCTTACAACTCTTACAGCCCAGGGGAGGAGGGTGAGGAAGGCTACATGTGGGTGGCAGGAACAGAGTAGGCAAGCAGAGGCTATAAGAAGCAGGTTTTATAGTTCAAAAGAACTGTTGACCCTTGGTTCTGATGGGAGAATGTGATATGATTGGCATGTCTGAGTAATTTCATGGGCAGGGAATTGAAACCTGCTACTCAGGGAGAAGCAGATATTTTTACTTATCCCTTTGATAATAAGGTTCCTTTGGCTCAGTAAACTTATCTGTGGGAGCACTGTGCCGGGGGGCGGGTAGCTTGTGGTTGGGACAATGGAAGGTCTCTCATTTTTCCTACAGATGTCAAGAATACATAATACTGGGCTTTAATTTTAAGGCCTTACACGAAATTCTCCAGCTCATGTTCGAACATTCCCAATAATCAGAACTCACTACTGTTTCTGAGCTGTTTTTTAGTTGCTAACTATTTCCTATTTCTATATTTCTATATTTTCCCCTTGATATGAGTCCATGTAAAACAACCAAAAACCTACAACCATGGAAGCCTTTCATATATCTACTGTCATTTTAAGTCATTGTAAGGGATATTTGTTGGCCACCTCTTGCTTGCCAATCTCTGTTCCAACAGGACCTCAAAATTTGAGCCATGTTATTTGGGAGAGACTGATTATATCTCTAACTGTTTCATTATCTACTTATTTAACCAAACACTAATCTCAGTGTTGCGGTGCAGGTTATTTTATAAATGTGGTTAATAATCAGTTCGCTCTAAGTAGAACATTACCTTTAATAATGTGGGTATGCCTCATCCAATAGGTGAAAGGCTTCCCAAGAGCAAAAACTGAGGTTTCCCAGAGGAAGAAGAAATTCAGCCTCAAGACTTCAATATCAGCTCCTGTCAGAGAATTTCTAGCCTGATGGCTTGCCCTAATTCAGACTTGCCAGTATCACAACTGTGTGAGCCAATTCCTTAAAATAAATTCCCTTGTATATTTATGTATTATGTCCCTCAATATCCCTAAGGATTCTCAGGAGAAACAGAACCAGTAAGAGATATACATTGTGTGTGTGTGTGTGTGTAACTTCTGCTGGTTCTGATTCTAGATAATATACTCACTGTATTTTCAGAAGGTTTATTATAAAGCAATGCATCTAAATTTCAAGAGGGCTTTTAATTTTAATTTTCTTTTAAAATTTAATTTAATTTTTTCAGTGTTCCAAGATTGTTTATGTACCACACCCAGTGCTCCATGCAATACGTGCCCTCCTTAATACCCACCACCAGGCTCACACATCCTCATACCCCCTTCCACCCTAAAACCCTCAGTTTGTTTCTCAGAGTCCACAGTCTCTCATGGTTCATCTCCCCCTCTGATTTCCTCCAATTCACTTTTCCTTTCCTTCTCCTAATGTTCTCCATGTTATTCCTTATGTTCCGCAAGTAAATGAAACCATATATTCGACTTTCTCTATTTGACTTATTTCACTCAGCATAATCTCTTCCAGTCCCGTCCATGTTGATGCAAAAGTTAGGTATTCATCCTTTCTGATGGCTGAGTAAAATTCTATTGTATAAATGGACCACATCCTTTTTATCCATTCGTCTGCTGAAGGGCATCTTGGCTCTTTCTACAGTTTGGCGACTGTGGCCATTGCTGTTAAGAACACTGGGGTACAGATGGCCCTTTTTTTCACTACATTTTTATCTTTGGGGTAAATACCCAGTAGTGCAATTGCAGGGTTATAGGGCAACTCTATTTTTAATTTTTTGAGGAATCTCCACACTGTTTTCCAAAGTGGCTGCACCAACTTGCATTCCCACCAACAGTGTAAGAGAGTTCCCCCTTCTCCACATCCTCTCCAATGTTTGTTGTTTCCTGTCTTGTTAATGTTTGCTATTCTAACTGGTGTAAGGTGGTATCTCAATGTGGTTTTGATTTGAATTTCCCTGATGGCTAATGATGAATATTTTTTCACGTGTCTGTTAGCCATTTGTATATCTTCTTTGGAGAAATGTCTGTTCATATCTTCTGCCCATTTCTTGGCTGGATTTTTTTGTTGTCTTGGTGTTGAGTTTGATAACGTCTTTATAGATTTTGGATAGTAGCCTTTTATCTGATAAGTCATTTGCAAATATCTTCTCCCATTCCCTAGGTTGCCTTTGAGCTGTTTCCTTTGCTGTGAAGCTTTTTATCCTGATGAAGTCCCAATACTTTGTTTTTGTTTGCTTTTGTTTTGTTGCCTTTGGAGATATGTCTAGCAAGAAGCTGCTGCCCTTTCAGTCTTTTTCATGGGCACAGCTGCTTAACCAACTGAGCCACCCAAGTGCCCTATGGACACAGCTGCTAAGCTTCCTCCATTACTGTATTTGTGCATCTTTGTCAGTTGTTGCAGATCTAAGTACAATTTCTGCCCTACACATTTACTACAACCCTTTAAGATCCAGGTGTTACCTTTAACCACAGAAATCTTTTACTAGAGCAAAACCTCACACAAGCCACTATTTCACAGTCTTAATTCCTTGGGTTTTACAGCTATTATCCTGTTTGCTAATATACTTGTAAAATTAAAAAAAAAATAAATCTTATAAGGAGTTCTTGGGTATCCTCAAACGTAACAGTTGAACACACAACATTCATACAGTTTTACACCTGACTATTACTGTATAACTAAAATGTAATCCTTGTGGTACAAAACTCAGTTTAATACACAAGTATGAGAATATCATATGGTAACAAAAGTAACCAAGTGTCAACACGACAAAATAAATCACGTGTTTAAGGCAGAGTTTTCTGATGCTGCACCAGTTACATGTTTCTAGAATTAGATTGTTCTCAGAGTCAAAAAGCCATCCACAAAGCTTACCAATTAATCTGTCGAAAGAAAACTCAGCCTTAACTTCAGACCCTGGGGACATTATTTCATATACGCAATTAATGTGAGGCTAATTTTACTGGACCGGCACAATCCCCTTTTCTTTCTTCCCTTCCTTCAAATTTTAATTTTCAGTATTTGTGCATATATATTTTACAAGTGTTATAAAACAAGTAACCAAAAAGTGTGACTTAGCCAGGGACGATCATGATGGTCACAAAATAGAGGCAAACCAGGACATTTAGCCGTTATTACAAACGCACGATTTGTTCAAATCATCATTATTTTCATTTGTCCTCACCTCAGACTCCCCAGGATGTAAGCAGAATATTGCCTGTGATTCAAAGCACATGCTATGTGAGAACTGTTCTTCAATTCAAGCCCAGGAAAAGGCAAGATGCTTAGCAGTAGAAGGTCAACAATACCTTGGTTGCTGGAAGCCATTTTTTAGTTTTTTTGTGAAGATCTTAATTCTATCAAGTCATCTGCACTTAGAATACAAGTTATGGGCTGTTATAAAGGACTACTATGTAGGTAGTGATGTAAGAGTAGCTACAATTCACTGTGTATTTGATTTAGGATTGACCATAGAACTTTCTCATTCCTCTTACTGCACAAGAAGTTTAATAATAAGGGTTAAGGATAAATTCCTCTACAAATTATTAAAAGTGGATCCAACTCACAGGTTTGAACAGGGTTGCTCTTAATGTGAGTACTGTCCAGCTTGGTTTTAAAACCCCCCAACTCCTATGTTTATAAAATGCTTAATACTAAAAGGTACTTTGGTTTCCCATGGATTTGTAATTTTCAGTTTCATGGAGAGAAGACTTATTTGTGTAGAATCAAAACAATTTAAAACATGTGAAGTCTGAACATAAATTTTTAAGAAAAATTTTGAATTTGGAGAATAACTGAGATAGGCTAGGGAAGAAAAACTTCACTATTATACTTTTCCTCTTAAGATTTTATTTTTAAGATTTTATTTATTTATTTGACAGGCAGAGATCACAAGTAGTCAGAGAGGCAGGCAGAGAGAGGAAGAAAAGCAGGTTCCCTGCTGAGCAGAGAGCCCGATGCAGGCTCAGGACCCTGGGATCCCAGGACCCTGGGATCATGACCTGAGCCGAAGGCAGAAGCTTAACCCACTGAGTCACCCAGGGGCCCCTCCTCTTAAGATTTAATACTCTTCTACTTTAACCTTAACCAGTAATACTAAATAAATGCTTTAAATGGTTATATACCTCTATCCTCAAGTACAATAATGAATTCTGCTATAGTAAACAAATATACAATCCAGACATATACAACTGACAAAAACCAAAAAATGGTCCATGAAAACAATTAATAATGATGGTCTTGATCCTTTCCAAATTATCTAGCTTTTGCAGTGTGGCAGATTACCCCAAAACTTAGTAGCTTAAAACAACAATCATTTTGTGAGATTAAGAGTCACTTATGGTTTGTCTCCCTCCCAATCCCATCTTATTTCCTTTATTCTTCTCCTACCTCCTTAAGCCCCCATCTTGTATCTCCACTTCCTCATATCAGGGAGATCATATGATAGTTGTCTTTCTCTGATTGACTTACTTCGCTAAGCATAATACCCTCTAGTTCCATCCACGTCATCGCAAATGGCAAGATTTCATTTCTTTTGATGGCTGCATAGTATTCCATTGTGTATATATACCACATCTTCTTGATCCATTCATCTGTTGATGGACATCTAGGTTCTTTCCATAGTTTGGCTATTGTGGACATTGCTGCTATAAACTTTCGGGTCATGTGCCCCTTCGGATCACTACGTTTGCATCTTTAGGGTAAATACCCAGTAGTACTGGGGGGGGTGGGGTTATGGACATTGGAGAGGGTATGTGCTATGGTGAGTGCTGTGAAATGTGTAAACCTGGCTATTCACATACCTATACCCCGGGGGTTAAAAATATATTATATGTTTATAAAAAATAAAAAATTAAAAAACAACAACAACAACAACAATCATTTATCAGTTCATATTCTGTGCTACAGCAATTTAGGCCGGGCTCAACTGGGTGATTCTTCTGATAGTGGGTGACTGTGTTTAGTTGGTCTCAGTTGGCCTCACCTACATGTTGGGAAGTTGGCTGGGGTTAAGATGGCAACTGGACCATGCATCTGTGGCATCTTGCCAGTTAGTCCAAGCTTTAACTTCGAATGGTCAAGTTCCAAAAGTAGCAAGGTAGGCTGACTCCAATACATAAGTACTTTTTAAGTTCCCGATATGCCCCATTTTCTAATATCCCATTAGCCAGAGCAAGCCCATAGCTCAATCCAGACTCAAGGGCTGTTAGAATTCAAAGGTAGACTAAGGGGCTAGGGTTTGATTCCAGAAATACAAATCTGGGCAGAGATCAATAAGGAGTCTGTGCCATAGAGGTCTGGTAAGAGCTAATACATGATCATCTGGGAGTGAGTAGCAGGTGGTAGTAGGGGGTCTGTAAGAAAACAATGGTAGAATTAAAATTAGAAAGTGGTAGAATTAGAATGCAAACACAGGAATGAGTTAAGTTAACATCATGTAAATGTGGCAGCAAATAGGAGGGCTCTAACTGCAGGCCAGACTTTTCCTAAAAAGAACAAGTTATCTAGTCCTGAAGAAATTGAAGTTCTAGGCAGGAATATGGTTAGAAAGTCAGGCATAAGAAAGTAAGTTTAGAGATGTAATTAGAACTGACCAATCACTAAAATCAACACATCAAGTCAGTACTAGTAATAAACACGGATCATATGAAGTAGGGTGACAAGCAGAGCAATGTAAAGCAGAAGTTTCCCCCCTTCACAGCACATTTTTTTTTTCCTTAAGATTTGTTTTTTTGTTGTTGTTGTTGTTTGAGAGAGAGCGAGCCAGCGAATGCACAAGGAGGAGGGGCAGGGAGAGAGAGAGAGAGAGAGAGAAACTTAAGCAGGCTCCATACTGAAAGCAAAGCCTGACTCAGGGCTCCATCTCACAATCCTGAGGTCACGACCCAAGCCAAAACCGAGTCCAATGCTTAACTGACTGTGCTACCCAGGAGCCTCATGAACTAACATTTCTTTAAAGGTGCCAGGAACAGTACCAAGACACTTAAAGTTTGTTATACTGAACTTAAAGTGAACTGAATCCAGGGTTCACTTCATCATAAATCTTATTCATTTATTTTGTGGTACTTGGGGATACATCCTGGGTAATAATGTCCCATAAAAGGATAAGAAGAGCAAAATACAAATAACTTTTTTTTTTTAGGAGGTTGGTCTGCTTACTGTGGATCTAAGTCCTTCTCACATTACCATCAACATTATTTCATGTAAATCCCAATGTACTACCTGTTTTTCAGTCATTAAATTTTATTCATCTGTAGGCACTAAGCAGGGGCCATGGCTACCTTTACCAGTTCATTAGGCCTCCCAAGTAAGGAATTCAGAAGGGAACCAAAACCCTTCTATGTTACACATAGCTTCTATGAAACACATAGCTAACTTGAGCAACTGTAAGGGCAAACATTGTGGGGTGCTTTCTGTGTGCCAGACCCTGTGCTGTATACTTATCAAATCATTTAATGCTCCTGATAACCCTAAGAGGTCAGTGACATTATGGCCCACAGTCTGCGGATGAAGAAATAAGAACAGAGAGTATAAGTCATAAGACTAGGAAGTGGTAGAATAAGAATGCAAACACAGGCTAGTCTTGCTAGAGTCTTTGCTCTCAACCACTACACTGTAATACCTATCAACTTTCTATTTATTTAATACCACTTTAGATCGCATTCCTCACCATTATGACCTTGTCATGATTGATTATCTGCCTAGTTTGTCTGATTTTTTTTATTAAAACATTTTAATTGTTTTGGGGGCGCCTGGGTGGCTCAGTGGGTTAAAGCCTCTGCCTTTGGCTCAGGTCATGATCCCAGGGTCCTGGGATCAAGCCCTGCAGCAGGCTCTCTGCTCAGTGGGAAGCCTGCTTCCCCTCTTTCTGCCTGCCTCTCTGCCTACTTGTGATCTGTTAAATAAATAAAATCTTTAAAAAATTTTTTTAAAAATAAAACACTTTGCCTTTAATAATTTCCATCTCTTCATAGCTATAGGTGTGTAGATTTAGCACCCAACAAATATTTGCTGAATATCTACAAGGGGCTGGACACAAGAATATAAAAATGAACAAGAAAGGTATATGCACAAACTTCAGTAAATTACTGAGATCATTTATTTCTTCTTAAAACAGTAGTAGAGTGGGATGAGGACACTGTATCATAACACTTATGTTTAAATCTTGGCTCTGCTACTTACCAACCCTATGGTATTGGACAAGTTATTTAATTTCTCTCAGTATCAGTTCCCTGTATTTCACAGTGTATAAGGTTTCCCCCTTTAATACAGCAGAGTATGGTAGAAATACCTCAACAAGTTCTGGACTCAGACTAAATCAGATCAGCTTTCTAATTTTCTAATTCTTTATCTAATTATTTTTTAATTTGACTATGATAAGTATTATTCCTCTTGACTCTCACAAGTCATCTACATATGGAATACAACTTATTGGTCTGTTTTACTATATAGGACTAAATGCACTAATATATACTGAGCCTGGTGATGTAAGAGTATTTTATTTGACTGTGTATTTAAATAAAGATTGAACATATAACATCAAAATTCTTCTAACTGCATACTGTCTAATAATTCTGGAGCCCGATTCTTCATTTGTACTATGCAAACAGAGCAATTCCAATGTCACAGAGCTTTTGTGAAGAGTATTTTAATTAATATACATGATAACACCTACTAAGATGCCTAGGCATAGAAAAGCCCTTAATAAATGCTATCTCTCTCCCCCCAAGCTCCAACTTTTCTTCCCTTAGATACTCTTATAATTTGGTCACTGTGCTGCCAATTGATAGCTGAGAGCAATGGCAAGGATTTCCTTCAAGGCCACCAAATGCAGAGCATACCAGCCATGATCTTTTGACCAAAGATCTTTTTTTTTTATTTTGTCCAACCTCTCTGATGTGCCTCTATTGGGCTATATTTCTCTTTCCACACCATGCCTATTAGAGTTTGAGAACTGTTAACATTCTTTTTAAAGTTTTTATTTAAATTCCAGTTAGTTAACATGCAGTGTGACATTAGTTTCAGGTGTACAATATGATTTAATTCTTCCACACATTACTCAGTGCTCATCACAAGCACAGTCCTTAATCTCTATCACCTATTCCACTCATCCTCCCACCCGCCTCCCCTCTGGTAACCATCAATTTGTTCTCTCTAGGTAAGAGTCTGTTTCTCGGTTTGCCCCCCCCCTTTTTTTCCCCTTTGCTCATTTGTTTGGTTTCTTAAATTCCACATATGAATGAAACAATATGGTACCTGTCTATCTCCAACTGACCCATTTCACCCAGCATAACACTTTAATTCCACCCATGTCATTGCAAATGGCAGGATTTCATTCTTTCTTTGTGGCTAAGTCATATTCCATTGCATGTGAGTGTGTGTGTGTGTGTGTGTGTGTGTGAATCACACCCTCTTTATCCATTCGTCAGTCAATGGATAATTAGGCTCTCTCCATAATTTCACTATTAGATAATTCTTCTGTAAACATCAGGGTGCATGTATTCCTTTGAAATAGTCATTTTGTATTCTTTGGATAAATACCTAGTAGTGCAATTGCTGGATTGGAGGGTAGTTCTATTTTTAACTTTTCAAGGAACCTCTGTACTGCTTTCCAGATTGGTTGCACCAGGTTGCATTCCCACTAACAGTACAAGAAGGATCCCCCTTCTCTACATCTTTGCCAATATCTACTATCTCTTGTGTTGTTCATTCTGACATGTATGAGGTGGTATCTCACCACAGTTCAGATTTGCTTTTCCCTAATGAGAAGTGATGTTGAGGAAAACTGTTTGCTTTTTGATATGTTTATGTTTACCATACCACAGAGCTCATTGTAGACATATTTATAAATAATCTAGGATATTTTGATTTTCATGTGAATTATGATCATTTTTAAATATTAAAAGAATATTTCCATATACTGTATATATTTGGTTTGATTGTGTATTTGATGCCCTTGCTCAAAGATCACCTTGCTCAAAGAATATTTCCATATACTATGGAAATGGAATGAAAAGACATTAGTTTTGCTTTGCATAATTTGCTCAAAATCTTTGATAGCATTATTTTTACTGACCATTGTCTTTCCCTTCAGGAAATACTTCTTAAAAACTGGATTTAGCCATTCAATCACAATTCATAATGCACTTTTTTTTTTTTTTTTTTTAACGAGAGGGAGAAACGGGATGGATGGGGGAGCAGAGGGAGAGAGAGACTCTTAAGCAGGCTCCATGCCCATCAGGGAGCCTGACACAGGGCTCGATCTCACAACCTTGAGATCATGACCTGAGCCAAGATCGGGAAGTCAGACACAACGGACTGAGATAGCCAGGCACTCCCATGATGTACATTTTAGAATAATGTTCATTAGAAATGATAAATATAATTGTATTTGTATCTCTCAGTAACTCTTTTAACATTTATTCACTGGAGTAATCTCCTTCTGTTCTGGAATAACAGCTTAGCAGGCCTCATAAGTTTTCCACTCATTAATATGTTATAGCCCTATGGCTATTGTGAGTTGCATATATATAGCCAGCTCAGAAATTGGACTGTCCAGTGCTCAGTTACAAAAACAAACAACAAATGAATATTTACTGAGCAACTACCAAATGTCAGGCACTGTTCTATATTACCTGTGATAAGTAAATAAAACATAAAATTCCAATGACTGCAGAGGTTATATTCCAGAGGATAAACCGATCAATATATTTGAAAACATCTATTTCTGTCTATAGCAGTTTAGCTTGATGAGGACAACTCTTCCACTGGAAAAAACCTAGGAAACCTGGTAATTAAATTATCTGTTTGAAGGGATTAGAGAGCTACAAAAACAGCTAAGACTTGAGGAGATAAACGGGTAGTCTAAACAAGTGAGCCTGACATTGAAGCAGTTCTTCTCCTGAAGGCCATCGTTTATTTGCAAGTGGAAACCAAAAGGCTATGAAACTAAGCAGAACTTTTGGCAACCTCATAGGATGAAGGAGACAAAGACTGAGTTTACAGTCCATTGAGTGAATATGATCAGGTAATAACCCCAGAATTTTATTTGAGACCCAAAAGAGCTAAAACTGGGTGAAAGACCAAAATAAGTCACACAAAGACTGAAATAAGGTTTCAGTCAGTTAAATTCATACTGCAAGAAAATGATACGGTGTTAGATGACTTGCCCACCAAAAGCTACAGTAAATGATAACTGGAAGAAGATACCTTTCAGACTCTAAAAATAGGTCCATGATTTTTCAAAGACAATGTGTGAAATCAAATAAAAAATTACTAGATAGACTGAGAGATAAGCCCAAATATCAATCTTAATGAATAGATAATAGAAATAGACATACTGGGTACAGAACAAAATTATTATTATTTATCTGTATAATTATTATACAAAACAAAGTTATTAGAATGGCCTTAAAAATAACTGATGTGCTTAAGAAAAGAATGGTTAATTAAGTAATATGAACCCAAAAAATGCCTCTACAGAAAATAGTAAAACAAAAATCAGGCCAAATGGAAAACAGATCAACACAATAACTGAAATTAAGAATTCAATAGGTAAGTTTAAGAATAGCCTAGAAAATAGCCCAAGAAAGGATTAGTGACATAAAAGATAGTTTAGTGGAAAGTATTAAGACTAAAAAAGGCAGAGGAAATAATTTGGAAAATATAGAGCAGAGCACAAGACATGCAACATGGTTAAGGAGATCTAACATATGCATAACTGGAATTCCAAAGGAGAGGAGAGTGAAATGAGGTAAAAACAATGTTTATAATAACGAAGAACTTTCCAAAATGATTTAAATTTCAAGTCACATAATCAAAAAGCACAATAAACTCCAAAGAGGATATACACATAAACAACTCCCCACACCAAAAAAGAAAACCAAACAAAAACTAGGACCATCATAGCAGAATTTGTGAAGACAAAGGGAAATTAAAATATTAAGAACAGTCAAAGAAAAAAGATATATTGCACCCACAGGAGCAACAGTCAGAACTGAAATAATGAAAGCCAATAGACTGGCAAATTTCTTTCAGAAGTGAAAGGGAAATAAAAATATTTTCAGTTAAAGAAAATTGAGATAATTCACTACTACCAGACCCCTACTAAAAGACATACATACTAAAAATCGGTTTTTTTTAGGCAGAAGGAAAATAATCTCAAATTGAAAGAAAGAAAATGCATAATGGAATGAAGATCACTGGAATGTTTAAAGATATCAGTAAATCTAGATGAATACTGACTGTATAAGAAATAATTTCTGGTGACATCAATATATATGTAAAGTGAAATATACAATAGTAACAAAAGAGGCAAGAGTGTGACAGTCCTTGCAACTCCAATGTCCAGAAAAAGTATCAATTTATATTTGATCTTAATAGGAAATTATATATGTTGTGAACTCCAGAGTAACCTTAGAAAGAATGGTAAAATGATATATAACACATGAGCAACCAGAGAGAGAAGACAGAATATAATTAAAAAAAAAAAAAAAAAGAAAATAATAAAGGAGAAAAAAAAAGTACAAAGAACAGATTAGACAACTAGGAAACAAACAAGAAAATGGTAGGTAGGTACATTTAAACCAAAATATAACAGTAATTATATTAAATATTCTTAGACTAAACATTTAAATTCAAAGCAAAGATTTTCAATATCCATATGCTACATATAAAAATAAAAACTTAAGTGTTAGGACACAGAAGTAAACAATAAGGGGAAAATGTCATGTAATTGCTATACAAAAGAAAAGTTATCAAATAGAGTAGAGAGAAATAGTAGTAGAAATAAAGCTATTTTATCTCAGGGTTTTGGGGGTGGGAGGTTGGGTGAGCCTGGTGGTGGGTATTACAGAGGGCACATATTGCATGGAGCACTGGATGTGGTACATAAACAATGAATTCTGGAACACTGAAAAGAAAATAAAAAATAAATAAAAATTTAAAAATAAATAAATAAAATAAATCTAAAACAAAAAATCTATTTTATCATGATAAAAGGACCAAATCCACTAATATGACATGTCAATTATAAATCTGTTATATACCTAATAATAAAATTTCAAAATTATGTAAGTAAAATTTGATAGAACTAAAAGCAGATAGATACATAATCATTAACTGTAGAGTTTTAAATATCATTCTTAGTGGGGCACCTGGGTGACACAGTTGGTTAGGCATCTGACTGTTGGTTTCAGCTCAGTTCATGATCTCAGGGTTGTGAGATCGAGCCCCACACTGGGCTCTGTGCTGAGCATGGAGCCTGCTTAAATAAATAAAATAAATATCACTTTTAGTAAATACAGAATAAGAAGACATATAGAAGACTTCAAATACACAATTATCAAGTCTGATATAAATGACACATTAAAAACTCCCCACTCTAAAACTACACAATGTATTTTTTTTTAAGGTACACTGAATATGTAAAATATAGACTATCTGCTGGACTATAAGATTAGTTTCATCAAATTTCAAAGAACTGATATCATACAGAATATATCTTCTAAACACAGTGGGACTTAACTGGAAATTGATAATAGGAAAATAACTACAAAGTCCTCAAATGTTTGGAAGTTATGTAATATACTTGTAAATACTCCAGAAAAAATGGATATAAGTAAATATTTCTAAACTAAACAATGAGGAAAACTATAGCATAACCCACACCAATGAAAATGGAACACATCAAAACTTGCTATATTTTATTCACCCACCGGAGCCCATGGCCGCCGCGCCAGACTCGGCCGAGCCCGCCAAGGGGAAGCCCTTTAAGCTCCTAGGAATTTTAGATGTTGAGAACATTCCCTGTGCTCGGGACTCAGTATTGTATGGTTCATTAGGATCTGTTGTGGCTGGCCTTGGACATTTTTTATTAACTAGTAGGATTAGAAGATCATGTGATGTTGGAGTAGGAGGATTTATCTTGGTGACTTTAGGATGCTGGTTCCATTGTAGGTATAATTACGCAAAGCTAAGAATCCAGGAAAGAATTGCCAGAGATAGAATTAAAAATCAGATTCTACGAAAGTACCCACCTTGATCCTGAAAGAAAACAAAGCAAGAAAAAAAAAAAGAAAAGAAAGAAAGAAAACAAAGCAAGAGCGGCAGCTGAGCAGGGTCTCAAGCATCAAAACCCGACGGTGGCTGCAGGGGTCGCTGCGAATCACATGGAGGGTCGCCAATCACCCTCGTGTGTGCGTGTCCCCCAGACTTTCAGTCACATAAAATTAAATAAAAGAAAAAAAAAAACTTGCTATATTTTAAAAATCACACTTGAGAAAAATTCACATACTTGAATGCGCATATTTGAAAAGGTTGAAAACCAATGATCTATGTATTCATTTTCAAAAATTAAACACCAAAAGTGAATTAAATTCCTAAAAAAGGTGGAACATTCCAAATAGCGAAAGCAATTATACACATAGAAAAAACATACAACAGAAAAAATTAAACAAAGACCAAAAATTTCTTCCTTGAAAATACAAAGAAAATTGTTTCACCCTGTATAAGGATGATCAAGAAGAGAGAAAACACACATTACTAATATAAGGGATGAAAAAGAACATGTCATTAGATCCTATGACATTAAAAATGTTATAGGAGGGCACTGTTAGTAATTTAGTAAAAATAAATTTGAAATTTAGAATAAATGAAGAAAAAATCCCAGAAAAATCCTAATACTTAAAACTGACCTCAGAAGAAATGTAAAACTGTTCTAAAACCATTAAGAAATTAAATCTATAATTATAAAGCCTCACACAGAGAAGACAACAGGTCTAGATGACTTTGCTATGAATTCTTCTAAACACTTATAACATTAATATTATATAAACAAAAATTCCACTAATATTATATAAACTCTTCCAGAGAACAGAGAAAGAGGGAAGATTTTTCAACTCAATTTATGAGTCAGAATAACCTTGGTAAAAATTCAACAAAGATATTACAAAAAAGAAAAACTAAAGGCCAATCTCTCTCATGGACCAAATAAAAAAAAAATTGACAAAATGTGAACATACCAAATCTAACTACACATATGAGAGGATATCACCAGGTTGACAGCCAATTGGCAAGATCCATGAAACAGTTGAGCATGGAGTACTGAAGCTAAGGAGAGAGGTCAGGACTGGAGAGAGAGCTTTTGTAATTGTATTAGAATAGGAAGGATTTAGTAGATATTTATTAAATGAATATATAACAGGATTTTAAAATGGAAGAACTCTTCTGGTCTCAGTTTCAAGCCAATATTATCAGGAGATGGATAAATGATACTAAAAGAAATATTAAATAAAAATGCAATTTTGAGGGCCCCTGGGTGGCTCAGTTGGTTAAGCATCTCCCTTCAGCTCAGGTCATGATCTCAGGATCCTGGGTTCAAGCCCCACATAGGGCTCTCTGCCCAGCTAGGAATCTGCTTCTCCTTCTCACTTTCCCTCTGAGTGCTCTCCCTCTCTCTTTCTGTCTTAAATAAATAAATAAAATCTTTTAAAAAATGCAATTTTCCCAAATACATGGCCTAGAGAAGGCTTCATTATATTTGGGCCGCTCAATGGGATGTTTCTCTATTAATAAAGAGATTCGAAAATGCATGAAGAAGTTCTAATAAGGAAATTTTCTTGGTAAGAACTGCTTTGTTTCTTAATTTTTTTAGCATCTCACTTTATTCTTTTTTTCATGATATTTGAACACTGAACTCTGATTCTATATAATTCTCTCTCTCACACACACACACACACACACACACACACAAACCAACCTATTTCTTTTGTGCTCACCCCCATTACCCCCTATATATGAGGACTGTACTGTTTCAGTCCTTGGTGATCATTTCTTCTTCTAGGCTGCTATAGAGCTTACTGATAATTCATTTGGCCCTCAGTATGTGCTACTTTCTAATGTCATGGTATGCATCCTGCTTCCTCAGCAATAAGAACCTAAATCATTTGAGGGTCACATGGACCATGTCATATACATTTTTGTAACTGCAGCACCTAAAAGATTATAAATGTACAATAAACATTTTTTTGACAATGAAGGTGGCGGTAATATTGAGAGGCATTAGTATTTTTGAAATGCAAGAAAGATGAGAACATTAGCATAACTAACTCAATGTTGTTGTTTTTAATCATACTTAAATGTGATAAAGGACTAAAAAAGAGATGTAATATACAGAGTATACTTAAATAGGCTTTGGAGAGGATAAGTAGTTCTGCAGTGTGTATCCGATAAGTACTTAACTAAATTCAATTGTTATGTGGACAGTAAGTTTTAGACACTTATTTTTCACATGCCTAAGAGCTATAAGAAGCATTATAGAACTACCTTGTAACCACAATTTAAGAGTGCATTTTAAGTTTCTGTTCACAATTATCTTGCACCCTCCAATATCAAAGAAAAAAAATGCTAGCAATGTTCTATTAAGAAAAAATAAAATAAAATTCACAATTCATACCAACTAAAACCACGGAATTAGTTAAATTTAATTAATTCAATAAAAAAGAAAACCTCCAAGTGCTTTACTTTGAAAGGTGGTATTACAGTCACAACACTATTTAAACAAAATTCCTTTTTGGGGTATTCTTTTTTCCCATCTGGGCACTTTTAAAAATCCCAGAAATATATAGTGAAATTTATATGAAGTCTGGTCTTCTCTGAGTAATAGTAATTACAAAATAGTCAGACTAAACTCCTTCTTCTGTGACTTCTATGTCTCTGGGTTTTGCATGCTGGATAACCTCGCTCCTTTCATACGACCCTCACATCCAATTTTCTAGAAAGTTTAATATGAGGATTGGAATAAAAAGCATCCATTTCTCTGAGGTATTACTTTCTAAAATTTACACTTTCTGAAGTAGTTCAGATGAATTCAGCCTTTAATCACCATGCACATACACTGCCAAAATAAGCCATTGATTCTATCAGTTATTCGGGGAATTTTATCACGACTGAAACATTAATAGTTTTGAATGGTTGGCATTGTTGATTTAGGATGGTTGGATGACTGCCTGAATCAAGTCTGAAGGGGCCAGATGATTTAAGCTAGAGGTCTCTAATTAAGGGTGAATATCACAATCATCTGGAGAGTGTTTATAAATTATGGATGTTTTACTACCGACCTAAAGAATCAACTAAGACAAGCATGTTACAATTCGGGGATTTTCCAGATGTATTCTCACTCATAGCCCTCTTTAAGGTACAATGGTACAGCCAAAAAGAAAAGAGCCTTAGCCATGTTTATCAAGGCCATGAGGACTGGTAAATTCTTCAGGCTGATAATAGCTTTTGTAAAGCTTTATAAGTATATACAACAAGCGTAAATTAAATAAATGGGAAATATTAAATGCTATTGTTATAGTAAAGGCCAAAGGTTGCTACATAAGGCAAAGGACAGCAGCTGTCAGGAACACTGAAGCTTGGGAAGTAGGTGTATGTGTCACCCCTTGAAGAGAGAAAAGAGAAATTCCACTTACTGGTGGAAAGTAATAAAGTCAGCCACACAGAAGGAAGTGGATGGGGGTACTCACTACCCTGCCTTCATTTATCAGCTGGCCCTAACTCTAGTAATACTGAAATTACCAATTCCTACCCTAGTATCTTTTGATGGATGGACTTTAAAATGGCACCTCAAATTCAGTTTAAATAAATAAAATCCACTAAATACAGTCAAGTATTATAAAATGAAGGGAAAAAATCTATAACAAAAGTCAGCATTGTTTTTCCAAATGAAGGTAACAGTCATTATTAGCTCAAATTCAGACCATGAAGTCTGGTATTCTAATGTTTAAATTAATGTACCTGTTTATCTATTCTATATCAGTATTCATTTTACTATAAAACAATGCTTAATTATAAAACCATGTTTAATAAGTCAAAATGATGCTCTAGAAGGCATATCATGTTTTTCCTGTAGTCTTGAATACTCACTGGGTAACACTGCTGACAACTATTAGCATATTAAAATGATGTATCCAGAAAAAAAATAATAATAAAATGATGCATCCAGAGAAGAAGAAAGCCTATTGACTTCTGTCCTGTTGATAGTTCTCATTTGCTTAGAAACTCAGTGTGGTCATTATATAATATAATATAGTAAGAAGATTATGGCAAATAACTAATGTTTTTAGTCTAAGGAAAAAAAATATAGCCTTTCTGGTCTCTTTAAAAAAAAAAAGTTCATTAAAGATTAAAGTTGATAGTGTGAAATTTTAGTGAATTTTCATTGCTTTTTTTAAGTTCAATGGGAGTAAGAAAAATTCATTCTCTCTGTAAATGCAAATTAATTAGCTGGGTGTGTGTCAGAAGGAAATTTCCTTGAGCCACAATTTTTTTTCAGTGTTCCAAGATTCATTGTTTATGCACCACATCCAGTGCTCCATGCAATACGTGCCCTCCTTAATACCCACCACCAGGCTCACCCAAACCCCCACCTCTCTCCCCTCCAAAACCCTGTTTGTTTTTCAGTGTTCACAGTCTCTCATGGTTTGTCTCCCCCTCCAATTTCCCCGAACTCACTTCTCCTCTTCTTCTCCCAATGTCCTCTGTGCTATTCCTTATGCTCTACAAGTTAAACCATATGATAATTGACTCTCTGCTTGACTTATTTCACTCAGTATAATCTCTTCCAGTCCCATCCATGTTGACACAAAAGTTGGCTATTCATCCTTTCATAGTTGGCTATGCCTCTGAGGGAGGCAGAATACTCCATTGTAGATATGGACCATATCTTCTTTATCCATTCGTCTGCTGAAGGGCATCTGGGCTCTTCCCACAGTTTGGTGACTGTAGCCATTGCTGCTATGACATTGGAGTAGAGATGGTCCTTCTTTTCACTATATCTGTATCTTTGGAGTAAATACCCAGTAGTGCAATTGCAGGGTCATAGGGTAACTCTATTTTTAATTTCTTAAGGAATCTCCACACTCTTTTCCAAAGTGCCGAACCAACTTGGATTCCCACCAACAGTGTAAGAGAGTTCCCCTTTCTCCACATCCTCTCCAGCGTTTGTTGTTTCCTATCTTGTTAATCTTTGCTATTCTAACTGGTGTAAAGTGGTTCTCAATGTGGTTTTGGTTTGAATTTCCCTGATGGTTAATGATGATGAACATTTTTTCATGTGTCTGTTAGATGAACATGATGAATATGGAGGCCAAGATTCTCAACAAGATCCCAGCTAATAGGATCCCACAGTACATTAAAAAGATTATCCACCATGACCAGGTGGGATTTATCCCTGGGATGCAAGGGTGGTTCAATATTTGCAAATCAATCAATGTGATAGAACAAATCAATAAGAGAAGAGAGAAGAAACACATGGTCCTCTCAATTGATGCAGAAAAAGCTTTTGACAAGATACAACATCCGTTTCTGATTAAAACGCTTCAAAGTGTAGGGACAGAGGGAACATTCCTCAACTTCATAAAATCTATCTATGAAAAACCCACAGCAAGTATCATTCTCAATGGGAAAAGCTAAAAACCTTCCCTTTGAGATCAGGAACATGACAAGGATGTCCACTCTTGCCATTGTTGTTCATATTTTTTAGTGACCTCTCTCTGAAAAGGCTTTCTGTAACTTTTCCATTGCTGAGTTTTAGTCCTGTAACTACTATGTATTCTTTCCAATTTTAAAAGAATATTCAAATACATATTAACAGGAATAATCTCCCAAAGCAAGGATGGATTTAGTTCAGATATATCTTGAGTGCTGTTATTTTGTAAAAGGATGTTAGGGCAATTAACAATTCCAATTCAAATGTGGAAATACAATGTATAAAATAATCCCCATGATCTAATTTGGGGGGGGTGGGAGTGGGGTCAAATTAATATTGCCCAATACCAACACTCTCCTGGTCTACAAGATTTTACTTCCTACATTATTAACTTAAAATATATTAATATGAAAGATTTTTAAATGCCATACAGGGGCTGCCTGGGTGGCTCAGTGGGTTAAAGCCTCTGTCTTTGGCTCAGGTCATGATCCCAGAGTCCTGGGATCGAGCCCCGCATCGGGCTCTGTGCTCAGTGGGGAGCCTGCTTCCTCCTCTCTCTCTCTGCCTACTTGTGATCTCTGTCTGTCAAATAAATAAAATCGTTAAAAATAAATAAATAAATGCCATACAGTATGCTAAAGTTTATATTTCTAATACATTTTATAATATTAATAAACACATAGGATCCAAATAATTAAAAGGATTTTAAGGAGATGACTACTATGCTAATTAAGTAGATTTTACCATCAAAGATTATTATTATGTTCAGGTACAAAATGTATTTTCAACCACTAAATATATTTATATATGTGACAAATAAATTAAACTATCCCAAAATCTGGAGGCTAATGTGGCTCTAGGTACATAATAATCACTAGTTGTTGGCCATGATAGATTTAATCAATTTTGAAATGTTAATATTCTTCTATGCATAGATACATATTTTTGATATTTTTAAGAAAATCAGTCTACTATCATTTTCTGAATACTTCTTTGTGCCAGGTACTATGTTAGATACTGAGGTAATAATGGGAACACATGGTCCCTACCCTCAAAGATCTCACAGCAAATAACAGTACACAGCTTTATTACTCACAGAATGTTTTACCTTAGATGATCACATTTTGACCTTCATCACAATCCTGTAAGGTATATAATGTAAACCCTTAGTTTAGAGTTACTGAAAAGTGGGCTAAGAGAGTATTTTTCTCCTACATCTTTCTCTAAGATTATTTAGCATACCAATAGGAGAAGAATGGGTGCTCAAGAAATATTTGATAATGAGTGACTTGCTCAAGGTCACATAGCAGTACCAGTAAAGCTAAAAATTAAACTCAGGTCAAGTTAATTCTAAGACCAAGATGTCAAAGTCCTACCATAGATAGTTTTGAGAGGTTGTTTCAGGACATCTGTTTGCACATCTCTCTGATGAAACTGATTCAACAACTTCTTAATATAGTAATTCTTGAACTATGTATACATTTTTTTTAAGGTGGAATGGCATGCCAGGAGAATAAGTTTATTCATTGCTCTAGTTTTAGCATCTAACCTAGAAGGGGAGGAGGCAGCAAACAAATGGAATTACAGAGATCTAGCATCTATGTCACCAATATGAACGGTTAGGTCACAGGCAAGTATTATCAGACTGAAATTATCAGCCTTATAAAAAAAAACTTATTTGTATACTCAAGAACAGGAATAATACAAATATCAATCTTGAATCAGAATTAACCTGGTTGGCCTCATGCTGGCATAACTAGATTTCCTTGAAAGTACTATATATCTCAACTTTAGAAAGTGCAACAACAGTAAAACATGAAATAACATGATTTTGTAGTAAGTACTAAAATGAACTCATCCGAATTTTAGTGTAATTATTTGGGTTGTTCCATTTGTGTTTAAGCGAGTTTTGCAATAAATATTTGTTGAAAGTCTATTTACAGGATTGGTGGGCTGGATGCCCAAATGTCTACAAATATTGTGTCTTTGCTAAAATAATTTGTATAACTGAGCCTGTTTAGTCATTATAAAATACCAGTGCTAGATTTAAAACAAACAAACATCTAAAACACCAGGAAACTCATATTCAGTAATTTCTGGATAATGACAGCTAGCATTTATTGATCTGTCACTATGTGGCAGGCACTGTTTGGAGTACTCTCCTTGTATTAAAACATATGATCTTCAAACACACCTGAGACAGGTACTCCTATACTCCCCCCATTTTACACACGGGGAATCTGAGGTAGCAGAGCTAGAGTACTTCTTGAAGCTTCTAGAGCTAGGGAGTAGTAAAGATGGAATTCTAACCTAGGCAGTCTGGTTCTAAAGCGGGTGCTATGCCATATTGCCTCTGCAGACAGAGTCCAACAGCACCCATGATGTCTTCCTTTTATAGAGTTATTAGTATTTGCCAGAAATTCAACTAAGGACACTATGTTTGTTATTTCATTCAATCCTTATAAAAGCAACAATCTTTGGGGTTTTTATACCTATTTTACAGGTCAGGAAACTGACTCAAAATTTAGAATAACCTGTTCACTTTAAGAGGTCATGGCAGGTTGAGATTCTAACCCTGTCTACTCTTTGTTTCTAATGCCTCTACTTTTAATCAATGTGCAGTATTAGGATGGTTTGCAAGAAATATACTTTTGGAGTTGGACCTCATCTTACACATTTTCCACCTCAAAAGAGTTTTGGTGGGTTTCAAGGTGAAAAAGACGGAAATGAAAACAATATATAACATGCTGAAAGGGTTACCAATATGGAGCTCTCCTGCTAAATTTATATATGATGGTGTTCGGATTTTCTGAGGAAAATCAACCCATTCCATAATATGTGAGGAGTAATAAGGAGATGACACATTAAAAAATAACAGTAATAGTAATTAATGAATTTGAGTTTTCACACTTGGACTTTGAAAAAGTTAACTTTCTTTTCTCAGATTAAATGCAGGCATCTCCTTAACTGATACAACTGAATTATTCCACAAACACAAGTCTGGCAAAGTTTTACACGTTTTAAGAGCAGCTAGGTCATTACATAAAAAACTCAAAAAGATTTCCTCTTCTTAATTCCAAGTGGTGGTCCCATCAGATCTAATTTGAAATGCACTGGCAGAGCTTGCTTGGCATATAAGCTGGTGCTTGGCTGGCTCAGGAGCCAAGGGACTTTAACTCCATGGGTGGATGCACAGCGCATATTTTAGTATCTCTGGGGGGAAAAAACAGACAAACTTGTGCAGAAGGAAGACCTGCTTGCAACTGATTATATTACATTTGTACAACATGGTATTGCCCCATCACTTCCAAAGAATCTACAACTGTTACTAAACAAATGAAATGCTAAGGAGTCCTCTTAAAATAAAAGCAACATCAATAATGCCAACAAACATGACTACAACTATGCAGCTAATCAGTATCCACAGCTATAGTAATAAAAGACAATTAGTAATACGTAGGTAATGCCCTCCTAGAAAACAGTAATCAGTCTTAGAGTTAAGAAAATAAAACCATAATACTTGACTTCTGAGAAGATACTTTTAAAAGGCTTTATATGCATAATGTTAGAGGATTATACATAAACATGTAAACATATATTTAAGTATATATTATACATCTTGGGAATATAAAGCATATGCATATTATACACACACATATATATGTGTATTATATATAATTTCTTAGTTCTAAGAGGAAAAGAAATCTAATTGGTCAAAATCAGTCATAAAATTTTAACCATGTTTCTGCAAAAAACAGCAGTGCCAAAGGGTAATGCATCGCTAATGGTTTCCAGTGGAATAAATAGCTACTCTGACGTCAAAACTTTGTTACACTCCAATAACTGGCTCACTTGGGGTTTCAGGTACAGCAAGTTACATGTCAGTTTTAAATAAAGTTATAAAAATAGAATGCCTGGTGAACCATATTGTCGCTATGCAACCTGATATGTTATGATTTATATCCAATAAAATGTTAACAAAGGTGATAGATATACCAAAATAGTATCTGGTGGTTTAGGATGCCCTGATCCTTAAATTTTAGATTTAAAAATGCTATATTTTACTTTGTCTGGACCTACAGTGGTACACAGCTGAGTTATCCACTGTTAGCACAGTATCAAATTAGAAATATTTACATATCTCAAAGACAAAGTGATTCATATACTGGTAAATCTCCCTTGATAGGTATAATAATGATATTTTAACCAGGGACTTAGAGCAATAGGAACAATAAGTCTACAGAATGCCAAAAAAATGGGGGAGGGTTATTATATTAGTTCATATAGGACTAATCAGTCATTTTTCAGAAAGGATATTGCTCAAATAAATATAGGAATTTCTATCAAAATACAGCAATTATATTATCTTACCCTAGGACTAGACTTGAAACTATAAGTTGAGAACCCCTAAAAGATGTGCTCCCCTATATATTATATTTAACAGCTAACTGACATAGTCAATTTTATTTTAAAGTGAGTGCAAATAAGATCTTAGAAGGTTTGAACAATCCATTAAACAGAATGCACAATCAGAATGGTAACAGTTTTTCTATACCAGTGCCTTGCTACAGACTGCATAGAGGGCATATTTGTGTAAAGAAAGGGAATTTGTTTCAGTCAAAATATTTACTGAAATAATATCAAAACAATATATACTTAAGTGACTGATGAAGACAATATATACTTAAGTGACTGATGCAAGAAAATAAATTGTAGTGTTATTCAATTATTATTTCTATATGAAAATAGAAAATATTTTATTCTTATATGTAGACACTTATACAAGTGTTTTATCCATAAAATAACACAGAAATCTATATATATGTATTTATTCTATTTCCTTGTTTTTGCTTACTTTGCATGAGAGGCAAGGAGCAGAAGATTTAGACAGACAAATCTCAGGGCCAGTATCTACCAAATACTGACTTCAGTCAAGTTAGGTAAGCTCTATGAGTCTTCTTCCTCTGTATATGCAGAAATAATAATTAAATTAAATAATTTACATAAAGTCTCTACAACAGTGATCCTCACATGTAGTGTTCCAGGCACTGTCCTAAGCTACCGAGAATCATTAGAATTCTGATTCATAGAGCTGATACTCTTGTAGGGGTAGGGTATGATAATACACATTTTAAATAAGTAAATTATATAGTTTAATAGGTAATAAGTGACATCAAAAAATACAAAATAAAGTAGGAGAGAGTAAGATCAGAAGTACTGGGGTTATGATTTTAACGAAGTGGTTAGGCAGGCCTCACTGAAAAGATGGTGTTTGAGCAAAGATTTGAAGAAGGGAAAAGAAGAGGGAAGAACACTCCAGGCAGAGGAAATAGCTAATGCAATCGGCTAAATTCAGAGGCATGCTTGGTAATTTTGAGGAACAGCAGGGAAACCAGAATGACCAAAGCAAAGTGACAGATAGAAAAAGGGGAGGATACACATTGTAGGGCTTTGTAAGCTACTTACAGTGCTTCAGGTTTTGTACAATAGCTTCCATTGCAGAGATTTTTGTTTTTTTTTTTTAATTCCTTTTTAAAATTTTTATTTTGTTTAATTTCAGTGTTCCCGAATTCATTGTTTCTGCGCCAAACCCAGTGCTCCATGCAATACATGCCCTCCACAACACCCACTGCAAGGCTCACCCAACCTCCCACTCCACCCCCCCAAAACCCTCAGTTAGTTCCTCAGAGTCCACAGGCTCTCATGGTTTGTCTCCCCCTCCAATTTCCCCAAGTCCCTTCTCCTTTCCTTCTCCTCATGTCCTCTGTGTTATTCCTTATGCTCCACAAATAAGCAAAACCATATGATAACTGACTCTCTGCTTGACTTCTTTCACTCAGCATAATATCCTCCAGTCCTGTCCATGTTGATACAAAAGTTGGGTATTAATCCTTTCTGATGGAGGCATAATACTCCATTGTATATATGGACCACATCTTCTTTATCCATTGCAGAGTTTTGAGCAAAGCAGTGGCATACCTTAATTTATGTTTGAAAAGTATCATAAATGGTTGATGTGTTGAGAATATATGGAAGAGACAAGAAGGTTGGGTAAGAGATTATTGCAGTGATCCAGGTAAGAGATGGTAGTTAGGACAAGGGTGGGTGGTAGCAGTAGAGGTGGTGCAGACTAGGTAGTCATAATATATTGCGGATTTAGAGGCAATGGGATTTCTGTTGGACAGATTCAGGGAGAGAAGGAGAAATCAAGATGTCTATAAGGACTTTAGCCAGACCGATTGGAAGAATGAGGAAGGCTATAAATAAAGCATGTCTGGGGTGAAAATCAGCTGTTCAACTTCAGTCACATTAAATCTGAGATCTCATTATATACACAACTGGAGATTCAAAAAAGTATTTAGGTATACAACTCTAGAGTTCTGGAGAGAATATTAATATGAAGATAGCATTTGAAGCCACTAGACTTGTGAATCTGGACAGAGAAGAGAACCACAGAACTCCAACATTAAAACCAAGGAAGGGAAGCTGATGAAATTATGATTGACAAGGTAAATTTATTTTTAAAATTTATTAATTGCAATAATAATATTCATTAGGATGCTCACCAGATACTGTATTTAGAGCTTCATGCATCTATGTCTAGACTCTAAATAGAAGATAATGAAGAAAAGGCCTAAAAGATCGACAACTTTATTTACTCACCAATACTTTCACGCTTTTCCCAAGAAAAGTTCTCTAACCTTTCAATGAGGTGCCAGCAAGTGTGCTTCTACCTTAGCAAGGTATAAGACTTCATCATCACATTTCACACAATTCTAATTTGGCTGGATAATTAAGACCTTGCTAAGATAGGGAATTCACAAGGGGAAGCGGGAGAGGAAGAATGCAGGGAATGAGGATCATACCTGCCTATGAGTCATTCAACAGAACTTAACCCGAACTTAAGACAGACCTTAAAGTACATGTTTTGATTAGCCACCGTTTTCTATAGCATCAGCCATCTTTGGTAATTTGTACTTACTCCCATCACATACAGAATTCATTTCACAACTGACCAAGAAGTCCATGGGGAAAAGCATTTGGAGGTCAGGTATTAAGAGATCAAAAATGGAAGGAAGTATACTCAATAAAGTGCATAACATAATAAGAAAAAAAAAAGGAATAACCTAATAAGAAAAAGAAATTCAGACATAGATTGACGTGCTCAAGAACATTAAAAATATTAAAATCTCATAATGTGTAAGAAATTGCACATCCATTTCCTTTTTGTGGATACAGTTCTAAAGTTTCACATATGGGAAGACAGGAAGACTAATATTTTGAAGACTCTCTTTCTTCACTATGACCCTGAAGCCAAAATAGCAAAAAAGGGTTCTGGATACGAAGGAAACTATATTACTTAAACTGGTTGAGAGAGTGTAAGCTCTTATACAGATATGGTCTAACATATTGTTATGGCTCAGCAGAAATAACATATAACTCAATACCTGCCCTATTAAATGTTATTTAATCCAAAGAGATTATACCAAATAGGACCCAGGAACTTTGATTACCAATTTTTTATGTCTAATCTCTATTATATCTCACTCCTGGAAATATCATCTTTGTGAAATCAACCACAATACTTTCTCACCCCAGGAGAACTATGATAGTGAAGTGGGGGGAAAAAAAAAAAAATATATATATATATATATATATGCTGTGTGTGTGTGTGTGTGTGTGTGTGTGTGTGTTACAGGGATTGCATAGTCAGTCATTCACATTTTGATCATCTCTTAATAGACTGCAAGCTATTTAAGGACAGAAAATTTTCTATACACCAGCTCATCTCCATAATATTCTGGGCAGTCAAGATTTATTACATAAATGTATTAACCTGCTGGTTTAATGTGTGGCATGCTTTTGTTGAATGGTCTTCTAATAGACAGGTAGTATAGTATAGTGGTTAAGAGTATAAAATTGAGCCAAATTACCTTGGTTTAGATCTGGCTCTTCTACTGACTACTTTTCTGTGATGTTGGAAAGTTGTTTGACTTGTGTCTTACCTGTAAAAACACGGAGTAATAGTAGCCTATATAAAAAGTTACTATAATGAAGATTAAGTAATACTGTACAGTATTAAGAACACTATCACATAGTACACACTACATAGTGGTCATGATGGTGATGATGATGATGATGATGATGTCCCATGTATCTTCAATGCAGAAGAGAAATAAGAACATGTTCCTGCCCAATGATGTATGGGGTACCTATGTGAATTTCAAACAAGCAATCTGTCATTGGTTATTGGGAAGAGCCATAATGGACATATATTCTAATGCATGTGCATGCATACACACAAACACACAGATATACAATGTATCTGTCTCTATACCTATCTATGATTATATATTTATATATGTACTATATATATACATGTATGACATTATCTACCTATCATCTCTTATATATACCCACCTATCCAACCAGCTTCCCAATCACCTTTATAAGGCCATATTCTCTGAGACAGAAAGTAATGCATAAAGGGGGTATCAAGTTTCAAAATGATCTAGTAAAAAATAACTTGTTTCTGATGGGTTTAGAAAAGTAACACTGAAATTTTAACTAAAAGCTATGAAAGGTGCAGAATTTGGGGAGTTTACTTTGTTGGTCTGGCATTTATTTCTACAGACTCATTTGTTATCTACTACCACTCCCAAAGATGAGATTCACTGGGGGTTCTAGAAAGTAATGGATAAAATGATAACAGTGATAACAGAGTCTAGGGTTTTCATTAAGGTAGGACACAATTCCTGAAATGCAATGACTAGAACACTTCTGTTGAAAAATGGCAGGATCATTAAATTGTTGCATTGGCCCAGGTAGGAAAAGAAAGACATCTAATTATAGAAGTCAAACATTTTTTACTCCTGCTTCTACAAGACCTACAAGAATTATTAAGAAAACCAGGCAATGCACTCCCTTTGAAAATGGTTGTTAGTTAGGAATGGTAATATGAAATATATATATATTTATTTATTTATTTTGAAAAGATTTTATTTTTTTATTTGACAGAGAGAGATCACAAGTAGGCAGAGAGGCAGGCAGAGAGAGAGAGAGGAGGAAGCAGGCTCCCCGCTGAGCAGAGAGCCCGATGCAGGGCTCGATCCCAGGACCCTGAGATCATGACCTGAGCTGAAGGCAGCGGCTTAACCCACTGAGCCACCCAGGCGCCCCTGAAATATTTATTTCTTTAATGGTAAGTTCAAGAAGAGGCACTTATGAAAAACATAGCCACATTCTGAAAAAAAAAATACTATTTTAATTATTTTAAATAACTGTGATATACAAAATAGGGTGCTTCGAGTATCATTTTGTTTTGTTCTTGGAACCAGAGAAAATACAGGTCTAGGTTAATTGGGATTTACTATAGCCTGATTTTCCAACAAGGACATAAAAATATCAAGGACTCAAATATTCAAGAAATCCTCAGATGTCATATTCCTATCAAGAAACTGTGAAATACCTGATTTTGTTTATGCATTCCAAATAATGGAAACCAAACACCTGGCCTTTACACCTCCACTCTCACATCCCACAGCTGTGGCAGGTTTTCCTTTTAACTCCATGAAACTTGTTAACAAAATGAAACAGGGCCAGAACTACCAAGCAATAGGTCTTAACACTCAAAATCAGGTTTATTTGCCATCTCTCTTCTATAGCCTATAGTTATGGCTCAACCAAAGTAAATTACGGATATTTTTTTTTTGTGATGCCTAGATACGAAGTGAGCCTGCCAGCCAACAGTCTATAATTCCTCCAGGTTTTAGTTGTATAACATATGTTTTCATAATCCGGGGACCCCCACATTCTTCTCTACTTTAATAAGAATGTTATTGGCTTTGATTACAAAGGTTTTCCATGTCTACAAAGTTTTAGTTCCTCTTCAAACCCATGTGTATGGTTAACCGTAGGGAGCCCGAGGGTAGCACTTTCATGCTTTAGTCTTCTCTGGGAATCAATCAACAACTGATCACCTACCATGTCCCAGGCAACAGAGAGAAGAGATAAATAAGGACAACAATTTCATGCCTGTAAGGACTTATAAATACAGTGAGGGAGAAGAAGATAAGCATTTACACACACAAAATTTACAGAATTATTCTAGGTAATGGTAAGTGTTATAAAGAACATAAAACAGGGTAATGAAGAATAGTGATGGTAGAGATGATAAGGAAAGAGGTTACTTCCACTTTAGATGAAGGAGAGGCCTTCAGCTAAAAGGGTGAAATGGTTTGGCTTGAATGATAAGAAAGAGAAAGCTACACAACAAAGAATGTGCTGATCAAAAGGAATAGCAAAAGCTAAGTACCTGCTATGGAAATGAAATTGATATATCCTTAGTACAGAAAAGACAGTATGGCTGAAACATTGTGAACAAGGAAGAGCTAGGGGAAAGATAAAATTGTATAGGCAGAGCCCAGTAAAGGCAGACAGAAAAGTCTGATGGCTTTTGCAGTAAGCCTGGGCAGAAATGATGCAGTTACACTAAATGTACAGCAGTAGAGATGAGAAGTGGCTGAATTAAGAAATATATCTTGGAGTAGTCAAGAAGTATTAGTGAGGGAGAAGAATAATGGATGACTTCTTGGTTTTTTGGCCTAAGCAACTGGGTGCCAACTGCTGAGACAAGAAATACATGATGATTTTGGTGGGGGTGAAAATGTATTCTAGGTTTGGCTATGTTGAAGTCGTGATTTCAAGTAGATGACTGGTCTAAACCTGAACTGAGTTTAGGAAAAAAGGTCAGGGCTTGAGAAGAATTATAGAGCCATCACCAAAGAGTAGACCAAATTATGGAATCAAATTCTGAGGATGTAGACAGAAAAGAAGGCCAGAGACATTCTAAAACTAGAAGTCTGGTAGAGGAAGAATAGATCAAGAAGTGTATTAATAAGGAAAACCAGTGACTCTGAGGTCACAGAAGCCTAGAAAAAGAATTATATTTAAAAGGAAGAAGTGATTGTTTCAGTAAAGTGATGAGGACAAAAGCTTGATGGGAGTGGTTTAAGGAGCCAATGGTAAGTAGAAAACTGGAGGGAGTGAATACGGACAACTTTTTTAAAGGAGTTTTGCTGTAAAGGGAAGAAAAAAAAATGAAGCAGAGCTGTAAAGGAATTTGGGGTCAAGAGAGAATTTTTTAAATTGTGATATTAAAAAGCTTGTTTACTGGTGAGGATGTCCCATAGAAAGGGAAAGACTAATAATGCAGGAAAAGGAAAACTTCAAGAACAAAGTCCTTTGAATGTACAAGCTATTTTATTAAAAAAAGGTACTTCTCCATTAAACTAAAGGGAAGCACAGTGGGTAGGTACAGATACAGGTAGGATGGTGGAGCTGATGGCAGAAATATGAAACAGCTCATATTTTAGTGCATCCTTTTTATGAGTAGGGGGCAAGGTCAGTGGGTGAAAGAGAGGGAAAAGGAGCTAGAGATTTAAGAAGAGTGGAGGTATGGAAAGAGTTGTCTAAGAGAATGGAAATTCACTGGCAATAATAATTGACCTTTTGAAATTAGTGATGCCATTTTTGTTAGCTAAGATTGTAATACTTCCCCTCTCCTCTCACCAATGCTTCTATTCCCATTCCCTACTATGTATCCTCCTTAGCTCTTATTGATAACTTAATATATATTTTACCTTCTACTAGAACGTATGTTCTATGAAGGAAAGGATTTTTGTATTTTTTGTTCACAAATGCACTCCAAGCACTCAGGGCATAACTACCACATAGAATATTTTAAGTATCAGTTAATTGAATGAATCTGTATTAATAAATTTGAAATTTATCCAGCTACTTCAATTAGATTCCTTTCTCTGATAAAGTTGTTACAAGTGTAGAGTTAGGTGGATTTAAAAAAAAATCAGGGGTTTTGTGAGGCAGTATGATAGAGGAAGAAAGGGAAAAATATGAGTAATGACTTGAAAAGGATGATGAACACCGATAAAGAATTATAGTCATTGGACATTAACTACAAGTTGGAAGTCACCAAGACACGGAAGGACAGAGAGAGTATTTCAGTAGGGGATCTAGAAGGACAGAAAGTGGTTATCAGAAAGCAGAATGTTTGAAATGAACATTTAAGAGATCTAGGGTATGATCATGTGAATAAATGGCTGAGGTAGGATAGAAGAAAAAAGTTATTAGCATTAAGGAAGCCTAAGAACTGAGGTAACAGGGTGTTGAATGTAATTCACCTGTGGAGACTAGTTAGTAACATTATTTCTAATGTTGATTCCTGGAACACCAGGTACCTAGTGTATATAAAGCATCTAGGGTTTTGTCAGTTATTACAAGGAAAGTCTATTACAGCATTATACTACTTCTGATGGCATAGGGACTCTCAGAGCCCTGGAGTAATGACTCATGTAAATAAGAAAACTGATGACCAAGCAAGAATAAAACTGACCTTCAACAATTATTTCAGAGAGAAGTTTATGAGTTTGGAGTTAGTTGAAAGGCTTGGCTCTTTAAAGATAAAAGCTTTATTTATTATAAAATTTATGGCAATGAAGGTTACATGTAAAGAGTGAAGACAAATTCTGACCAAAATAGGAAGTTTCTAATTTGTTTAGAAACTTCTAAGTTTCTAATTGACGAGGCCAAAAACTGATCATTCCCAATTACTCCTCCACTAGAGAACAGCAGACAGAATGGGATAGGAGAATTTTGCTCTCCCTTCAGATTTGATTCAAATATTCCTCTAGTTAGTAGGAATACCAGGATCTGCATTACTGAGAAGCAAATGGGAGGTCAGAAAGTCACAGAGCCTTAAAGAACAAGTTATACTTGACGTCTTTGTTTAAAAGGCTTTGTTTAAAAGGATGAAAGAAAAATACAGATCCGATCCTTTTGACTCAAGAATCACCCTTTCCCCAAAATATCTGCAGAAACCCCTGAAACACGCCAACAGCAAATAATGCAAGTGGGATAGGAAAGTGAAGAGCAAAACTGACAAGGTGGTGACCTGAAACATTTTATTAGTGATGCAGAAATAACAATGTTTTGAATGCTATGGGTAAGTCAAAGGTCACTGATAAGAGAAAAGATCTTTTTCTGGCAGGTGAGAAGCAGAATTGAAGGGGATTTTCTGGACAAGAAAACCAATGCAGAGGAGGTTGCTTTGGCCTTTAAATCAATAATTAATTTTGCCACATCAGCCATGCATGCTGCCCAGAAAGTTACATAGTTAGATCCCTCTATCCCTATACCTTTATGAGCAAGAAGCAAATGAAGCAACTGATGTCGGAGAAACATCATTTTTTAAAGGAAAGTAAGTTTTAAAATACCTCATTAGTGTCATACCAAATTAGTACAATATCACATGATAACATCATTTGTTTAATAGGGCAGGGAAGTTAAATTATACAGCATATCTAAGTGTATAATGATGAGCATTACCTGTTTAATGAAGTAAAAAAAGAACTTACCTATTAATGAACACTTACTGAACCCCTTACAAAATGCAAAGCAACAAGGAAATACAAAGATTTAATGCAAAAGAGCACAAACTAGGTGGTGTACAAGAGAAGTATTTCAATTTTTAGTTAATTATCTAATAGTATGAGGATTGGTAGAAGTAGCAATTCTAAGTTTTATTCAACTAATAATAAACCTTCAAAATATATGAAGAAAAACCTGATAGAACTAAAAAAAAAAAAAAAACAACATAGAACTGCATGAAAAAAAATCAACAATTATAGTCAGAGATGTCAGCATCCAACAAACAAACATACAGACCACTGGCAAAAAAGCCACAGACTTTATATTAGGGTGACTATAAGTTAATTTTTTTACTTCTTTCTTTCATTTAAAATGTTTCCCATTGGTTTATATTACTGTTGCAATAGAAAAGTAAGCTGAAATTAGGAAAGTTATACATTAGTTAGCTTCTCTGGCTTACCATCTGCAACTGATCCATTCCCAGATGAAATGCCTTATTCTCCAATTTATTCATCGTCACACATCTATTAGATCCTTTAATACATTGCTGATTTAAACAATGAGGATTGAAAAAAATCCTTGTACCAAGATATTCACATGTAGTAGAAGAGACAAACAGGTAAAAGCTCTATAATACAATAAATGCTTTGAAAGAGAGAAGTAGTAGATGCTAAGGGAACACAAGGCAGATTTGTGATCTGGACTTGGGAAGCCAAGGAAGGCTTGCCAGAGTAGAAGGAGTTTAGTAGGTAAAGCAGCAGGAAAGGGGCTCTAGATACAATCAACAGAAGAGACTACAGACTGGAATAAAAGGAGAGGGGATAGGCACAGGGTGGCAGACGGGCTCACAAATGGCTTTCAATTTCTGACAAAAGGACTCTGAATTTTACCCTTAAAAGATAAGTAACCCCTGAAGATTTTAAACCAGTAAGCAACCTGATGAGATTTACAGAACAAACTGCTAAGTATTCTGCACAATCTTACGGCAGTTTTCAACTAAATACAAATTACCAAGAGTTTGATAGGAACTATTGTCGAATTCAAAAATACCATTTTGAACAGGTTAAAAAACTAATTATTATTATAGTTACCTACTTTAATTTACTTTAACTAGCCATTGTTGGTTAAAATAAGCTGCTTAACAGCTTTCGTTTGATTATATTTCTGATTGATTTCAACCCCTCAGGCGACTTGTTAGTAAATGATTTGGGAATGAAAAGTGACGCAAAAAAAGCTTTGAAAAGCCCTATTAATTGTTAACTCACTTTACCTTTAAGCCACCTGCTGTACCTCTAAAAGTTGATTACGGGACAAAGACGTCAGCAACCCAATAAGGAAAGAATGAGTTTTTAGTTCCGGATTTGCAGCATGGTATTTTCTTTTCCCCCAGGAAGCTCTGTTCAAATTACCAACCAATCTGAAAATGTTCTCAGGTTCTGGCCTTATAGAAAGCTTGATTTATGGGTCAAATTATAAAAGATGCTAACTTATATTTATACCATAAAAGTAAGAACCAACTAACCTCACAAACCAGTGAAGGGTTTACATAAATAAGCACACTTCTTTTGAAAAGTTCCCTTCCATGAACAAATTTAATATCCTGCGAAATTAAGAAAACCAGTCACAAAAGAAAGTTAAAACTATATTATTATAAATCGTACAACTGTAGCAATATGTACCACAATTCAAAATATGCATATTTTAAACACATATTCCATCTTCAATAATTTTCCTCCTGAAAAATTATAGGCATGTACCAAATTATATGAATATGTCCACTATGGACAACTTAATGTAAAAATTATTAAAGCGCTCTTTTACGTTCTCTTTTTCTACACTAAGCCTTAGAAATCCGGTATGTATTTTATCCTTACAATATATCTCAATTCAAAAGCCAAATTTCATCAGAAATTTTTGATCTGTATTTAGATTTCATAAAGTACAGTTGAAAGACTAGATTCTCATGCCCAAGGTACTCCAAAAACACTTAAGTTTTCCAAGTTAAAAAAAAAAATCTAATTAAATCAAGTACTCAATTTCTAATTTAAATTAATTAAAATTGAAAATTCAGTTACATACATGACCCTTGTGTCAAGTGCCCAATAAGCTGTCATACAGTGGCCAGTGGCTACCCTATGAACAATGCAGTCCTTGAAGATGGCCATTCTCATTCACAGAGTGAGTGCAGCCATGTGTATCACTAAGATCATGTGTATCTTACCTTGGTAGGAGATGTGAGCTAGAAGTCCTGAAAGGGGTCCCATAACAATACCATAAAAACCCTAGGTCAGCTTTTCCTGGTTTTCACGGTAATAGAAGTACTATTGGCAATAGTTATAATTCTATTGATCATGCCTTTTGGTCTACATTATGTGGTAATTAAACTGCACATACTATTTGCTAGGTACTTTTAAAATCATTCAATTGTTTATTAGCTCAGTTTATCCTCTTAACAATGCTATGAAGTAGGTGAGAGGTTAACTTCCTTAGTTCACTGCACCATTAAGAGTTTCAATAATTTTTTCGCAACAACCCCAGGACAAAATAAATATTCATAAGTTCTGCTTTTAAGTAGTTAGGGCCAAGCAACTTAACAAGAATTTATGTCTTTATAACTTAGAGCCACTTTATAATTTAGAGCATTAATACACATTAATTTAAAGAAATATTTCTATTTTATTCTTAGTCACAATTACTAAAGATACATGTATTCTTGTTAGACAATGTACAAGTTTTAAAATTTTGGCATCAGAATGAACACTACCAACCTTACTTACTTCCATATCGCCCTTCATGTGGTACTTTTTTTTTTTTTTTAATCATACCTACTGAAAATCAAACTTTGTAAAGATAGGATATCAGTGAAAGAAATAATGCAAGATGTAATGTTGAAACCGGGAACTAACTTAAACTAGTGGGTTGGCTATATACAAACAGGTGATGAGTATCATATTTCCCTTGAAAATTTAAAACATCCTTTTGTGGTCATGTTATACAGCCTTCTTGGTATACAGTTTCAGAAGTGGAGAGGCAGTTAATTACTCTCATCATTTTACAAATGGGGAAATGGGCATGGGGATTAAATAATTTTCCCAAAGTCTCACATGAGTAGGGGTAGAGCTAGGTTTGAATACAAGTTGTAATGGTTCATTAGCTGTGATTTTTAACAATTCTGTATTTCTAATTTTCAATTGAGACAGCCCAAAATATGAAAAGCTAGATGAGTTAAAAAGAAATATCATCTAGCTCGACATCAGTTCAGGTCCTAGACCTGACTGTCTTCAGATCCATCTTCTGACCCCCTGCTCTGCTTTGTATTTCAGGGGGGCTAAATGCTAAAGGCTGCACTCCCCAGCAATCTATCAGGGCCAGCCAGTAGAAGATGCTGACAAAAGATCAGAATGCGAGAGGAAGAGAGAGGTCAGGGTATCTCTCCACTTCCTCTCATTCTCTGTTCCATAGCTCCAGCTATAACCAGGTGACGGTTCTTGAGCTCTAGTACTACTTCCTTGCTCTGGCCCAGGATTAGTCATGACTTCTGGCCTTGCTAACCTCTGGAAAGCCTCCCTGTTTGGCTTTTCAGCTCTTCAATTATTGTGTATATGTTTCCTCTCTAGCACAGTCTTCTTTTGTCCCAGAACCTTCTGGCACTAACTAATATGCTTTCCAATAAGTGTGAAGTTTGAATAGTAGATACAGTAGTTCTCAAACCTGCATATATAGTCAAAACAACCCTAAGGAGCTTTTAGAAATGCAGATCCCTGGACCAGAGTGAAAATAAAAATTAGGAGTTAAAACCTAGGAATACATATGGGAGGTGAGGGGAGAAGCAAACAACCACATAAGAAATCACTCTCAATAATCTTATGTATCTGGAATCTCAACTACTTAAATCCCACAATCTAGGAAAATAATTGTTATATTCATTCTTATGTAAATAATATCATGTTAAAATTCAGGTAGAATAAAAAAGATCAGGATAAGAAAAAAATCATTATAATAAATGGTACTTTTAAGACTAAAGAATAACAATAAAATAGATACCCCTGCATATACTTACCAGGCAAAGAAACAGAAAATTATCTTGATCCTCTGCAATCTGATTTCTTTACCTAATATTAAGATATAACCAAGATCCTGAATTCTGCACTAATTATTCCCTTGCTTTTCTTTATAGTTCTTTTTTATTTTTTGCAATCTATGACTACATTACTAAATATTATCATTTATTTGCTTGCTTTTTAATTTTTTTTAAAACTTGTTTTGAATTGGCTGTCCTAGCCTTTTCCAACTAGTTGAGCTACCCAACTGAGCAGCAAATTGGTCAGTAAATATCAGTGGTCAGTAAAATTGATGATTTGTGCCTTACTGTATATACTTTCACATAACCCATCTGGAGGTCCTGGAATGCTATCCTTAATTTGAATTAAATGTTAATATGAATAACTCTTCTTAGGTATTGAATACTATAACACTGGAAAAAGGAAGAAGAATAGAATAAAAGAGTTTTTCTCTCAAAAAAGTAGTTGAAATGTCAATAGTATGATATACATATTTTATTAAATGAGGTAGGAAGATAAGAATCTTTGATCACAGAAATTGAAGGAAACAAACACATCTGTTTATGTTTTTAGATATTCTTTCCCACCTGAACTACTTTAACTGCACCGAACAACACATTGTATTAACTTCTATTACCAAGAAAGAAAAGGTGTGACCAAAAGAAGTCATACTTCTAACCATACCACTACTCCTACAGCTAACTGAATACTCTGCTGTAAGACCTGCTGGGAGACATACACGTATACCAGTGATGGCACCAAGATTCCATATGCTTGAGGAACTCCTCTTTGGCATTTACCTTCAAAATCATTTTAAAAATCCTTCTAGAATACCAGTTTTAAACATACTATTCTTACCCTCATGCTGTTTTTTCTTATTCTTCTATTAAGACACAAAATTACATTTTTCCTCCATAAGCTCTTTTATTTTAAAAAAGATTATAAAAATACATGTGGTCATTCTTGGCTATGAACTTTAATCTGTATTATCCCTTTCAAAAGAACAAGCAGTCACTCAAGTAACAGACGTTCATGTTAATGAAATTATTGAAGCAATATGATGTCTAAAAAACAGTATAAGAAATTCAATGTTTGCCGGTAACCAACTCTTACAGAAGGTAGGGCAGGATGTTGAGATTTAGTACTCTGCCAGAATAGTCTATCCTTCCCCTTTATAGCAGCCTCAATGAAACCCCTACAGGGTCTACAAAGAACACTTTGAACATCACTAGTCAGATCAACTCTAGAAGTCTTTTTCCCTAATTCTTCAAGACAATTATAAATATGTATATTTTATCATTTGAAATTAAAATAGATATAGAAAGTTCAAATAAGGTAAAATTGGGGTTTTGTCTACCAAAACAAGAAAAGACTTTAATGAAAATGAAAAGTAATACTACAATGGATAAACATAAAAAAGGAAACTATCATATGACTTTGTAATCTGATGATATCCTTTTCTTATATTTGAAGAAATGAGCATTTTTATATTCTAGAAATAGTGTTCTCAAAATTATCATTGACTAAGGTTTAGTATTTGGAGTCTATCCTTTAGCTCTCTCTCTCTTCCTAGGATAATTTTTGTGTATTAATGGTATATTTGAACTATTCAAATTTAATTCAAGAAACAAATTTTGAGCATTGAAAAAACAGAAGTGAAGATGACATCATTTCTGCCTTTGAGTTGCTCATATACCAGAGTAGAAATGACGCAAAGCATGAGAGGAAATCAATAAATCTAAGTATAGTAGCAAGAATTTTAACATGAATATTTAAGAATAACTGACAGGTACATGCTAATAACATGTAAACATATATATAGATCTTTTATCAAACACCTAGATCAGACATTCTCAGAATTCTAATCAAGATCAGAATTTCAAACAGTTTCATTGATATTACTTTAATAGCCCCCCCTATTTCTAGCTTCCTTGCTTCTGCCCTTGGCCCCTTGAGAGTACTCTTAACATAGCAACCAGAGTTGTGCTTTTAAAACATGTCAGACGATGTCATTCATTCCTGTGCTCAAAAATCTGCAATGACTTCCCATTTCACTCAGAATAAAAGCTAAAGATCTTTCAATGGCCTACAAAGCTCTGCAGGATCTGTCATCTGAGTACCCACTCCACCCCATCCTACCTTGCCCTCCCACCATTAGCTTTATAACATCATCTCTTACTCTTAATATCTTACTTGCTCATTTTCTACTCCCCACACAGACTTCTTTTCTTTTCCTTGAACATACTGGGTTATGGTGGTATAACCGTTATGCCTTCACCCTATCCTGACTGCTCCTCTGCCTCAGTGCTCATCCTTGCAGATCCACCCCATGCTAATTTCTCAACTTCTCTGAATCTCTGCTCAAATGTCCCATTCTGGTTTGTTGTTTTTTTTTTAATTTAACTTTTTCTCAGTGCTCCAAGATTCATTGTTTATGCACTACACCCAGTGCTCCACACAATACGTGCCCTCCTTAATACCCCCTTCCAGGCTCACCCAACCCCCCACCCATTCTTCTGGGATCTCACCCATGAGATCCTGTTTACCCTATTAAAAACTGCAATTAGGTTTTTCTCTACTCCCCTTTCTCCCAGTCTCAATCCCCTTTCTCTGGGTTCCAGTGGTTTTCCATAGCAGGCAGCAATTTCTCACTTGCTAGACAATTTAGTTATTATATTTATTATAGGTTCTGTCCTGCTAGAATTAACTCCCATAATTTGTTTACTGACTTAGGCACTGAGAAAAGTGGCACATTGTCAGTATTCAAAAAATATATGTTAAATAAATGAACAAATGACTGTTGCTAGAATAAAACAATATTTCAAGAAAATGTTTCCAGAGTATTTTACTGTTTTGAGAAATCTGATAAGCTCTTTAAAAATACATCTTTCATTTACTGACAACCATCCTGCTAAATAATTCCATTTGGCTTTAATTTTTTTTTTTCAAGTTTGGAATACATCAGTAGATTAAAAAAGAGTTTTCCATTATCTAATTTCTTACTCAGGTATTGTTTAATCCGTATCTTTCTAACTGCTGTTCCAGTGTGCTTGGAATCTTCAAAGAATAGGAAGGAACCCAGAAAGCTGGGGTAGTTAGAATGAGGTGGGCACAGAACAGAGTAATGACATGGTCTAATTTGTTTTTAAAAATTAGAATGACTTGTTATGGCGCTAAGAATAGGCTATAAAAATATTATAATGGCAGAAGCAGGATGACCAGTTGGGAGACAAAAATCCAGGTAAGAAATGAGAGTGGCATGAACCACAGCAGTATCACTAAGGTGGTTTTTAAGGATCATATTTTGAGTATATTTTGAAGGTACAACTAACAGGATTTCCAGACAGAACTGTACTGGCATATGAAAAAGACAATATTCTTTTTTTAATAAAAATTTTAAATTTTATTTTGTCTGAGCAAATAGAAAAGAATTGTACTTAACAGATGCTTGGATTCAGGGCAAAGCAAGTTTTAAGGGAGAAGATCAAGAGCTTTGTCTGGATGTGTTAGATTCGAGATTTCTATTAAATAGCCAAGCGAAAATGTTAACTAAGCAACTGGATGGGTAAATCTAGAGATAAAAATACAGAGTCATCAGTGGGTAGATAGTTTTTAAAGCTCCGAGACCAGATAAGATTACAGACAGGATGACTGTCAACAGGAAAGAGGCCTGTAGAATGAGCGCCAAAGAAGCACAAAGAGAAGGGGAAGATGAGAAGGAACTTGGGAAGGAGGAAAACCAGAAAACCCAAGTAAAAGTCTGAAGAAGAGGGATGTGGTCAACTACATCACATTATGCTCTTGGTTCAAATAAGATGAGGAATCAGAATGGTGCACTGAATTTGGCAATGTGGTCTCACTGGTACTTTTTTTTTTTTTTAAGATTTTATTTATTTATTTGACAGAAATAACAGGCAGAGAGACAGGCAGAGAGAGGAAGGGAAGCAGGCTCCCTGCTGAGCAGAGAGCCCCATGCGGGACTGGATCCCAGGACCCTGGGATCATGATCTGAGCCGAAGGCAGAGGCTTTAACCCAGAGCCACCCAGGCACCCCAACACTGATATCTGTGATAGGGTAGGGTTCTTGCAGAGTTGGGTTGTGGGGCAGCTGAAAGTCATCTGGATGAATCCAAGAAAGAAAATGGAATGAGGAATGCAGAACAATGAATACAGACAGATGATGAAATAACTAAAAAAGAAAGCAAATACACCACTTACAAATTTGTACTTGGATGTTAGCTGGGTGACTGACTACAAATTGACTACAGCATATGAAGCAACTGTTAGAGTAACAATAATTAACGTTTGTTTAAATAATTACACATTAGTTTCTTGAAGCCTATAATACCACATTTATCAGGAAGAAGATGAGGTGACTAACATATAAAGGAACGTGCCCCAAGTCAGACAGTTAATGAGGGAGAAAAATGAAGGTAGTATTGTATTCCAAAGACACTTTTATCCTTTAGGTTAAAAAAAAAAAAAAATCAGCCATAGTCTATATGTGAGTATCTGGATGACACAGGAAAAAAAAAAAAAAAAAAGTTTTGTGGCTCAGTTGATAAGGAAACAATACCAGATGTGATCATTTATATGAACAAAATTGTTTTTTAAATATTTTTTTTTATTCCCTACACTATATTTTCTTGCTTGATTTTAAAGAATATTACCTGTATTACTATTCAAAGTCTCGGTCTTCATTTCATTATTAGTATTTATACTATTTAACCAGTAAGGCAAATACCTTGTGTCCTAATCTAAAACAGTGAACTCAGAAGCAGAGAATAAAATGGTGGTTGCCAGGTACTGTAGGGAGGAGGAAATGGGGAGATATTAGTCAAAGGATACAAAGTTGCTGTTATACAAGATCAGTAAGTCCAAGGGATTTACTGTAAAGCATATAGCCTAAAATTAACAACAATATATTATATACTTTAAAATTTGCTAAGAGGGTAAATCTTACGTTAAGTGTTCTTATCACACATTAAAAATAATAATACGGTGGAAAATAAACTTTTGGAAGTAATGGATGTGTTTATGGCATAGATTGTGGTGATGGTTTCATAAACATGTACTTACCTCCAAATTCATCAAGTTATATGCACTACATATACACAGCTGTGTGTCAATTATATCTCAATAAAGTAGTTTGTAAAAATAAAATACTCTGCATTCTAAAATCAGATACAAAGGAGTATTCTTGCTTCACAATGTGTTTCATTTTTGGTATTCGCAATATTTGATAATATGCATAAAAATTTTTACAACACTAAAAATAAAACCACACTCATGATACCAGATGTGATTTCTTGATGTGAGAAATTTAAATTTTTATTAGGGGTGTAATAAGAAATAAAGACTAATTTTGGTTTTCACTTCAATTCCTTTCTTATAGGTAGGTAACTTTTTGAAAATCTAAGCTTAGACGAGTTCTTATTCTATTTTTCCCCAGGAAGTATACACTGGTACCTTAATAAGGGGGGAAAAAATGGGTCAAGCCCTGTTAGATATTCAGAGTGTAGGTGGAAATCCTTTGACGAGCTTTCTGGGGATGCCTCTAACATGGGAATTGCTGTTGAGATTCCAGGGGAAAAGGGTAAAATTCTGTCAGTAGCAATATCTCTTACAAATAAACCTTTTCACACCCACTAAAAAGAAGGTTAGAAAGATGCCTGAAATCTAGCAATTAACCAATATCATTGCAAAGTCTTAGTGCAGAAAATCCTACGCTGAGCCTACACATTGCACAAACTGTTCCTTTTAATATACCCGCTTATATGAAAAATAATTCTTCAAGATATAAAATAAGTAAGGATGTTAATACAAAAAGTATTCTCTAAATTATTCTATGCATCCTAATATCTTTAATTATTATATAATAATTTATGTCATGTAGTACTGACATTTTTTCATTTAAAAGAGATTATTAATTTTATCTATAGGAGTTTGACATCTTAAATCTTAATTTTTCAGTTTCAGCAAAAGGGAAAAAGACTAGCATTACTAGAAAAGAGAATAAAATGTCTTAGAACATATAGGATCTAAATACCTTTTGGTAATGGGACTATGTATATTTCCATATAGGTTCCCTAGATGTGCAGGCTTCAACTGGAAATAAAAGTGATAACTAGTTTCTCCATAGTAAAACTGGTAGTAAGCACTCTTAGCTCATTGTAAAAGAGAGACAATCAGAGTTTATTTTTCTAATATTTCTTAATAAGTATTTAGTCAGTAGATGAATCTGTACTTAGCCATTAAATTTTCTGTAGAACCTAGATCTAAACTACCGATATTTCAAACAGTGGTTTGGAGATTTAGAAGGGTTCTATTTACATTGTGAAATGGAAAGCAAGATAAACTCAGCAAATTATATCTAATTTTGACTTTTACACATTTGATACAGATAATGGAAAATCATCACCCATTCATTTATCCACTTATCCATCCATATTAATCAAGTACCTACTTGATCTACTACAGAATGTGGAAGATACAAAGTCAGGTAAGACAGAACCATACTTTAGAGAGCCTATAATATATGGAAGTAAACCAAGAGAATTATGTTAAGAACTTGGAAAAAGTTGCATGGGGTGTGATGGGGGACAGAAGAAGGACATTAAATCAAACTGGGGAGTCACTGGTGAGCTCCCAGAGGCCACAGTGCTTAGTCTTGAAAGATAAGCAGGATAAGTAATACTCCAGGTAAATGAACAGCTTGTAGACACAAAGTAGGACACAAGATGATGGGTTTATGTAAAAGCAGCTATTTGTTATGTTAATAAGTACTCCTCCTTTTCAAAAATATTTGCAGTAATGGTATTTTATTTAAATAACATAGAATCAGGGGCACCTGGGTGGTTCAGTCATTAACCGTCAGCCTTCCACTTAGGTCATGATCCCACAGTCCTAGGATAGAGCCCCGCATCGGGCTCCCTGCTCAGCAGGAAGCCTGCTTCTCCCTCTCCCACTCCCCCTGCTTGTGTTCCCTCTCTCTCTGTGTCTCTCTCTGTCAAATTAAGTAAAATCTAAAATAAATAAATAAATAAATAAGTAAATAAAGAAATAAATTAATAACATAGAATCAATTCTTCCATGATATGAAAGCTTATTTCTGGGGAATCTGGGTGGCTCAGTGGGTTGAGTGCCCAAATCTTGATTTTGTCTCAGGTCATGATCTCAGTGTAGTGGGAGTATTAAGATTCTCTTTCTCTCCTTCTCCCTTTCCCCCTCCCCTTGAGTGTGTGTGCTCTCTCTCTAAAAACAAATAAGTAAGTTTTTCTAAAGAACAGTTTACTTCTGTAATATCTAATACTTCTGGGTCCTGACCCTATTTGCTATCATAAACACCTATTTAATATCTGCCATTCTTTTTTTTAATTTTTATTTTATTTTTTTAAAATTAAAAAAATTTTTTTTAAGATTTTATTTGTTTATTTGACAGAGATCACAAGTAGGCAGAGAGGCAGGCAGAGAGAGAGGGGGGAGGAAGCAGGCTCCCTGCTGAGCAGAGAGCCAGATGTGTGGCTTGATCCCAGGACCCTGGGATCATGACCTGAGCCGAAGGCAGAGGCTTTAACCCACTGAGGCACCCAGGCGCCCCTATTTTATTTTTTTAAAGATTTTATTTATTTATTTGATAGAGATCATAAAGTAGACAGAGAGGCAGGCAGAGAGAGAGAAGGAAGCATGCTCCCCGCTGAGCAGAGAGCCAGATGTGTGGCTTGATCCCAGGACCCTGGGATCATGACCTGAGCTGAAGGCAGAGCCTTAACCCACTGAGCCACCCAGGTGCCCCAAGTTTTTTTAACATATAATGTATCATTTGGCCCAGGGGGTACAGGTCTGTGAATCATCAGGCTTACACACTTCACAGCACTCACCATAGCACATACCCTCCCCAATGTCCATTAACGCAACCACCCTCTCCTTACACTCCCCCCACCCCCACTGCCGAGCAACCCTTGGTTTGTTTTGTGAGATTAAGAATCTCTTATGGTTTGTCTCCCTCCTGATCCCATCTTGTTTCATTTTTTCCTTCCCTATCCCCCAAACCCCCTACCCTGCTTGATAAAATAGGAAGGGATTATATTGTTCTTTTTATCCCATTACCCCAATATTCTGTATTCCCAGAATATGATTTAATACCTGCCCCAAAATAGGGTTTCTTGAAGTACATTAAATGAATAACAAATAATAGTAGGGAAAATAAGAATAGATATTCCAAAAATAATTTAAGTTTGGATTTAGAATACATTTGGTAGTATCCCTTCTAAAAGATTTATCTAACTGCTCTTATTACTACTTTACCTACAGAGGCCTCATCTTGGGACTTCTGAGCATTCCCCATGCCAAGCCTATTTCCCTATACACAGCAGGCACTAAAATGAATGCTGAATTGTGTATTAAATTTAGATTGTATTCTCTCAGGAAACAAGAATAAAATACTAAAGCAGATAATCTAATCTAGCAGCTGTTTGTTTCACTTTTACTTTAAATATTAGACAAAAGTGGGGGTGTAGAAAATAGGAGAATTATGCATATAATTACAGCAAACTTATTTTGATTTATTTAGTTTATGATAAAGAAAATACAACTATTGTTTTCATTCTTTTAATATCTCAGAAGCCCAAATATAAAATTTTCTCATATGTAATAAAATATCTCTAAATATATATTGTTTATTCAAGATAAAATAAATGAAGTCTTTCTAGGTATAGTCATCCTTGTGCTGAACAAGCTGCTATTCTCATCCTGGTACCATATGGATACGTTCAAATGACGTAGGCAATAAAAATGGATTATCTTAAGTTTGTGAAGAGGTAATTCATTTTCTCATAGTTATCATAATATCATCATATCATATCATAATATGAAATGTGATTTACATTTCAAATATACATGTTGACGTCCATGAATCAGTTTTGTAAACCTTTAAGTCAAATATTCTAAGTGAAGAAATTAATCTATAACACCACTTAGGAATGGGTATAGAGGTGTTAATTATACAAACCTTCAGTTAAGTTTGTAATGTCAGAAAACAAAAACCGAAGATTTCATTTGAAATAAACACTTGCAGACTCTGTCTCTCCATGCCAATTATGAGCTAAATAATAAACAATAAGAACTTAAATCTAAAAGTAATGAAGAAGGCTCAGGAATCAGCCTTTCAGAATTTTCAGGTTTCAGAACAAGAAAGGACTAAAAATTAAATGTTGGAAAACCTTAACCTTCTCAAATGAGGTAAAAGAAGGTTTTGGGAAGGCAGAAGCATATGAATATAGAAGGAGAGAGCCAAAGGACAGAGACACATAGAAAGATCTCATTCATTATTTTAGCATTAAGCTAAGAATTGATAGAGAAATCACAATCAATATAAAGTCAATCAGGGGGGCTAGAGGTAAAAAGGAAGGCAATCATATAACTCAGCAGAGCAGTGTTTGGAGCTGTGACAGACATAGTGTTCAGTATTTACACTATAATGAATCTGTAATAAAAGACAGATTCCAGAACACTGCAAGGTGAGGAAAGCTAGATGCAGTGTCCCATACTGGCAATTTTAGAACAACTCTAATCCATGCATGTTAGGAAACCAAGGAGGTGAAGGCAGGAAATAAAAGCCAGTCATCATCTTGAAACTTTCCATACTCTATAACGGCAATAATTATTAGTGTAATTATGTATTATCTTACATAACAGTTATAGCAAAGCAACAATAATAGCTAACATTTATTAAATAATTTTAAGATAAACAACTTAATTGTATAATCTTATTTAATCCTCATAGCATACCATTAGGTTTCAACAGTACCTCATTTTAGAGATAAAATAAACTTCAGAAAGTTTAGGTCACATATCTAAAAAGCAGAAATAAGACTCCAAACCAGGACTGCCTAATTCCAAAATCTAGACTGCTTCTCCACCAGTGGAGATGGACATTTATCATTTGTCAGATTCACATAGGACCACAGAAGGAGGATCCAGAGATAAAGAAGGGTCACAGACCTTGTAAATCTGCAATTTCTGGTAAGAAAAAAAGTAGCACATCCAAGCAGGGATAAGTAGAAAAAGTTTAATGAAGAGACTACAGAAGTATGAGTAGGTTAAGGAGAGTCAAAAGGGAGGTGAGAAGCACCCTAAGCTAAGAGGAGAAAAGGCAAGGACAGGGAGTGACAAGTAAAATCCTACAGAGCCAGAGATGCATCTAATGGGTGCCCTATGAACAATGATCTCTGCAGAGAAGTGTAGCCACTGCTGATGAACACTCTGACCTCACTCTCCTCCGTCCTCTCATTTCCTGCCAATGCCTCCCATTTGCTGAACTCAACCAAAAGCCAGAAGACAAGGAAGCCTGGGAATAATTACATAAGAAGCTTCTTTTCTGGGATTCAATGTAGACAAGGGTGGAGGGAGAGTCTAGGGACAAATGAAGATTGTCCAGTACACCTGGTAAGAATTCAGAAGATTAAGGGTTGACTTAAAACAAACAAACAAACAAACAAACAAACAAAAATAAAAACAAAAAAACGGAGAAAAGCAATTCTTTTAGTCAACTTAGAATAAAGTAACTTCCCTAGCCTGTTCATCACCCCTTTTTCAGGGTACTATTCCAGTTCCAAGTCAGAAGAAAAGTTAACTTTCTGTCATAATGTTAAGTGTTTTTGATCACAGACATCATGTGAAACATTATTCCACTCCCAACCATGTGTCCTCTCCATTTTCAGAGTCGGTGTCTAATATCTTACACCCTATTTCATTCATGGCAAGATAGGCAAAATATAGGTTAAGAATGGCAGTTTTGAGTGCCTGGGTGGCTCAGTGGATTAAAGCCTCTGCCTTAGGCTCAGATCATGAGCCCAGGGTCCTGGGATCAAGCCCCGCATGGGGCTCTCTGCTCAGAGGCGAGCCTGCTTCCTCCTCTCTCTCTGCCTGTCTCTCTGCCTACTTGTGATCTCCGTCTGTCAAATAAATAAATAAAATCTTTGGGGCACCTGGGTGGCTCAGTTTGTTAAGCGACTGCCTTCGACTCAGTCGAAGGATCCTGGAGTCCAGGGATCGAATCCCGCATTGGGCTCCCAGCTCCACGAGGAGTCTGCTTCTCCCCCTGACCACCTCCCCCTCTCATTCTCACTCTCTCTCTCAAGTAAATAAATAAAATCTAAAAAAAAAAAAAAAAAAAAGAATGGCAGTTTTCAGGGGGTTCTAATTCTATAAATTAAGTTTTCCAAACAACAGAATCCTAAAAGATATAACTGCCTTGCACACCACTGGTTTCTGTTTGTGTGAACCATAAACAAACACTTGTTAGCTTCCATGTATATTTCAAGCACAGAGCCAGGTTCTAGGGATATGGATATGCATTAAAGTTTCTGTCTTCAGTGAATATTTAGTACACAATGTGAATATGTGGAATGTAGCCACAGAGGAAAGTAGTTTTCAAAAAATTTTGATCAAGATACACAGTCAAAAATATGGTTTCACTATAAATCCCATATACAAAAATACAATATATAATTAAATAGGTGATGGGGATTAAGGACTGAAAATGTCGTGATAAGCACTGGGTGACACATACGGAATTGTTGAATCACTATCATGTATACCTGAAACTAATATTACACTGTATGTTAACTAACTGGAATTAAAATAAAAATAAGAAAATAAGATATGTGTGTGTGTGTGTACGCATATATTATCGATGCATACATATACACATTCCACTGAAAACAATACTTAAACTTAACTTCATGTGATATACTTTATTTCCTATTCTTTTCTATTCCATTCCATAAAATGCCAATCAAGACCAATAAAAAGACTTCATGACTCACTAAAAGGATATACTAAACCCAAGACCCAATAAAAAGACTTCATGACTCACTAAAAGGATATACTAAACAGTGCTCTAAGTCTAACCCTCAGCACAGTCCTAGGAGGTAGGTACTATTATTATCGCCATCTTAAAGCTGAAGAAACTGAAGGAAAGAGAGGTTAAGTAACGCATCTGAGGTTTTACAGTGAGTAAACGGCAGAGCTGGAATTCAAAAAAAGCAGCAGTCTATGCATGTTTCAGAGCTCTATGGTGAACAAGGAAGAAAGAGCAGTCAGCTATTAAAGTTGCCAAGTCTTGAGGGAGAACTGAAAGATCCTACTGCTGATTAGAAATAAACAGTGAGGGAAAAGTAATGGTTAAGTAGAACTAGTGCATGGGTTCATTCACCCAATAAAAATGTATGTTTCCCAGGTGGTGCTGTTGCCCTAGAGAAGAAAAATAAGAGGTGGGACAGATTCTGGAGTAAAGTTAATTACTGAAAGTCTTCTGTGAGAATGCAAATACTTTATAGACTTGGGAACATGCAGGACTGAATTTACTCATTCTTTGTCTCCTGCCCTATAGTGGCCAAGTCAGATGTGTGTGAATTCTTGAATGCTCTTTTAAAACTTAGTATCACAATATTAAGTCAAATTTCACCTATAAGCATGCAACATAATTTTACCTTGGAATGAAGTCTTTTATTTATTTATTTTTAAAGATTTTATTTATTTATTTGACAGAGAGAGATGACAAGAAGGCAGAGAGGCAAGCAGAAAGAGAGGAGGAAGCAGGCTCCCTGCTGAGCAGAGAGCCCGATGCAAGGCTTGATCCCAGGACCCTGAGATCATGACCTGAGCCGAAGGCAGTGGCTTAACCCAATGAGCTACCCAGGTGCCCCGGAATGAAGTCTTTTAATCTCTTAGAATCCCATTAAAATGGGAAGCCATGGACTACTCAGAACAAAGTAGAATTTCTAAAAAGATGATCAGAAAAAGGAAATCTTCAAGGCCCAGCTACCACCAGCTTTCATATAGAGTGGAAATTCCTAGCCTTTTAACTGTTCTCACTAAATCTTTTCTGATTTCACCCTCTTCCTACCCATAGTCTTTAGGCAGCATAATCTATTAAAAATGCAAATACAGTCATGTCAGTTTCCTGCTTCAGCAATGGGTACCTACCCCTTGCTCTTAAAGTCCAAAATCCCTAACAAGGTGTTGTATGATCCGGCTCTAGTTTACTTCTCTATCTACTCTGCCCCTCTCTCTCATCCATTCACACTATTCATTTTATAGTCCCTTCACTAACATTCTCTTTCCTGCTACAGATCTTTAAGTATTCTGTTCTCTCTACTACAAGTGCTCACTCTTGGTCCATCTTCACCTGACTAACAGTCACTCATCCTTCAGGTCCTGTCTTAAATTCACATACTCAGGTAGGTTTCTAGATATTCTAGACTAGACTATAAAATATTGCTCCTAGAACATACTATACTCATTCTTAGCCATAATCACAACTGCAATTAAATAACAGTGAAATTATTTTTTTCTTATCTATTTTCCATTTACATCATGAGCTCTATGAAGGCATGGACTATGTCCTCAACCCCTTGGAACCACTAGAAGAGCCAGACTGCCCCAAAACTACTTTGTACAATACATGTTTTCTCAAGCCTTGGAACTAAATGTTTAGTATGCCAGAAAATAACATACTTTCACATTCCCAAACACCTTCATCCTTCAAAGCAGATACCTCTTTGGTAGAGGTTATATTTAATATTATTCAGTGGGGCAAAATATAAGATCTCATTTTAGTAATGATTATACTGACAAAAATACTGAAAATAGTGACAGACCATCAGCAATAGTTCAAAACAGTCTAGTTAATTTTTCCAAGTTGCTTTTTTTTTTTTTAAAGATTTTATTTATTTATTTGACAGACAGAGATCACAAGTAGGCAGAGAGGCAGGCAGAGAGAGAGAGAGGAGGAAGCAGGCTCCCTGCCGAGCAGAGAGCCCGACGCAGGGCTCGATCCCAGAACCCTGGGATCACGACCTGAGCCGAAGGCAGAGGCTTTAACCCACTGAGCCACCCAGGCGCCCCCCCAAGTTGCTTTTTTAATGTTTGTTTATATTTATAAATATTATTTCACTTTGATGGTGCATTGCAGAACTGACCTCCTATGATTAGTATGACTAATAACAACTGTGTCTTATATCTTACTCTGGCAATCTAAATTTTAGGTAGATAGGGCTGTTTAAGACAGTGTATTCCTTTACATGAATTTTACACTGGCCCTGGAGACAAAATTCCCAGGTATGAATACCAGCTCTGTTAGAGAATATGACTAAATTGTTTCTAGTATAATATTGTAGAGTGGTAGAAAGAACACAAGCAGCAGCAAGCCTGAAGCCACAAGGTCTAGATATGCCTTTGCCCTGGCTTCCTGTGTAAATTTAACCAAAAATAAGAAATGGTGATTTAAAAAAAGAAAAGATAAATGGTAAATTTCAAGTGCCAGGAAACAGACTATACAACTTAGAAGAGATCTATGGGTAATTTAGAATAGATTATGTCATACAAGCAAGTATATTTGTAACTCACCCAATTTTTAAAAAGATATTTATTTATTTATTTATTTATTTATTTATTTATTTATTTAAGAGAGCGCATGAGCAGAAGGGGCAGGAGGAGAGGAAGAGAGAGAATCTCAAGGAGATCCTATGTTGAGCACTGAGTTCTACATGGGGTTTGATGCCACAACCCCCATGATCGTGACCCAAGCTGAAACCAAGAGTTGGATGCTTAAACCAATTAGCCACCCAAGCATCCCTGTAACTCTCCAATTTAATGACCATGGAACAAACTTTAATTTAAAAAATGGAGGCCAGCTATTGATACCTATTTAATCTTCTCTGAAAGCAAGCAAAACAATCCAAGTTCAAATAGTATCAATAACTAGTCAAAAAAAAAAAAATCTTACACAAATAGTAAGAACTACACAAATAAATACATGACCAAGATGGGGCCTATGAAAAAGATCCTGGAAGAGAAAAGGAAAACTCTGTACTTAAGATACAGAGCAAAAGCATTCTTTCAAAAAAGATTTGTTACAAAAAACAGAATTGGATTCCATAAATTTCAAGAAAGGTCTGCTGGCTATTAAATAAAACAGAAAAATGAGACGACAAAAAGAGAGGATATAAAAAGGAACTGGCAGAAAAGATCAGATCAACAAATTAAATATGGTTACAGGGAAAGATAGTTTCCAATACATGAATTAAAACTTGACCAAGAGTCAATAAAAATCACCATCAATACTGTAGAAACCCAAATCTGTAACAGAAAATAACCTTAAGGAGATGAGCCAGAATAGTGAGGCAAAGGAAAAGTAGCAGAAAACACTGAGAGAAGATAAAGGTCATGCAGAAGATAATACAACTCCAACCAACAAATAAAAAGTGCTCATGTGTTAGAAAGCAGAAGAAAGAGTGGGGCTTGACAAAATAACTCCTACATGCAAATTAACAAAAATAGATGAATTAGTAATATTTCTTAGAAAAATTTGTGAATATCAAAAATAGTCACGAAATATATCTAATAAGCATCCAGCCTGGTGGGCAGAATGAGAAATTACCTCAAAGAGGAAAAAAGAAACTGGGTTGACCTCAGACTCCTCCACAGCACTAAATGTCAAAAGAAAAAGAGTAATACCCATAAAATGACCAAAATGCTATGTTAAATCATGCTATTACCCATGTAAGAAAGTGTGAATAACAGTCTCTGTAGACAAAGGTAGAGGTGTTTCCCTTTTTCATATTTCTAGCAAAACTACTTAAAGATGTATTTATTTGAGTAAGATATGAGCCTACATGAAGAACTCAAAATAGGACTTGTAGTATAAAAAGGCTAGTGGTGGGGTGCCTGGGTGGCTAAGTCAATTAAGTCCTGGACTCTTACTTCAGCTCAGGTCCTGATCTCACAAGTCCTGAGATCAAGGCCCCCCCTGGGGGGGTTCTCTGCTCATCAGGAGTCTGCTTGGATATTCTTTCTCTCTGCCCCCCACCCCTGCTTGTGCGCACATATACACATGCTCTCTCTTTTCCTTTTTCAAATAAATACATAAATCTTTTTTTTAAAAGGCAAATGGAATACACTGAAATGAATTAAATGGATTGAACTGTAAATAATTATTTTAGATATGATTCCAAACTGTGTAAATGCTAACTAATAATTATCATAATAGTAGATATTAATGAATAAATACAAGAAAATAATTTAAAAGACAAACAGTGGGGTGGGGAAAAAAAGTAAAATAAAAATGGGAATATGATTTTCTTCTGCAGACTTAACCCAAAAAAAACTGTTTAAATATGTTTAATCTTTTAAAAAAACCACTAACATCAGGGGCCCTTAGGTAGCTCAATCAGTTAAGTATCTACCTTCAGCTCTGGTCATGGGATGGGTCCTGGGATGGAGCCCTGCATAGTGCTCCCTGATCAGTGGGGTCTGCTTTTCCCTCTCCCTCTAAACCTCCCCACCACCCCCCAACCCCGACTCATCTTCTCTCGCACTTGCTCTGTCTCTCTTAAATAAATAAAATCTTAAAAAACAAAATAAAACACTAACATCAGCCACTAGTAAATGAAATGAAAAAAATAAAAGGTATGTCATCAAAATTGGTAGAGAAAAGGGAAACTAAACAACTATGCTGGGACAAAATAAATTTTAAAAGCCAAAGAAAATTTCAGTGAAACACAAAAATAGAAAAACATCAAACAAAATGACATAGAAAATGTGTAAGTATATCCCGAATTAATTATCCTTTTACAGAAAACATACTCAGATTTGTTTACAGAAAATACATCTGGTATTCGTTGTTTATAGTAAGGCATCTAAAATAATATAGCATAGAACGATTTAAAATAGCAGTAATATGGACATGGATAAGACCATAGTAGAGTTAGCATTCTTATAAATTAAGTAATAATGAAGGAAATACTCTCCAATCAATAAAATTATTTTTTAAGATAGTTTAATGAAATATGAATGTGATAATAAAATATAAAAAATAGGATTTATAATGTTCTGCATGTAAAATATATAACATAACAATATGATAATATATAAGTATAATCAAAATTTGTGAAATACACACTTAATGCATAAAATATGCTTCCTTAGATATTGATTCTTTTACTTAGATGAGATAGATTCTAAGCATGTTATGCATTTTGTTAATAGGAAAAGATGCTCATGAGAAATGGATGAATATCCTTTTCCGCATATCCTCACTTTTCAAATTACTGTCTCTCCAGTCTCATAAATATAAAGCATTAACCATTATTATTTTCATTTCATTTCCCTCATCACTGCTATTGATGTTGAGCATCTTTTCATAACTTAATCTTCTACAAATGACCCTCCCCATAACTTTTGCTCATTTTCCAAACTGGATTTTGTTATGCTATCAATTTTAGAAGAACTCTTCCTACATGATAAATATTGATGGGGTTGCAGTCATGCTACCTCAAGATACAGCACCTTGCACGATACTGAATATTTTAAACTGAAGGAACGTGAGAAACAGCACATAAAGGAAGAACTTGCTGCGCTTCTCCTAAAGCAGGTCATAAGACCCTCATGTGAGAGATGCCCTCCCTATATGCAGAGGAAAAGAACCCTTATCATCTCCAAAGATGAAAGTAAGAAGAATCTGAACAAATGGGGCTTACTAGTTTCCCCCAGTTTACTACACTTAGTTCATAACACTTGTTCTACCATATTCTTCCATAACATTTCACTCTTCATCAAACCTAATATAAAAATAATCAGGTGAACCATGTCTTAGGGTCTTCACTTCCTTATGGAGCACATAAAAAATAAATGTGTACGCATTTTCTCTTGTGAATCTGCTCCAGTTGAGAACTTAGGAGGGTAGAGGAAAACGGTATTTTCCTTCACTGCAATGTCAATCCTGTTCTCATTCTCTATATTACTAATATTTCTTCTCCCCAATTAACTGTCTGGAAAATATTTTTATTTTTGCCTACTTCTAAAATTTTATGAAATATTAGATATTTCTAATATTTAATTTTATAGATTTGTGATTTGTAGTCTTGATTAAGAAACTTACACTTAGATTGTCTATATAATGTCTTCAATTTTATTATAGAATTTTTTTCAATTTTTCATATATTTTCACTCTATCTGGAAGTTATTTTTGAATCTGACTTAAAATAGGGGTCCATTTCATGTTCTTCAAGTTCAGTGAGCATTGTACCAATACCATTTACTTAATAATGCACTATTTTCTTAAAAAATTGAAATATCTTCCCCTTCTATTAAATTATTTTATAGTATAGCATAGGTATTATTATTTTATAGTATAGCCATAGGTATTATTCTTTCAACTTTCAATAGCATATATCTATTATATTGTTGAATCTGTATCTGAATTCTGCCTTTCACCAGTCTACTTACCTTTTCTCATGTCAATATTATACTGACTTCATTACAGTGATTTTACAGTATGATCCGACATCTAGTAAGGCAAGTTTCCCCTCACTTTTTTATTTCCCCTCAAAAATCTGTCACTCCCCCAACCATATATATTTCATATCATATTACATAAATTAAAAACAAGGATTTATCAGTTAAACCAATTAAAATAATTCCTGGATGAACATTAAATTTGGGGAGAACTTTTTTTTATAAAATATGAATTCATACTACCCCAAAACAAGATTTCTCTTTTGTTCGATCTTGTATGTCCTTTAATAAAATTAGAAAGTTTTATTTTTTTTAATTTGTAACTGTGCCTTTCTTGTAAAATTTATTACTAAATAGTCTAAGTAATTCTCGGTACTTTTTAGAGAATGAATTTTTTTTCCTATTTCCCTTCCCAAGTATTTACTACAAAGAATATTTTTAAAATTTTACCTAGCCATCTTATTGTATCAACTTATTAATTTTACAAGCCTTTTGGTCAAATGATTACAAGAAAAATATCTTAATTAGCTTCTTCTATATGCCAGATCTTCCAAAAATACTGATTGTAGTATTTATAGAGGCTAATCCATGTTTACATCCTGATTTTGACTCAAATTGTTATAGTATTTCACCATTTGGGAAAATAACTGCTGTTTGTCCTTAGCTGATAGAATATTTTACATTTAAATAGTTATATTCCTGTTTAACATAGAGATTTTAGTATTATTATCTAGCTGGTTACAGTCATGCTTACCAATCTGTCATTGATTGGCTGGCTGACCTGGAGACATCTCTGTATTCTTTAGGTATTATTCTTTTAACTAGGCCATAGGTATTATTCTTTCAACTAAATGATACATGAATTAGGTGTGCTAGTATTTCCTTTTGCATTCTACATTTATATTCTTCAGTGAGGTTAGACTTTTTCTCTTCTTTTATACTACTTCTAGCAGGATTAAGTATAAAACTATGCTAGACTCAATATAGAATGAACTGAAAAAGCTTTACATTCTTATCATGATCAAGAATAGTATAAAAGGCAATGCCCTTTCCTATTTTTTTTTTAAGATTTTATTTATTTATTTGACAGAGATCACAAGTAGGCAGAGAGGCAGGCTGAGAGAGGAGGAAGCAGGCTCCCTGCAGAGCAGAGAGCCTGATGCAGGGCTCGATTCCAGGACCCTGAGACCATGACCTGAGCCGAAGAAAGCTTAACCCACTGAGCCACCCATGGGCCCCACTCTTTCCTATTTTTTAAGATGTAGGTAACAACTGCAAATCTTGTCATGGTGCATTGTTCTATGTACTCTAGTTACCTTTCCTGTCTCTTCTCTGGTAATGACCTATTAAAGTTTTATAATTATTCAGTCAATTTTAATAATTTATATTTCCTAGGACACTATTCATTTCATTGATGTTTCACATGTTACCATAGAATTATGGTTGTATTATCTTATGATTAAATTATCCCGTATCCGTGGTTGGTGTCCTCTTCAATCATAATCACATGTTTTTGGAATGATCACTTGGATTTCTTTATTCTTTTTTCTTTTCAGTTGCTTTCATTCTGGTTTTCATCCATACTAATTCTTCTTGCCTTGTTTTATTCTATTGTTCCTTAAGTAATTTATTATACTTGGCAAACAATTATCTTCCAAAGAACTAAAAACATTTCAATAAGATTTGAGTCAAGGTAGTATGAAACTTAATAAAATGAGGTTATTAGGCTTAAAAAAGAAGAACAAAGCCAAAGGAATCACAATCTCAGATTTCAAGATATACTACAAAGCTATGGCAATAAAACTGTATGGTACTGGCACAAGAATAGGCATATATAGCTCACTGGAACAGAACAGAGATCCCATAAATAAACCCATGATTATGTGGTCAATTGTCTATCACAATTTTCAATAAATTGTTTTGGGGAAAACTGGAGAGCTATTTTTGGTGTGCCAAAAATGAAACTGGACCACTACCCACAAAAATCAATTCAAAGTGGATGAAAGACCTAAACGTGAAACCTAAAACCATAAAACTCCTAAGTTTCAAAGTAAACAAAGGAAAGAATCTCAGACATTCACCTTAGCAACATATCTATTATGGATATGCCTCCTCAGGCAAAGGAAACAAAAGCAAAAATAAACTATTGGGATTACATCAAAGAGAGAGGAACTAAAAGCTTTTGTCAGCAAAGGAATTCATCAACAAAACAAAAAGGCAACCTCCTGAATGAGAGAAGACATTTGCAAATGATGCATCCAATAAGGGGTTAATATCCAAAATATATAAAGAACTTATAAAACTCAATACCAAAAAACAAACAATCCAATTTTAAAATGGGCAGAGGACCTGAAAAGACATTTTTCTATGGATGACATACAGAGGGCTAACAGACACATGAAAAAATGTTCAACATTACTAGTCATTAGAGAAATGAAAATCAAAATCACAATGAGATATCACCTCCCCCAAGTCAAAATGGCTAGTATCAAAATGACAAAACATAAGAAGTGTTGGGGAGGATGTGGAGAAAAGGAAATGCTCCTGTACTGATGACAGGAAGGTAAATTGGTGCAACCATCATGGAGTATGGAGTATGGAGATTCCTCAAAAAATTAAAAACAGAAATATCATACAGCCTAGTAACTCCACTGCTGAGTATTTACTCAGAGAAAATGAAAACAAATTTCAAAAGATATATGCTGCTCTATGTTTACTGCATTATTATTCATAATAGAAAAGTTATGGAAGCAACCCAAGCATGCATATATATATATATATAAAAAATAGAATATTACTCAGCCATTAAAAAGACTGAAATCTTGCCAATTGGACAGAACTGAGGATATTAATTGGATAGAACTGAGGGTATTAACACCAAGTGAAATAAGTAAGACAGATAAAGACAAATATCATACGGACTTCATTTATGTGAGGAATCTTATAAGTAAAAAAAGAAAAAAAATGAATGAAGGAAAAACAGACTCCTAAAAACAAAGAAAAAACTAGTGGTTGCCAGAGGAAAGAGGGCTGGGAGGATGGGTAAAGTAGGTAAAGGGGACTGTGAGGTACAAACTTTCAGTTACAAAATAAATAAGTGATAGAGATGAAAAGTACAGTATAGGGAATAGAGTCAATAATATTTTAATAATGCTGTATTGTGACAGATGCTCACTATACTTACCAAGGTAAGCATTGAGTAATGTGTAGAAATGCTGTGTATACCTGAAACTACTATAACATAGTGTTCACCTATATTTCAATTTAAAAAGAAAAGATTATTAGGTGATGAGATCCCAGCTTTATCTCTGTTTATTCATATATGCCTTTTAGCAAATTATTTAACCTAAGCTAATAGTTTCTACAACTATAAACTGAAAAGAGAATATAGTCTCAAGATTCTTGAGACACCTGATAAAACTGATAAAATTTTAAGCTCCTTCTGAGAAAAGGAGGCTTTCTGAAGGAATAAGAGACCTTGGAAAAACTGAACTGGAACTCACTGCCTTTAGAAATAATAATATCTAAGAAAATCAAGTTTTTCTATGATAGTGAAATATAATAGAGATCTATATTCATTCTATGAACACTCAGGTCATAATCAGGTGAACTCTTAAGATGTTTCACCAATATGAATGCCTTAGAATTATAAGAACTTCTAAAGAAGATGAATGCATGTAAGTTACATTACAGAATAACAGAGATGGGTGTTTTTTTGTTTTGTTTTGTTTTGTTTTGCTTTTTAAGTATCACATCGTTAAACCATATCCTCATATTTTTCTTAGAAGAAAAAAACCTGGGGTCAAGTGGATTTCAGGCACTCCCACTAAACCCTGTGATGTTGCAAACAAAAATCTAGGTGTCTTTATTTAATTTTTATTGGGAGAATTAATCACACTGATAGATTTGCAAAGAGTTTGGTACCTGAGAGGTTGAAAAAGACTATTCTAGACAAGTAATTCAACTTCCTATCTTTAGTCTGTGATTAAACTTTTCCATGTTCATACTTTTGCTGCTTCACCAAACAGACTTTTTCATTATTGGACAGTTACGACTACCAAAAAACTCTGGTGTACATCAAGTCAAAATCTACCTCTAAAATTCTCATCTATTTTCTTGATTTCAGACTATGAAGCATAACAGACTAATTCCTTATTCTTGAAAACAGCCCTATACCTGTTTGTGGGTAGTCAACTTAGCTCCAAGACATTTCCCTTTTTCAGACCAGTAATTTTTAAAACAACACAGCATAATCCACTATTCCAAAATTTTCTCTAAAGATGATTTAACAACTCATGAAGACAATATTTTCCATTTTTAAAAGGTTCCACAGTGAAAGCTCACCTAATTCTTGTCAGAGGGATATAGAGTGCTCTAAATTTACCTGTGAATTTCAAAAAGAATTCAGAGAAAACAACTGCATTACATTGATGTATGTGACCTAATGAATTCTGCATTATTCTCACATATTTATTTACTTTTACCAGTAAATTCTTAGAAACTGTAACTCCTAAATTCTTTAAAAATTATTTCTTAAACTACTGTCAAAATATTACCCATGGATGGACATTAACTCATGTTCAAATTTTAGCCATAAGTCATTTTTTTATTTCTTTTTATGAATTCAGGAAAGATAAAGGCAGTAATATCATTTTAAGTGGTACTAAAAACAATATTTACATTAATTCCTTCAGGGGAAAAAAGAGAGAAAATATGTAGCAGAGTGAAGTATAACAACATACAAGGGAGAACAAATTCCAAAATGGTAAACCCAGCTCTATAAAACTCAGCACCAAAATTCAATAATTATACAAGAGAATTACTTACGGATACAATTCTGAAAGCTGTTCAGCTATTGCATAAGCTGCTGGGTCTCTGTCTAAGGCATACAGAGTAATGTCTGACTCCTTCTGTAGAATGGCTCTTGTGTGTCCTCCTGAACCAAATGTCATATCTAGAAAAATCTGGCCAACACAGAAAAATAAAATTACTACCTAAGCATGAACAAAATATTCTTGCAAGCTACCTTAATTTCTAGAGGTACATATTGATTTTCCGAGCTGATAGCAATTGGAAAAACAATTAAAATTATTTTGCCTAGAATTCAATTTGTTATACATGAGACCTGGATCAATTATGAGTGACCAGTCTGAAAGAAATGGTCAGAGTATCAGTAAAATGATCATCTCTGGCATAGGCTGGCCAATTTAAGACAAATTTACATTTTCCTCCAAAGGTCAAACTGGCTACAGAGTTATGCTGCTAGCTTTTTAATGCTTTCCAGCACCTGGCTGATGATAATATTTCCAACAATTTCTCATTATTTGGAAATAGCTTACAATTAGTATGGCTCACTTTATCTCAATCTCTCTAAATGGCTTTGTATTACACATGAAGATATTCAAGAATACAAAGAAAGAATGAGAGAAGGAAAGAGATACAGGAAAAAAAGAATGAATATACCTAACAATAAATAATCACAGGACAAATCCTTAAAAATCAAAACTGGAAAAGGCTCAAGGCTTAAGTCAAAAGAGCTAGGGTAAATTCTAGCTTTGTCACAAGTACCTATATATTTTTGGGAAAGACACTTAAAATCCCACTGTTTTTAGATTTCCCCAGGCTTTGAAAAGAAAAAGAAAGTCAGAGGGAAAGAAGATACCATCAATACTTACCTAACTGGTAAGGTGACATATAATTGGTCATCTAAACCATGACACTTGAGAGTGTAAGATCTGTAAGTAATAATTTTGCCAGGATAACAGTTTATAATCTACAGGGGTGGCTTCATGCTTAGATCATTCTAGAAAAACAGTAAGGCTAATTGGACTTGAATCTACTTCTTGGCTCTTTTACTGGGTCACACTATAAAGAAAATAGGTCTCAGTTGGGCAAGAAACCAGACCTGGACCATTAGAAACATATTTGTGAATAAGTTGATTGTGGTTGATTTGGAAGTCAAGACACTCTCAGTGTAGATTAATGTGCCCTTTAAATAAACTTCACTGGTATTATGAAAAGAAAAATAATCATTCCAATAATATTGAAGACTATGAAAAATGACATATGCTATACATCAAACTATTAAAAATATATAAACTTGTAACTTTTTCAAAGTTAATGTGAACACTGCACAAGAAGACAACTTCTTGAAATGGATCTGAACATTCTCCTGCCCTGAAGGCTACAAATTATTTCCAGGAGAGTGGTTAGAAACAAGACACAAGTACGCTTTGATTTTTTGCTACCAGTTACCGTGCTGAGACCCATCCTCTGAACAAGTCCTCAAAAATGTTAGCCTGCTATTTCAAGAATAACATGGAGGAAATTTTCTGATCAAAACTTAAAAGAGGAGGGATGTAAATTATGAGAGATGTAAATGTGGTGATAAACCACAAGCACTGCTCTTTAACATAAGTATGTTAATACAACTAAAGCTTGCACTTCTGTCACTGTCAGCACAAAAGACATGGCTATACACTCTTTTCAACATTACAGATGATAATGTTAAAACAACACTTGAAACTTACCAAACTTAATACCCAAAGAATAAGTCAATTAAGAAATGGGCAGAGGACATGAACAGACATTTCTGCAAAGATGACATCCAGATGGCCAACAGACACATGAAAAAGTGCTCAACATCCCACTCTGGAAAACAGTATGGAGGTTCCTCAAAAAGTTGAAAATAGAGCTACCCTATGACCCAGCAGTCGCACTACTGGGCATTTACTCTAAAGAAACAAATGTAGTGATCCAAAGGGGCAGGTACACCCGAATGTTTATAGCAGCAATGTCTACAATAGCCAAACTATAGAAAGAACCTAGATGCCCATTAAAAGATGAATGGATAAAGAAGACATGTTTGTGTATATACATATATATAAATACAGATATAGATATAGATATATGATGGAATACTATGCAGCCATCAAAAGAAATGAAATCTTGCTATTTGCAATGACGTGGATGGATCTAGAAAGTATTATGCTGAGTGAAATAAGTCAATCAGAAAAAGACAATTATCATATGATCTCCCTGATATGAGGAATTTGAGAGGCAGATTGGGGTATCTGGTGCTTAGGGAAGGAAAAAATGAAACCAGATGGGATCGGAAGGGAGATAAACCATAAGAAACTTTTAATATCACAAAACAAACTGAGGGTTGCTGGTGGAGAGTGATATGGAGAGGGTGACTGGGTTATGGACACTGGGAAAAGTATGTGCTCTGCTGAGTGCTGTGACGTGTGTAAGCTTTACGATTCACGACCTGTACCACTGTGGCAAATAATACATTATATGTTAATAAAAATAATTAGAAAAAAAACCACTAGAATTTCTTGCTTTTTTTTTTTTTTAAAGTAGTCCAATGTGAGGCTCAAACTCATGACCCTGAGATCACAATCCAAGCTGAGATGAAGAGTCAGACATTTAACTGATTGAGCCACCCAGGAGCCCCTTCGTATTATTTGTATGGTTGTTAGGAGTATATACTTATAATCTCAAAATCAAATAATTTCCATTCTGAGTCTGTATACTTATTTTATGTATCAATGAATAAGTAAAAATCTCCCACCTTACCATACTTCAGTTTAAAAATTTCTAGGGGCTTAGCATAATTTAAACAAAGAACTTTTCCAAGGCAGAAATAGAAATTACTTTTTTGTTATGCCCCAATATCAAGTCTTGCTATAATTCTGTATTTTAACTGAGAGTATAGAAAATAAAAAAATTTGCATATGATTATTTTATCTCAAGCCAGGAAAGTCCCAATTGATAATTAAAAAGAAAAATTCTCATCATTAAAAATATTCTGGAAAATGTAAGATGATTATAATTTACATGATTATTTTTTAATATATCATGATTATGCCCTTGGAGATGTACTGACAATCAAGGAAGTTTCCATAGGAAAAAAAATAATAATTATAACCAGTCAAGTGTACCACAAAGCAAAGCTGGAGACATGGATTTATAAAACTACAAGTGAACCCCACCATATGTCCTAGGTTAATAGGTTACTGAAGCCATCAACAAGAATTTTGAAAATTCTAATATACATTGCTCATTAATTTAGGCCTTGTGAATCAACCAGCACTATAACTGAAAAGGGAGCCAATTAGTGTCTCCCTTCTCCTGGGTCACTAACTTGATGTAAGACCACATTTTAAAATTTGTACTAGCTGACAATAAAATAATACTGGACAAATGCAAAAGAACAAATAAATCTGAGTGTTACAAATCAATACTTCTATGGGTCTCATCTGCATGAATTCATATATATATATAATGTTTCAAACATAAAAGGAACTCTTTCTTTAAAATTACCTGATATAATTTATCTAATACATAAAACCAATATTTGTTACCAAGATTTTATTCTGACAGTCCCACTTCTCACTTGTATAATCCTAACCAAAGTATTTTAACCCTCTGAGCCTCAACTGTTTCATCTAAGAAGGGGGGATAAAATGTACCCCTATTTACTTCACGGATACATAAAAATTATCTTATTTCTCCCTTACAACCACTAAATTGGTGTTATCAGATGTACACATACATAGAAACTAAGATTAAACTAAGCTAGTAAGTAGCAAATGCAGGAACTGAATACAGGTATACCTGGCTCTCTTCTGCATTAAATCAACAAAGCCTATATTTGCCCAATACCTTATAATTTATTGAGCATTAACAGTTTTCCTACTTGGTCCAACAAAAGCTCTGTAAGTAGGGACAAGTGGCTTTCTCTCCATTTTTGCAAGTACAAAACTCAGGTGCAGAGAGATAAGTGACTTGATTAAGATCCTATAACAAGCAAGTGAGGGAAAGAGAACTCTAAACCATGTGTCTCCAACTCTGAATTATTTGTGCCTTTTCTGAAAGAAATAAAGAGAAGAAGGGAGGAGTGAACAAAAGAAAGAAATTAAAAAGTGGATGACATAGAAAGAATTATGGTAGAAATAGCTTTATAAAAATTATATAAGAAAACTTTGTTTTTTTTTTTTTTATAGATCACCCATTCCACTGGAATTTAGGCTCTCAGAAACCATGTCTTAATCTTTGTGTAGCGGGACAACTCTTGAGATACATGTGTTTCTCTCTTTTTTTCTTCCTCTTCTCTCTCTTTCTATTTTAAGTAGGTGCCTAGGTATTTAGAGCTTTAGAAATGTATATTCCTTGAGGATTTTTGCATGTCACAAAGAAAAAAGTATCTTTCCTACCATCTGGAGAAAACCACTTTCCTATCAGTTAATATTAAAGAACAACAACAAAAAAGCTCAGAAAGAATGCTAGTTATCCTGGGTAGGTTAGTATCTTTAAGGAAAAGAGAGAGAGAGAGATCTCACTGAAATTGGATAGAAGAGAGATGGGAATAATGAACAAATTCCAGGAAGGTGCAGGACTAATGAAATGACTGACAGATGATAAGATCTCAAAGCAGCTGTCTATATGAGGAACTGAAGGAGGGTGGACCCTCAACACAGGGTTCCCAGTGATACCAGAGATTTCCATACCCCTCTTTGGCACAGGAGCAGCAGAACCTCTGGTCCTAGAGGGCCTTTACTACAACAAAAGGCATCTCAGGAAGAACTAAGTGTGGTATGAGATGAGTAGTAAGATGAAGGGCTTCTGCATAGCTCAGTTGGGGTAATGAGAATGACCGAGATTGATGGCTTCTTAGCACAGGGAGATTGGGGCTCAGAATCAAAAAAAAGTGACTTAAAAAATAAACATTTGAGGGAAGATGCATAACTACAGTTCTCCAACTCTGATTCCACTTTAACAGCATCAGTGTACAGCAGTAGATGCTTAGTAAATATTTAGTGATGTAATATGAAAAAAGAGCTCAGCTTCCCAAGGTAGCTATGATAAAGATACCAATACTCATTTGTGCAAATGAATTTAGAAACACTCCTCAAGATACAAGACTCATTACCATAAGACCAGATAAAATAGTCACAGGATATCTAACTTTTAGAAGTCATTTAACACCAATATATTCCAGGTATTACAAGCTGTTTCATTAATGAACTTTTTCAGAACATTAATAATGATCTGATATTAATAATATTATGTAACTCTAATGCACCATGTTTCTATCTGTTTATCAGAATCCTTTACATTTGAACTAAGAAACTGAACATTTCTTATTTTAGGCAGTTCTTTGAATCAAATACAAATAAATGACATTTTATCCCCATGGTCTTCTAAATATAGAAATGATTAGGTTCTACCTTGCACCATGATGAGTCACACTTGAATAGTTGAGCTATAGCTGTGAATCTGATAATGAACAGGGTACAGATGCAGAATTTCAGAGCTTAGAGGGACATAACACACTATTTATTCCACCTCCTCATTTTACTTATGAGGAGACCAAGGCCCCAAAAGGTAGGTAGCTAAGGGCAGAGCTAATACTGAAATATAAATCCTATGCTCTTTCCACTTCATCTCATAATATTCCTCAACTGGAATTATATAATCACACTGAAATAAACAATTATTCTTTGAAAAAAAATTTTTTTTCTTAGTGAAGGTAGACATATATGTGGGAACTTTGCACCTTAAACCTCCAATACAGTTGAAAACAATCACTGTTCTACCACCCTAAATTGTCTTAGGACTTTATGATGATAAATTTGTTGGATCTAATTCCAAAGATAATTATGTTGTATACGTAGTCTCAGATCAATACCCATCTATTATGTATAATAGCAATTGGTGATGACTGACTTCTTGACAGGTTACAGTTTTAAAATTGACCTTAAAATTAAAAGCAAAAAATTAAAATACTTAAAATCATAGGCCCATGGGTAGTTGGAGCCAGAAGAACCCACAGAAATAATCCAATTTAATTCCATTAATATATACTGTTCTGTCTTTCTGGAGTATACTTAGCACTACTTTTACACCTCTCAGATATGACATTCTTTAAAACCTAGCTAAGGAGAACTGAGAGAAATCAAGGGATTTACCCAAGATCATCCTGCATAGACTAGATAGTTAAATGATTTATTTTTCCTAATCCAACAGTTCTAATCATCGAAATTTTCACAGTAGAACAACACTGTTAAAATTGGACATGAAAACATTTTTAGCCATGAACAGCACGAGGGCAGATCTTTCAATTTCATTTTCCTAATGTTGATTAGTCATTTCCAATCTGTGCAAGATTTTTAATAGTAAGTTCTCATCTGAATTTGGAAACAATATGGCCTGATTTCACTGAAAAATTTCTTCCTATGAATATTTCCTTTTCTGGCAATTACTAGTTTTGAATATTTAGAATTGAAGTGTTTTTGAAAGAATTTTGGAAAACTTCACCTATTTGCAACAGGTTTCATTTTGAAATACTGACATGTCTCAGGCATATACTTAACCTTCTGCATTTTTTTTTCCAGAGGTAAATTAAAATATATGGCATTAATTACTTATCTGTATATTTACTGAATATTCAGTACAGATAAGGTCATAAGAGGTAATAACTCTTGAGATATTAAGTTATGGGCCTTCCAGTTTGATGAGGGAATTAGACATGTACACAAATAATTACTAGTAAAAAGAAATCAGCAATATAAGAAAAGCATATACAGCATTTCAGGAGGAGTGAAAAAAACATAGGTATTTCAATCAGTAGTGAGACGGACGAAATTGGAGTAGGTTACAAATCAGCAGGGCCATCAAGGCTGGACAGAAGTCAGAGAGCACCCTTTCTTCTCACTCTTCCATATTCCCCAAATTCAGTTACCTACAGCATCTTGTTGATTGTACATAAATATGCCTTAAATTTTTCCACTCCTATTTTAAATTCAGGACCCCTTATTTCTTTGCTTTACTACTGCAATAAGTTCACACTCACATCCATACCTCAGTCTGACTTCTAATTCTTCTTGCTACACTATTAACAGGATATTTTTTCTGAAATAAAATTGTAGAATGTGACATTCCTGCTCTCAGAAGCTCTCCAAAGCTACATGACACAGTCTAAATTTCTAAACATAATGATTAATAGTCTTAAGATTCTGGCCTCTGCATTTCTGTCTAATATTATCTTCCACTCCTTACACATGGATTTTATAATATATTCTCTAGCCATTGAGTTATAAAATATAACAAAAGCACCTATAATTATCAAACATGCTAAATAGTCTCATGTCTTCTCTACCATTTTGCTGTTCCATCTCTCTCAAATTGAATTCTCAAACAATTATGAGAATTCTAATATGTGCACATCTCTATTCTTACAGTTAGAAATACAAGAGTAGGCCAAAATAGACATGGCCCTTGTTCTCAAATAGTTTTCAGCTGGAGGCCTTAGTATCTTTAGTATTTCCATTCTTTCTTTCCATAATATTCCTCTGCAAGATGCCCTAAACATTTGTGTCCTGGATGCCAAACATTGCATGACAGAGAATATAATTAATAAATATCTACTGAATAAATAAATAAATAAAAACAGAGAATGAAATCTTACCAAAGGTGTAGATGTAGGAAAGAATATGATATGTAGAGGGAGAACAAGTTTGACTAGAATGCAGGATGTATTACAAGAAGAGAGTAATAGAAAGAAGAAAAAGGGAGAAAACAAGAAGAAATTAAAAACTTCCATGTATGTGCCAGATACTATTATTTGTTGCGATACGTTCCCTGTGGCCATCCTAGAAGGACCCCATAAAACAATGTAGGAAATAATGCTGGAAGGTAGTGTGAAGTCAACTCCTGGCAGTCCTGAAAGGCCAAGGTAAGTAATTTGCATCCTATCTCCTAGATAATGAACAGCTCTAAAGACTTCTGAAGTGAAAAAAATAATGTGACTGCCAAGAGTATTAGATGGATGACAGCTTATGAGAATATTGTGGTGACTTGGTATAGAGCAAGCACCCAGGTAAGAGGACACAAAGCCCGAACTGCCAGTAGAAATGGAGAGTAATAATGATAATAAAAATGTATAATAAATTTACTGAATGCTTCTTTTACACCAAAAATGGCACCACACATTTTCTCTGCATCATTCATTCATTTTATACATAGGCAGAAACACACACACACACACACACACACACACTCACCCACATTCATTTAAGTTAGTGGGATTCTCAAAACCACACTTTGAGTAAGTTACTATTGTTATTACTATTCTACAGAAGAGAAACGGGAGATTTAAGAGAGAAGGTTCGGTGGACAGTCTGAGGTGCAGCTAATGAATGTTGGAGAGAGATTTCAAAAACAATTCTGTCTCTTGAATCTGTACTCCTAACTACTTACCTTCTCTGTAGAGGTAGAACAGACTAATCTGATGCAGTGAGTGGAGAAGTGAGAAGTAAGAACCGACTGCAAAGCATGCTATCTGGTAACTAAGAGTATAGGACACAACATTTATTATGCAATTATTATGTGCCAGAGCACATTATGCCACACACTTTACAGATTTGACCTAATTTAATTCTTACAACAGACTTATGGTACATAAAATAATTCCATTTCACAGATGAGTATATCAGACTCATTTACTTAGGACAACATAAATCGGCAGTCCCATTAGAGAAAGAGGCAGAAATAAGCATTTCCTTCTCCTCCTTGCCACCTTGCTACTCTGCCTCCACCATCTCCCAATTAGTGTTAGAAAGGCCAAGGAACAACTTCTTACTCTAAAAGAGAAAAAATCAGAAGTATGAGACGATACAGGCACCTTGATAGAACAAAGGTGTTATGAATTCCATGTGGGAATAGAGTAACTCTTTGTAGGAAACATGAAACAGTGAAGTGAGGGGGCACCGCGGAGCAGAGATTTTGAAGAGAATAATAATTATAAAAAGCTGGAAATCCAGAAATGTAATAGGGCATTAATCCATAGTGGGAGGAAGAGGTTTTATTTCCTAAAATACTTAAAGAACATTAAGTTCTAACTATTTTTAAAGTTCATCTTTGTCAAAAACATTGATACAATTTTTAAAAAGTAAGATAAATTGTTTCCATTATAGATCTAAATTATATTATGCAGCCTTTGGGACTCCTGCACCCCAAATACAGTATACCTGGCACACATTTACAAAAAGCAACAGAAGGATGCACCTTGATATAATCAGTGAGGCAAATGTAAGAAAAATGAGCCAGTTATTTGGACATGATATGATATATATGATATATTGGATATTCTGACTTAAAAAAATCATTAGAAGAAGTTATCTGGTTTATAGTGTCACCGGAATGTTTATAATTGCTAAGGTAAGCTATTGTTCTACCACTGTGTACTGAATCATACAAACCTATCACCGACTTCTCTCAGGCTTTACTTATGAATCTGTCTAATCTATTGACAGGCAGACATTTGTCAAACTGATGCATCTACAGACCTGAAATAAATCAGAACATGTAACTCGGAACATAGAAGGCTACCAACATTATAGTCAACTAACATTCTGAACAAACATTTTTCCTACCAAACCCCTTGATTTATTATTGTCTTGTCAAGCTCTGTTGAGTATCCATCTGCTACACGCTTATTTTGTTTTATTTGTAACTATTACAGGGGCTTATGTAAAATGAAAAGAAAGTCTCAAAAGAACATAAAAGTTATACCTCAAACAAAACAATCAATGCATTGCAATAAATTTATCTCTTTTCCCCATGTTAAAAAGAGTATTGGTGTTACTATGACTCATTCTCCCTAAATTCTACAAACATTTCATCTTGTAGTTTAAATTCCATCCTATCCACAAAAGCCTCTACGTGTTGTAACAAAATTTATTTTTTCTCTTCTTTGTAAGTATGTTCACTTACATTAAATTAAATTAGAGTATTCATCTTTCTTAGTGTTAAGCAGGTTTGCTCTTATCTGTAACATGGATGAATTTCAATCATAAGACCCAACCATGTACAATGAACTGACACTTGATCTGCTCACAGATACAAATTTTGTACAAAGTTTGAATTAGCACAAATAGCTAAAAATAATATGGCAAGGATGGTCTCAATTAGCTTAATTTCACGGATGTTTCTGGCCCAGACAATGCCAATCTGTCAGCATCATTTTTATTAAGAAAAAAAGTTTTTAATCTACACCATAAGGAAATTCATATAACATATTCTAGACACACTTTCTCTGAAAATGCCACATAGGTATTCTCTTATTAAATTATTAAAAATATAGATTATTTATAGTATTGGGAAAAATCGTGTGTAAATAATAGGATATTGAGCTCTTTAATCAGTGTGTTCATCAAATGTTCTTTTCAAACTTTTTTTTTTCTTTTTTCAGTCAGGGGGACACAAGTCATTTTACTGAGGGCAGCTTCATCATGGTTCCAATACTGAATTCTTATCAGCATTAAAAAAAACCAACGATGGTAAGATTTTCTACTATTTGGCCTCTAAATAACATTACCTTTATACAAGTCAAAGTATGTATGTTTGTGTGTATATACATACATACACACACACACACACACACCTATATATGTGTGTGTGTGGTGGCATCCAATCCACTGTGTGCACATGGGTGTATGTGTGCACATATGCAGGCACCTGTGTATGCAGGTGTATGCACATATGCAGGCACCTGTGTATGCACCTGTGTATGCAGGCACATGTATAAAAGCAGGTGACTAGAAGCTGCCATATTATTTAACTGGCTTAAATATGTGACTCAAGGTGGGACAATTTTTAGACTCACAATAGGGTACATACTACACTACCATGAATCCTTGCATGGAGTTAATGATAGAAAGTAAAACTTAAAGAGAAAGAGTTTCATAGGTTAGTAAGAAGGAAATTCATCAAGTGTCTTTAACATAATTCAAAATAATTAGAAGAGGCAGATTCAGTAAAATATCTAAATACTAAAATATCTAAATAAGATTTTTTTGTGTGACTTTCAAGTATTATATGAATTGAAAAATAAGATATAAATGAGGTAGCAGGGTGTAAAAGAAGGAGACTGAAGATCAGTATATCTAGTTTCTGGCCCAGACTCCACGTTTTAATTGCCATAAATCTGGGCAAGTAACTTCACTTCTCTGAACCTCTACTTCCTCATGTGCAAATGGAGGTAAGTACATGCCCCATCCACATCACCAGGTTATTAGCATATGGAAATAAGACAATATGAATAAAGGAAATTTGCAAATGGTGTAGTGCTATTTATATTATTATTCAAATCTACTTTAAAAAATGTTCACAAAAGGCCTAAATTCCATAGTAATTTATACTAAATACAAAAGTGATTTAGCATACAAAAAACTGCTTTATGGCTTCTGAATTTGAAAAAACAGTAACAGAACTTTCAGCTGGCAGATGGTCTTTATTTTTTTTTTTTAAAGATTTTATTTGTTTGTTTGACGGAAAGACAGCTCACAAGTAGGCAGAGAGGCAGGCAGAGAGAGAGGAGGAAGCAGGCTCCCCACTGAGCAGAGAGCCAGATGCAGGGCTCAATCCCAGGACCCTGGGACCATGACCTGAGCCGAAGCAGAGGCTTTAACCCACTGAGCCACCCAGGTGCCCCAGGAAGATGGTCTTTAAAAGGACACTCTCAATAATGTACCATTTTTAGGGGAACCTTGGTGGCTTAGTCAGTTAAGCAACTGACTTCAGCTCAAGTCATCATTTTGGCGGGCCCTGGGATCCAGCTGCATGGGGCTTTGTACTCAGCAGGGAGTCTGCTTCTCCCTATACCTCTGCCCTTCTCCCCACTACAACCCCGCTCATGCTCTCTCTCCCTCTCTCTCTTTCTCAATTAAAATCTTTACAAAATAATATTAATGTAAAAAAATAATAATGTAACACTTCTCGAGGGAGAAATTTCAAAGAATTTTAAATGGAATAAAAATCACCAGTGCTATATCTGAAATAAGACAATTTCATATTTCTTCTGTCTTTGGTATGACTTTTTTTTTTTCTTGGAAGCTTGAATGAAGACAACTTAATTAGTTTTTCTGTTTTGTTTTGTTTTGTTTTAGCATCCAACAATTTATTAGTTGGTAAAACACCCAATGCTCATTACAACACGTGCCCTCCTTAATACCCATCATACGGTTACCCATCCTCCCACCCTCCCTTCTGTAATCCTCAGTTTCTCAATTTGTTTCCCAGAGTCCAGAGTCTCTCATGGTTTGTCTCCCTCTGATTTATTCCCATCCAGTTTTCCTGACCTTCCCCTATATCCTTTACTCAGATGTCTTTGGTATGTCTAAAAGCTAAGAAAATATCTCCAAATTATCTTTTAATTGAGCCCAAATCACAGCTTACCAGACGATCTAGATGATCTTTAAATACTTAATCCTTAAAAATTTTCTTGAGTTCAGTGACACACAATGTTACATTAGTTTCAGGTATACCACACAGTGATATAACTTTTCATTATTGTCTTCTAAAATTTTATCAGACTACTAATCACAATTTAGAGTGTATAAACAATCCTATCTAGGGACAATGAATTGGGCAGTGGTGCAAATCTAACTGCACCAATATTCTAACATATTACTCGGAACAAAGTGTTCAAACCTTCTAAAATTTTAACTGACCCAGAAGATTTTATATAACTTTCAAAGTAGCCAGTTGACTCAAAGGAAGAAATACTCATACTAAAATGAATTAGCTAATTATCCTGACAGTAAAGAAAAATGACACACTTATTGTATAAATTTTATATGAAGAATGCAAAATTTTGGAGTATAAATTCTGGATGGAAATATAAGGACTAATAAAATATATTCCTAGTTTCCTGATGGACATGCAGTCAGTCTACTTCCACAGACCAAACACATATCTACAAAATGACTTTATAATAAGAAAGAAAATTCCAGGCATGCTAATAAACATCAGTGTATAGTTACATGGCAGTACTAACAAAGAATAAACTAAGATGTCCAGAAACAAATACCATTCTATGTAGTCACGGTCTGAAAAGTCTCCTTCATTAAAGATGGCCCTAAGTCAAGCCTGGATTATAATTAGCTAAGTATAACAGAGGGGACAGGGGGCAGGGGACAGAAAAAATCTAGAACAAAATCAGAATAATATTATTCTTGAATCATTAACTGATTTAAGTGTATGAAATACAAGGTTTATAGTAAGCAACAGACTAAAACAGCTGAATGTTAGACTGTTTAACCTTTCTTTCTAAGTCTGCTCTCTTAGTTATTAAATGGGAGTCAAAAACACTGCCATTACAGTATTATAATGAGGATTAAATGAATTTGTGTGTATAAAGTGCTTAGAATACTTCCTGACACACAGTTAGTGTTCAAATAATAACAATCACAACAACAAAAATAATGATTATAATACCTATTACTTTCACTGACAAAAAGCATAACAGGCAAGAAGCCATTGAGTGACAGACAGGACTTACATTGAGATAACAACAGATGGGGAGGAAAGGGTCCATAGGAGAGAAATGACATAAGGAATGCCACCTAAAGAAGTATTCATACGAACTAAAGCTTAACTTGGATATAAACACTAAACTTGGAAGAAATGTTAAAATCGTCACAAAACTTTCAAAACTACTTGTATAAAAGAATGACAGTACTTACCAAAAAGACAGTATCATCAGAGGAGATAATCTGTTTTTCAGAGAATTAGATCCTCTCAAAATCTGACCATCTCAAAATTGGAAGCATGAATTTATAAGCAAAGGCATTTTTTTTCTAATACTCATGACCACATCTCTATTTTATCAATATAGTTTTATATCTAAATTAATGACAAGAACAGGTTTTATGTATCTATTCAAGATCACTAGAAAAAAATGGGAAATATTATAGTTAGACCCTTCTATTATTACCACTAATAATAGTAAAAAATTATTAGATTCTTTCTATATGCCAAGCAGAGGGTCATTTGCATAACAACTCTGAGGACGATGTTACTATTTCCATTTCACAAAGAGCAGTAACTCACCTAAACTTGAATGGTTAATAAACTACAGACCCATTTGAAGGCACCACAGCCGAATATCCTTGGAGTTTATGCTCTTAACAAAACCTCCTATAATTTCTTATAATTTGTTTTTGAGCAGCACAAATAACAGACCACGTCACTCTTCTGCTCAAAGCTTTCTGATGGTTTCTATTTGACAGGACCCTTCAAAATGTGCCCAGTACACCTCACCCAACTTGTTTGACTTCATCTTCTATTCCTCTACTCCTGGATCACTCTATTCCAATTACAAGAACCTTCCTACTGTCCCTCAAACACAATTCCAGTCGCAAAACTTTTGCATTTAAGTGTCCCATTTGCCTGCTCCACTGTAGCCCACATATTCAAGGCTGGAGGAGTTGTTCTTTCTCCTCTTTGAGGTCTTTGCTTAACATTCTTAGTAAGCCTGTCCCCAATAAAACTATTTTTTTTTAATTTTTTTTATTTTTTATTTCCAGCATAACAGTATTCATTATTTTTGCATCACACCCCGTGCTCCATGCAATCCGTGCCCTCTATAATACCCACCACCTGGTACCCCAACCTCCCACCCCCCGTCCCTTACTATTTTAAACCGTAACCCTTTTCCTAACCACTGACATTCAGCATTCCCTATACCTCTTTCTTGTTTTACTTTTCCTCCATAGCACTTATCTTAACTAACACAATCTAATTTATACCTTTCTTTTTTATTATATTTATCATCTGTTTCTCACCACTAAAAGGCAAGCTCTAAAAGGGTACCTATACTTTGGCATCTCTATACTGCGATAGTACCTGTCACATAGAGCTGAATAAATATTTGCTGAATGTATACATGATTGAATGAATATAAATATATTAGTAATAAAACAAAATTTGTTTTCAAAAGAATAAAGGGGAAAAAGGAATCGGAATTAATATTTATTCAGCATCTAATGTGTGCCAGGAAGTCTACTGGGTGTTTAGTATACTCACTACTCATCTAATTCTGGGAGACAGAAAGTTCTCCTTTTTTATAGAACAGCAAACAGACTCTGAGGTTAAGCAGCTATTCCCAAAACAAACTGTAATTAGTAATGAAGCCAAGTTGTAAACAGTGGTCCTTGATTCTGAGGGTCCATAGCTTCCTGCTTTATCTATCACCCTGCTTCTTGTAAAGTATTTTAGGTAGTAGCTGGGATTTACATATCTAATCTAGCAGCAGTCTTTAAAAACATTTGCACGTGTGCTGGTGCAACCATTCTGGAAAACAGCTTGGAGGTTCCTCAAAATGTTGAAAATAGAACTACCCTACGACCCAGCAATTGCACTACTGGGTATTTACCCTAAAGATAATAACGTAGTGATCTGAAGGGGCACATGCACTCGAATGTTTATAGCAGCAATGTCTACAATAGCCAAACTATGGAAAGAACCTAGATGTCCATCAACAGATGAATGGATAAAGAAGATGTGGTATATATACACAATGGAATACTATGAAGCCATCAAAAGAAATGAAATCTTGCCATTTGCAACGATGTGGATGGAACTAGAGGGTATCATGCTTAGCGAATTAAGTCAATCGGAGAAAGACAACTATTATATGATCTCCCTGATATAAGGAAATGGAGATGCAACATGGGGCGTTAAGCGGGTAGGAGAAGAATGAATGAAACAAGATGGGATTGGGAGGGAGACAAACCATAAGTGACTCTTAATCTCACAAAACAAACTGAGGGTTGCTGGGGGAGGGGGTTTGGGAGAGGGGGCTGGAGTTATGGACATTGGGGAGGGTATGTGCTATGGTGAGTACCGTGAAGTGTGTAAACCTGGCGATTCACAGACCTGTACCCCTGGTGATAAAAATACATTATATTTTATAAAAAATTTTTTTAAAAAATCTCAAAAAATAAACCATTTGCACGTGTAAACCTCATCATATTCATATGGAGGGACGCAATTACAGGTAACTTTTCAAATCAATTGTACTGTGATAATTAGTTTTATGTGTCAACTTGGCTAGGCTATAGCACCCAGTCATTTAATCAAACGCTAGTCTAAGTATTGCTGTAAAAATACTATGTGGATGTCGTTAGCATCTAAAATGAGTTGTCCTCAAGTAAGTAAGATTACCCTCCATAATGTTAGTGGGGCCTCATCCAATCAGTTGAAAGGCATTAAGAGCAAAAACTAAGGTCTCCTGAAGAAAGAGGAAAAGCTACTGCAACACTACAGCATTCACCCCTGCATGAAATTCCAGCCTGCCAGCCTACCTACCCTACAGACTTCAGACTTGTTAGTCTCCACAAATGTGTGAACCAATTCCTTAAAATAAACCTCTTAATACATATGTATCCATTCTATTGATTCAGTTTTTTAGGTTCTGGAGGACTTGACTTTCAGAAATACTGCCTAAATGTCTGAAACAATAAGTCGGACAAAACAGAAATTCCATATGTAGACTTCTAGCAATGCTAGGCATGTAGCAGGTGACATGGGTTAAGTATGCATGAACAAAGAGATGGCTTACTTCAAGAAGAAAGAAGAAAGCAAGTCTATAAAATATTTAAAATATTACCTACCAGGAAAAGCTTTAAAGAAACTTTAGATTGAGATTAAATATCTTGTTTAATTTTTACAGCATTACCAAAATTCATTAAAGTTATCAAGAATTAGTGTTAATCTACATCTTAGATTCACTATAGGCTTCTTTCAGCTGTTCTTTACTACAGGTATTGGTATAAGGTATAACTCTCAATATAAATAATTCAAGAGTCTTAATAAAGTGCTGGAAAAATACATGAGAGCCCTTAAGAACACTGAACATGGTATTAGCAAAAGGGGTTCATTTAGAAAAGGGTCTCCTCCACTCTAAATGACTTTAGGAGAGTCATTTAATAAGAGTGAGTCCTAATACTGTTGTATGGAATAAGGAGATAATTCATATGAAAATGATTTGTACACTATAGATCACTACACAAATATTATTTTTGCCATTAAACATTTGATGGTGGCAATAACAGCATGACATCTAATTCTATCTCATATGTGTTTAGAAATGGTGTTTTCAACCCAAATTTAAATAAAAACTTGAAGAAAAAGAAAAAAACGTAAAACAACTGTCTTTCAAAAATCATAAACCAAAAGCTAGAAAATTAAGTCAGACAGTCAAAATTATTTATTTCCTATGAAAAATAACTAAGAAGCTTTAAAGTCTCACCGTAAGAGGTCTACTACCACTCTAAGAGTTCAACTGCAATGGGAATCTCAAAAACCTAGATCATGGTCCCTATTCTTGAACAGTTCATAAAACCATGTGGTGGACTTCCTGTCCCTCCCAATTTTTACAACCCCACATTCCCAAAAGGTATGGATGGAGTATTTGAAGCAATAACCCAAAGTGATATAAATATTTTCAAAGGTAGGAAGGTACTTATATGCCAAATATAAGCATTACTGCAGGGACCATTTAGGTTTCTAAACAATAACTGTAACAAGCAAGTTAAGTGTATTCTTAAGCACTAGGGCTATATTATGTTAGGATACAGGGAACACCTTCTTAAAACAAAACAAAAACTGTAAATTGCTATAAATCTAGTAACAAAAGGAAGATAGTCTTCCCAATATACCGGCTTTCTTCTTTTCCAGTGGTGCTTCTGAATTACCTCCATTTATTAAAAAACCAAAACACTCCAATATTTTCAATCCATTCTAAATTAAATCATCTTAATTTGTGCCTTCTGGATTTAAGGAAGAAACATTAAACTAGATGAAAAATCATTTTTTTCCAATCATTCCATCAACCCTTCCCCTAAAAGTAAACACTACCCTCAATTTGCTATCTCCAATTTAGATTTATGTTGCAATAAACATGACTACAAAACAAATTCACCATCATTTAAAGCCTGGCAATCTTTAGTTATACCAAGTTGTGCCTTGCAGTATGTGTTATCATTTGGTGTCCAACAGTATCATTTATGTCTACATAATGCAAGTACTAAGCCTATTTATTTGATAAAGTTCTAAGAGAAATATATATTTCTTAGAACTATATAGTTCTAAGAGAAGATACCACAAGACACCGAAGATAAGATCTTCAAATAAATACTCAAGCCCAAAAAGACATATAAATAAGCAAAGAAGTTTAGTTGCCTATGTTTGAAGTAAAACATAATACTTCAAATGACTTCAGATGGTTTGATTAGTAATTATGAAAAAGGGCTTTAAACATGTAAACACTAAGTATAGCAAAGATAAGTCAGAAGCAGGCTAAAGGGAAATAATAAATATTAAAATGTTAGTCCAGATCAAGAAAATTCTTCTTACTTTTGCTAGAAGGAGAAATTACGCAGAAACAATCAGTACTTTCTGTTAGTTAAGATATCGTACAGTCAGAAGACAATGCTAAGATATTTTCTATTAGTTTTCATGAGGCTTAAAATTAACTTTGCCTTTCAGGAGTTTATCTAATTTCAGCCATGTAATTGTTACTTCTTAAAATACTTCTGTGCCAAAAGAACTCTTTCACAATACATTACTACTTGCTTTTTTATACTCAGAGTTCATAATTCAAATTAGAATATTACCCACAAAGCCTCAAGTATACCACAGATTTATATCCATATAATATTTTATATAAAGACTTTTTAAGTTGTAAAAGTGACTATTATTGACTGTTATACTAAAAACCATTTTTTACAAAAAGATATAGCCTTTGAAAGGTAAATTTCTTAATGTTATACACATAAAGCATAAGTAAGGGGCGCCTGGGTGGCTCAGTGGGTTAAGCCGCTGCCTTCGGCTCAGGTCATGATCTCAGGGTCCTGGGATGGAGTCCCGCATTGGGCTCTCTGCTCAGCAGGGAGCCTGCTTCCTCCTCTCTCTCTGCCTGCCTCTCTGCCTACTTGTGAACTCTCTCTGTCAAATAAATAAATAAAATCTTTAAAATAAAATAAAATAAAATAAAATAAAATAAAATAAAATAAAATAAAATAAAAATAGAGCAGAGGTAATTTTAGATCTTTTTATCGCTTTAAGTCTCTATTCCAAGTTTTTTCTAAGTCCTCCAGTTTTAGCTAATGATGAATTCTGAAGAATACCTGGAAAAGTGCAAAAAAGTTGAATTCTCAAGAATATCTGTTCAGATACCAAACAACAACAACAACAACAAAACTTTTCTAATACAAAAGAGGAAAAAAAAAATCTGAATTACTCTGATACCCAAACTAATGACATCATAAGAAAAAGAAAATTTAAAAAAAATTTTATCAACTTAAAGAGTAAATGTTTGCTTTAAAATTTCAGACAAAATTTTTAGTAAAAGTATTGTCATCAATTTTAAATTCTACTGGTAAGTATAAAAGTATTATATAGTTAGTTCAATTTATAACTTCAAGGATAACTTTAAAACATAAAATTTATTATGATAATTATATGAAAGAAGCATCACTTGCCTTCTGGGAAATAATACAGAATCTCTCTGCTGTCGAGCAAAATTATTATTAGTAGCCTCAATTTTATAACTTCATTATACAGTACAATGTAAATAAAATCTAGGATAATTCTCACTAATGCCACTGTACATCTATAACTTTACTTAAACAAGTTAAAACTGGATTCAGAGTCCACAGTGCTCACCATTACACCATGGAACCACTAAACATGGAACCACTAAAGTTTTAAACAAGTTAAAACTAAAGTTACATGAGCTAAGGATAGCAAATATTGCTTTACTCCACCATTATAAATGCTAAGAAAAAGTTCCCTTAATTTTTTAAATAGATGTTTTAATTGTAGTCACATTATAATTCTACCTAATATAAATACTATTTGTCTTTTCCGTCACAAACATTTACCCAGGTTTTGAAACACATATGTCAACAGATAATTAGTATTTACACACTTCATGTATAAGTGTCATGCTAAGCTCTTTATATAAAAATGTGGCTATGTAACTTCAGGAAGTCACTTTACCTCTCCAGGCCTTAATTACCTAAATGATAAGGCAAGAGGATTAAAAAGGATAATCTCTTCAAGCTCAAAGATTCTATAATTCTAAAATAAACAGGATCTATACATATCTGATCATAAATTCAGAGAGATCTTCTTTACATCTTTAATAGACTTAAATAGACTTAAAATAACTTTGTTATAATTTAACATCATGTCAAGTGCACTGGAAATTTAAATTCAAAGAGTTAAGTAACCAAAAGATTGATAAACGCTTGAAATAATGATTTTTCCTACAATTTCTGAAAATAATTTATCTTAATTTTATAATACACTTACGAAAATATAAATTATTTTTGTTATTGCTAGCTATGGGGGAGGAAGGCTCCTGTGAAAAAGGATTTTATTCATGTTTTAGGATAAATGCAAAAAGAAGCCATCTATTTCACTTTTCCTGTGTCACACATAAGAGGAGAACTATTAAGGGAAATTTAGATGCCAGAGGTCTCTCTTTATGAGAAGTAATCTTAAAATCATCAGTAATAAACAGCATTAAATCAACTTTTGAATAATGATTAATTGAGAAAAAAATCAGAGTAGTCAGTAAAGTATAATCAACATTTAAGAGAAGATCAATTGCATTAATTCAAAATACAGAACACTGCAGTGGGCTCTAGTAAGAGCCCTGAAAAGAAAAAATTATAAATCAATAACATTGCAAATATACATGAAATCTGTTTCAAAGAACTTTGTGGTAATGGCTTCATAACTAAGTGCTGTTGTAATAAAAACACAGCTGATTGTGATCAATTGGGAGTCATTTATTTTATTGAAATTTCCATTACAATGTTATTTGAACAAATCATAAAATAATCTTGTACGACATCCTACTGATATTTAATAAAATGTGAAGTTTACTGTACTGGCTAGCTAATCACCACAGGGAATCATCAAATGGAAATGATTCACGCATGGAGGTTTACTCCTATAATCATGCACCAGTTGTACACTTCAACTGATAAAACTAGTGATGGAGTCAGGTTTTTAACCTGGTCTGTGTCATTTACTACCACTTCCTCCATGCTTAATTGAGGCTAATAAATTGACCCAGATATGTTTACATTTGTCAAAATAAGAACTCAAGGAATAGATATAAGGAGTGTATAAACGAAACTAAAAAATTCAAATTAGAGCTTTTAGAAAATTCCTTGGGAATTATTTCATGGTCTCTTCCTCCATAAATAATATTTGATATTGACTTTAGGCATAATCCTATCTTTATCTGTTATAACATTCTGTAGACTTTGTTTCTTTTTTTGGGAAATAAAAAATGAAGATACACAAGATGCAATACCATTAAATTAAGCACATAAAAATCTCATTTGGTAGTTCAAATTATTAGTGACTTTGCAACAAGGTTTGTATCCCCAAATTTCTAAATGCATGTCGAAGAAAGAAATGAAACTTGGAATTATGAATCAACATTAAATTTTAAATCTCTTGTGGGCTTCTGAAAGAATAAAACTTCAACAATCAATTTACTGGCATACTACTTCAGTCCGTTTATAATACCATCTATAAGCTATACTTTATTACAAGTTTAAATGTGTTCTAGGAAATAAAAACAATAAGCTATATTCCTAAACTACACATTGAACAAATTATGATAAATGATATATCATGAATGCAAACATTAAAAACAAACTAAGATGAATGGGTTACTAAGAAGCAAGTTTACATATTTTTATACTACCATTTATGCAAACAACCACAATTTCTTTTAGGAAATAAATATTATTTTACACTGAAAGAAGTCAGCAATGATATTTCCCAGTGTAAAAAAAAAAGGAACAAAGAATTGGTTATCTATATTTATATCATTAAATTGACTGAGTAAATTATAGTAACAACCATGCTTCAAATGGCTAAAAGGTACGGCTCAGCCAAAAGAGTATACAAAATTTGAAACTAGACAGCTGAATATAAAATCAAGTAAGTCCTAACATCAGCTTTGCTACTGATATTATTTACCGCTTTTTGAAAGACATTTCCTATCTTTCTGTTTCTTCTGTACTTCTTTTTTTTTTTTTTAAAGATTTTATTTATTCATTTGACAGGCAGAGATTACAAGTAGGCAGAGAGGCAGGCAGAGAGAGAGGAGGAAGCAGGCTCCCTGCTGAGCAGAGAGCCTGATGGGAGGCTCCATCCCAGGACCTTGGGATCATGACCTGAGCCGAAGGCAGAGGATTTAACCCACTGAGCCACCCAGGCGCCCCTTCTTCTGTACTTCTATCCAACAATTATTTCTTATGATTATTATGAACTAGTAAGATAACATTCAGGCGTAAGTCAAGAGTCAATTCTTTTAAACAATTGTTTGATATTATTACATCATCTTTAATGCACAGTAAATTAATTTCAGTGAGTGAATAATATCTGATTTGATATTTTCATCCCTAAATAAATCCAAACAAAAGATCAAAGTTATTTAATAATTTACATTGTTAAAAATCACAAATTAAATACCACATATGACTTGGTTTAAAACTTTGTCAGCATATTAAAGTATCTTTCCAATGATATATTTGAGTTTATTTTCAAATAATATATGTGATTCATATATTGTTTAATGAACCAAATGCCAGAAACAGGCTGAGTCAACTATGATATGTCCCAAGTATTTTCCTAGTTATAAAGTTAATTGAATAAAATTTTATGAGATGGCATTCATTATATTTTTTCAAATGCCATAAAAACTAGTGTTAGGAAAGGAAATGAAGAGAATATTAATCTAATTTGGCATGGGCCAGGGTAAGGGGAAACCTAAAAAGAGCAAATAGTAAAGATGAAAAATACCGAAGAAAGCAATGCTTGCCTATCTAAATTATAAACTCAAACACTATAACATTAATATTTAAGTTATAGTCTACCATTTTATAAAAGCAAAAACAGATGTTTTCTGTATATTTGATCACTTGCCTCTGTGACATAAGATAATTTCTTATACATAAAAATAGAGTAAAGCTATTCCCCAAGTAATCAGTTAATTTGCAGTAGCAGTTAAGCACTTTTAAGTAGAAATTAATTTAACTCTGCTGGCAAGCACCTGGACAGTTATCCACATACATGAAATGGTGAAACTATCATCTCTAAAGACCTTTCCAGATCAGAATATATTCCTTTTTCTTCTCTATTATTTTCTAAATCAGAAAATACTTGCTATTTGTAACACTTCAAACAATAAATAATGAAAATGGATTATTTATTATATTAATTAATATTATTAATTATATTCCACTTCCTCCACCCAATTATAAAGTTAGGAACGCTTTTCATACTTTGTTCTATACATGTAAGTTTTCCCTACAAAAAAGTAGCAAATTAAAATATAAAATTATTTAATATATCTACTGTAGCAAATAACTATGAGATAACTTTTTTATTTTAGTAAGATGGGACATTTAGAAAAAAATCTGCATTTATTGTGTGCTTCCTATGTCCCAAGTACTATTTGATATGCTTTTCTGCAATCCTCATAATGACTCTGAGTTATATTTAATTAATATCCCCCACATCCCCAAGCAGCCCTCCTTCATCCTTTCTTAAAGCTGCATGGTCTACCAATGCACGATCTGACAATTCTATTTAAGAGTTTCATGAATAATAAACTTTCAAATATTCTAAAATCTCCAGCTACCTAAGTGAAGACGTGGGCTCAAAGTTCAGCTGGAATTTATTTAGCTGGTCAACAGAACCATAAGCAATGTGAAAATTTACAAACTCACCTCACTGCTGCTCAGAATCACCTCTGGATTTATGGAGAAACTTAGTTACTTTTATACTCATTACTTTTTTTTTTTTTTTTTTTTTTTTTTTTTTAGAGAACTAGCATACCTCACAGATTTCTGAAGCTTTTTACTATATACTTTTGAAAGGTTTCCAGGAAAGATTTAAGATAATTCAGTTTACGCTCATTAAGAATAGTTTTGCTTTTATTTTTTTTCTTCCAAAGATTTTATTTATTTATTATACAGACAGAGATCACAAGTAGGCAGAGAGGCAGAAAGGGGTAGGGTGGGGGGGACATGCTCCCCGCTGAGCAGAGAGCCTTATGCAGGGGCTCCATCCCAGGACCCTGTGATCAACGACCTGAGCCCAAGACAGAGTCTTAACCCACTGAGCCACCCAGGCGCCCGTTTTTATACTTTTATGAGGTTTCTTTCCAAGTGTAACAGTGTGTTCATCCTTTCTGATTGCCAGAATGAAAATATGTAATTGATAAAGTGACTTATTTCCAAAAATACATACTTAAAGATTAACCAATGTGAGTACATCTTCACAGGTTTTCCCATTCTATTCTATTCTATTCTATTCAAGGAATCTCCTTGCTTTTGAGAAGTATGCTATACACATGGATGAAGCTTATTTAACCACGGCATCCCCTCCCTAAAAGAAAGTTTTTAAAAATACTATATTAGAATTGTGTTGAGTAAAATCAAGATGGTTAAGGCAAATAGTAAAGATAAATATACTTCATTTTAAAAGATTTTACATAGAATTTTTATTCCACTATATTATCAAGCTTGTAGGATTTAAAGGTTTGTCCACACTGTAATCTATGCCATTTTCATCCACAATACAAGTACTATATATTATTATATACAATGAAAAACTAGGCAATAATTATGGTTATTTATAATTAACTTTTATGACACCACATGTTTCCATCTCAATGTATAAACCAGTAAGATTATTTTTATTATAAACATAACATCCAAATTCAAAAAATTACCCTTTCAAATAAATTAGTATCAACACTGAAAAAATTATGATGTATAAAAAGAAAAGCAAATCTTATGAATATAAACATTAAGAAATCATTTATTTTCTTGTCGAATGTAAAAGAATCCACAATTATTGAAAATAATACAGAATTCTGTGATACAGTTTTCCTGTATCTGCCATCCCTGTAACATTATCTCTTTAACCCACTCCAATCAGGTGTTCGATCCCAACCACTTACCCAAAGCATCTCCTCATGAAATCACCAATGACCTGTACCTAGACAAAACTCACTTCTTATTTTACTTGACCATAGCATTTCACAGTACATGATTCATTCCTCAAATTATTGTTTTCCCTGGCTATGTCCTTAAATACCTTCCATAGTCTAACTTTTCTTTTATTACCTAGACCCAAAAAGCCAAATGTCATATTTGTCATTTCTACTTGGATTTCTACTATGCATCTAAAACTTAACACAGCTAAAACAGAATACTTGGTTCTACTATATTTAAAATATAGAGATGTGCATACACATATATATTTATGTTATATACAAATGAATATATTATATATAAATGTGTTTTTATATTTATGTATTATGCCTTCCCCAGCAGATCATAAACTCCATGAAAATATGGATGTTTTCTTTTTAACTGTTATATCCTCAGGGCTGTGAATAGTACCTAAAACATAGCTCTATAAATATGTATTAGGTGAATGAATAAATAACATACAGAATTGGAATAAATGATTCTTCACTTTGCTTTTGCCCTAGGCTTAAAAATATGCAAAACAGTTTTAAACCCCAAACCATTAGAGAGTAATAACTGATGAATTGTTTTATTTACTTAATTTGAGAGAGAGAGAGAGCCTACGCAGTGGTGAGGGGCAGAGGGATTTAGAGAAGTAGGCAGAGGGAGAAGGAGGAGCCAACTCGCCACCGCGCAAGGAGCCAGTCACAGGGTTCCATCCCAGGACCCTGAGATCATGACCTGAGCCTAAGGCAGATGCTTAACCAACTGAGCCACCCAGGCACCCCTGAATTGTTTTATTTCTAAGTGCATTACAGAACAATGGATTTCTTTTGTTTCAGAGCGGTCACATTGATCCTCATCAATAGTAAAAATGATGATGATGATGATGATGATGATGAAGATGACAGCTACTATTTAATAGCTATCATGTGCTAGTTACATGTGAAGATGCTTTGCATATATTTAATCCTAATAACAGTTCTAAAAGATAGGTATTTTCACCCTCCCAAATGCAAATGATAGATATGGAAACTAAGGCTCAAGAGTAAGCAAACTGTCCAAGTTCTTTAAGAGATGGAGTTGGAATTTGAGCTGAAATCAGTCTGACTCAAAACTCAATGCTTTTAAAATAAATGTTTTCACTTCTTTTTAATTTTAGTATTTACTTAAACAGGTTCAATTTAATTAAAAAAAAACCTATCAGTCAATGGCTACAATATGTAACACACTGTAGGATAGTAAATAAATAGAGAAATGTGATCCCTGGTCCTGTAGAGCTTATTATACATAATTTAAGCGACACTGGATATAGATTTTAAACCAAAAAGTTTTATTTATATATATGCATATATATAATAAATTTAAAAATAAAAATAATAAATATATGAAGCAGTTACTTTATGTTTTTAAGTATAATTTTCTCTTTTCTTTTAATACCTATTTTAGTATTAAGCACATTAAGTAAAATGTGGTTTAAGAGGGATTCATCATTTCAAACTTCTAATTTATCTCCTTTACCCAGGGACTACCTATTAGGGCATTTTCAACACTCTTTCTCTAGCACACATTTGATGGAAAATGGCTTTCACAAGCTACAAATACCCCTGGGGACCTACTCTGTAGGAAAAGTACAACTGAGTTTGATTCCTAACCAATACTTATTCTTTACCCTCTCACCCCTAAAAGAATGTATATGAGCATATTTGCAAAGTATTAAGTAACCTATTAATGTAACATTAACTTGAATCAGCTATAATTTTTAAAAGTTGAAAAGAGGGGCGCCTGGGTGGCTCAGTGGGTTAAGCCGCTGCCTTCGGCTCAGGTCATGATCTCAGGGTGCTGGGATCGAGTCCCGCATCGGGCTCTCTGCTCAGCAGGGAGCCTGCTTCCCTCTCTCTCTCTGCCTGCCTCTCTGTCTACTTGTGATTTCTCTCTGTCAAATAAATAAATAAAATCTTTAAAAAAAAAAAAAAAAAAAAAGTTGAAAAGATAAATACTGCAAAATTTTGGTAGTAATGATAGTAAGAGAATGCTATTTGAGGAGTATAAGCCAAGCACTGACTTAGTACTTAAATGGATTAATTTTAAATATTATTAGTAACAAATTACTTACAATTATGACTCATCAATATATTCCTGCACATATGTTTGTGACCTTATCTTTATATAACAGATTAGTTATTCATGCCTCTGGGCATGAATATTTTCTTTATAATTTATCGTGCCTTTTGGCCATTTTCCAGTTTCACAGGACAAACAGGAAAGAAGGGAAAATAAATTTACATCAGTCAATACTTTTATCTCTGCAGCTATTCTTAAGAGTTGAGAGGAAAAAAACTAAAGCTAGTAAAAATATGAAAGACTTAGCATGTGTGTAAATTTCACTTATTAATGCTTTTACTTTCTTCACCAACAATAAAAGGAAAGACAGGTGTCAAACACTCAATAGCAATTGTCAGAACTCATTGTTTTTTATTCAAGTCTTAGAGACCACTAGTAGAAGAAAAGACCTACGAAATGAACTAAAATACCAAAGAACTGGGGAAAACTGGTGTTCAAAATTTGTTATTATTATTTTTTTTGCATTGTTTATCTCACTTTCTAAGGCTAATAATAATTTGAAAGTATTCATGCCAATAATATTGAGTTTCTGTCCAAAAACAATAAAAAGATTAGCACCCAATTTTTAAAAATGGGCATATTAAAAGACATACAGACATATAATTAAAGGTACGATTTTATATACAATAAAGAAATGCAAATTAAAACAGAAATAAAATGCTGTTGACAAAAAAGGACACTGAAAACACTGCTGGTAGAATATCATCTGGTAGGTGTTTTCTGGAGGGGAATGAGGTAATACGTACCAAACAAACATAAAATGTTCTGTGCCAAGTAACTGATGTGAATGTAGTAATTACACAGTAAATTAACAATTTTCACTTGTTAATATTCAAATTATGAGTATCAGCAAAAACTAGAAACAAAGTGAATTTCTAACGATTGTCTAAGTATTTGTGACATAATTTATAGCAGAATACTACAGAGTAAATATATACCGTATTTATTTGTATTAATATGAAAAACGTTGATGATAATTGCCACATAAAATGCTAGCTTAAGAGCAGTGAATGTTTATATGTATACAGGTTTTCATACTGGTGTTATCTTGAATAAGCAACCACACTGCCAGTAATGGTTGCTCTTGGTAGAATGGTTGGGCAGGCAAATGATAAACAGAAGCAAATTAGATGGTCAACCATCAAATCATTTCTACCTCTATGGAAAGTAAAGAGCAAGTAACTTGGGTTCATTATTTCTTCTAAAGAAATCAAAAGCACTGAAAATCCCAAATCAAATATGTGATAATACAGTAAAAATTATACGCTTAAATTGTAGTAATGTCCTAAAGTCTAGTCTGACATGCATACAATGAATTCATGAAGGATTGTTTAACATTGTTCTAAATCCATCTATCCATCCATCCACCCAAAGCAATTTACATTATAACCAAAGGTATTCTAGAATAGATATATAGTATAGGATATAGATATCTAGAATATATATCTATTCATATGCATATATGAATATACATATTCATATACATATGAATAGATATATATTCATTCCTTCTTAAGACCTAAAGGTATTCTAGGAGATCTAAATTTCCAGAAGGCTCTATCACTTTTATCACATCAGATGAGGAACTGATGCCAATAAAATCAAGAAAATTAATATAGCAAGTAAAGAAAGCATGTAACTTCAAATGCTTTTGTAATTCATCTCATCATTAAGTGAGTAATTTAATTTTGCAGTTCCCAGGGTTCTAAGTTCCAATTTTCACTTTTCGTTACCTAATCTATATAACCCAAATGTTGTGCCTACATTGCCATATTTCATATTAAATACAGCTTTTTATGTGCACAGAAAACATTTTAGTTGGAGTCTTCACATAACCTGAAACACTTGTCTCAAATAAAACATCTGCTTTGACACCAAATGTTTCAAATTTGAAGACATTTGTTTCAATCATCTTTGTACAAATCAACATTTTTCTTGATTTGAGGCCAAATACTTTAAAATAGTTACTATATATTTTCTATGGAGTGATCTATTCATTAGTAGAAATCTGAACAAAATATATTTCACTTTACTACCGGAACAAAAGTTTGAAATATTTTCACTTTTATACATGCTCTTTCAGAGACTATCACACATTTCATTTCTAAAGAAACTTACCAAATACCTTAGATTAATAATTCAGAAAAAATAACTACAGTGTGAATCAGCTTTTACTTACATAGAACTTTTCCAGTGAGTGTCCTAAATATTTTCCAATCAACTAACTTAATCCTTTTTATACCCCGATCCTAACCTACAGATGAGGAAACTGATACAAAGTGGAGTAGAATAACTTGCCCAAAAACACAGATAGTACGTTGCAGGATCAGGATTCTGATTCTGGTTCCCAACTGAAACTCTTAATGTTACATTACAAAAAAAGATATTTAAATTTTTTGCTATGTACAAAAAAAGTATGAAGAGTATGATTCCAATTCCATAAGAAGTCAATAATCTTATAAACACAAAGTTTGGAAAGGTGTATGTTAAGGGGATTAACAGTGATCATCCCCCAATTAGAGGGATATTTGGGGTGCCTGGGTGGCTCAGCCCAGGTCATGATCTTAGGTGTGTGAGATCTAGCCAGTGTGGTGCTCCAAGCTCAGCAGCAAGTTGACCTGAGATTCTTTTCCTCTCTCTCTGTCCTTCATCCCACTCACATAATTGCACTCTCTCTCTAAAATAAATAAATCAATCTTTAAAATAAAACAAAAACAAAAAACCAGTGATCATTTCTACAGTGATATTTTTGGTCTCCAAACTTCTGTGTATTTTTAAAAGTTTCCAAAATTAATATATATTTATTTTAAAATGTCATTAACATTAGCATAGTTAGTTGTAGGTTTATGATTAATATGGTTATCAAAATAAGATTTCACAAATTTGTAACTTAAAATAAGTATTATTGTTAAAAAATTCAATGTTCCCCATTAAAGACACTGACAAAGAACTTTAAAAATGAAAGATAAATACCCGCTATGATTCTACAGTATGTCTGATACATCACCTTTCAGATCTACAAACCTACATCAGAGGTTTTTTGTTTTTTTTTTTTTTAAGATTTTATTTATTTATTTGACAGAGAGAGATCACAAGTAGGCAGAGAGGCAGGCAGAGTGAGAGGGGAGAAGCAGGCTCACCGCTGAGCAGAGAGCCCGATGTGGGGCTCGATCCCAGGACCCTGGAATCATGACCTGAGCTGAAGTCAGAGGCTTTAACCCACTGAGCCACCAGGCACCCCACAGAGGTTTAATGGCTGCGTAGTATTCTTCTATATCACTTGCCTTTAATTTCTTAAAATAATTTTTTAAATAGTGTATTCTTTAAAAATACTACTTGTAACTGCACCAAAAAGAATAAAATAACTAGGAATAAACTTAACCAAAGAAGTAAAAGACCTGTACTTTGAAAATTATAAAACACTGATAAAAGAATTTGAAGATGACACAAATGGAAAGATAGTCTATGCTCATGTATGAGAAGAATTAATATTGTTCAAATGTCCATATTACCCAAAGCAATACACAGATTCAATGCAATCCCTATTAAAATACCAACAGCATTTTATACAAAACTAGAACAAATAATACTAAAATTTGTACTGTAAACACAGAAAATTGCCAAAAGCCAAAGCAATTCTGGGAAAGAAGGACAAAGGCATACAAGATTTCAAGATATACTATAAACCGGCAGTAACCAAAACAGTATGTTACTGGCACAAAAACAGATACACAGAAATGAACTCACAATTGTATAGTCTACCCATGATAAGGAGGGCAAGAATATACACCAAGGGGGAAAAAACAACCTCTTCAATAAATGGTGCATGTACAAGAACGAAACTGGACCACTTTCTCACACTATATAAAAAATAAACTCAAAATGGATAAAGACCTAAATGTGAGACCTGAAACCATAGAAATCCTAGAAGAGAGCACAGGTAGTAATTTGTATGAAATCAGTCATTGCAAATTTTTTCTAGATAGTCTCCAGAGGCAAGGAAAATAAAAGCAAAAATAAACAATATATTGAGACTAGGTCAAAACATAAGGCTCTTGCTCAGCAAAGGAAACTACCAAAAAAACAAAACAAGAAGGCAACCTACAGAATAGAAGATATCTCTGAAAAGATATTAATATATAAAATTTATAAACAACTTATAAAACAACACCAAAAAACAATCTGATTAAAAAATAAACAGAGGACCTGAACAGACATTTTTCCAAAAAGAACACACAGAAGGTCCACGTACACATAAGAAGATGCTCAACATCACTGATCATCAGGGAAACGCAAAACACAACCAAAATGAGGTATCACTTTACATCATCTTAGAATGGCTGCTATAAAAGACAAGAAACAAGTGCTGCAAGGCTGCAGAGGAAAAGGAATGCTTCTGCACTGTTAGAATGTAAATGGATGTTCATCCAATAATTGAAAATAGAAAAGCCATATGATCCAAAAATTCTACTACTGAGAATGAAAACAAAGATACTAATTTGAAAAGATATATGCACTCCTAAGTTTACTGCAGCATTATTTACAATAGCCAAGATATGGAAGCAACCTACGTAACCATCAAAAGAGAAATGGCTAAGGAAACTGTGGTCTCACTCTCACTCCATATAATAGAATATCATTCAGCCATAAAAAAGATGAGCCCGTGCCATTTGAGTGAACATGGATGGACCTAGAGGGGATTATGCTCACTCAAATCAGTAGGACTGAGAAAGACGAACACCACAAGATTTCACTCATAAATGGAATCAAAAAACAAACAAAAAGCAAAATCAGACCTATAAATACAGAGAACAAACTGACACTTTCTGTTAGGGGGTGGGGAGGTTGAGCAAAACAGGTAAAGGGAAGTAGGAGTTACAAGTTTCCAATATGAAGTGATTAAGTCATAGAAATAAAAAGCACAGCATAAGGAATACAGTGAATGATACTGTAATAGCAGTGTAATAGGACAGATGACAGCTAACTTGCGGTGAACACAGTAGGATATATAAACTTGTCAAATCACTATACTCATATAGGAAATAAATAATAACAATGCACATTATAGAGGGAAAGTAGAAAAAAGCCTCATAAATGTTTCAAATCTAAATTTTTCAAAGATTTCAAGAGCCAAGATAAGAAACATCTAGAGAATCTTTCATCCATGAAGTTTTCAAAACACGTAAAATGACACTCACATCAGACTTAACTTCAACTCGGATACCACTTATCCAATCCTTGAACTGACCCGGAGATTTCACTCTCAAACCTACTCTCTCCTCTCCACCATAACAGTGACTGCTTTAGTTAATTCTCAGAATCATTTTCTAGATGATTAAATAAACATTTTTATTAATTCTACCATTTATTCTCTTTCTCCATTTTGAGCTAACCATCATTTTGCCTTCTGAAATATCTTCTTAATAAAACAAACTGAAGCATATCATTCACCTATTTAAAAAATCCTAGAGATTTCCTGTTGCCTATAGGTTAGAAGTCCAAACTACAGTTGTTCTTGAGGAAGGGGGTTGAGAATGGAACCGTGGATGTTTCTTAAAGGGAACTTCAACTATATCTGTCAATGTTTTATTTAAAAAATAAAATAACTGGAAGGAATTATGGTAAGCAGTTAACTTAGAGGGATGGGAATATGGGTGTAAACTGTACTACACTTTGTTTTTCTGCATTTTAAAATTCCTCTTTAAAAGAAACATCTCTGGTGGTGGGGGTTACCTGGGTAGCTCAGTAGGTTAAGTTTCTGACTCTTGGTTTCTGCTCAGGTCATGATCTCATGGGTTGTGATACTGAGTCCCACAGCAGACTCTATGCTCAGTGGGAAGTCTGCTTGAAGATTCCCTCCCTCTCCTCCTCCCCCTGCACTCTACTTCCTCCTCCCTGTCTCTCTAAAATAAATAAATCCTTTAAAAAATCTTCTTAGATCACATATGGACTCTCAACTCTATGGTCAATTAATCTTCGACAAAACAGGAAAAAATATACAGTGGAAAAAAGACAGTCTCTTCAATAAATGGTGCTGGGAAAATTGGACAGCTATATGTAGAAGAATGAAACTCGACCATTCTCTTACACCGTACACAAAGATAAACTCAAAATGGATAAAAGACCTCAACGTGAGATAGGAATCCATCAGAATCCTAGAGGAGAACATAGGCAGTAATCTCTTCGAAATCAGCCACAGCAACTTCTTTCAAGATATGTCTCCAAAGGCAAAGGAAACAAAAGCCAAAATAAACTTTTGGGACTTCATCAAAATCAAAAGCTTCTGCATAGCAAAGGAAACAATAAAAAAAAAACAGAGGCAACCCACGGAATGGGAGAAGATATTTGCAAATGACAGTACAGACAAAAGGTTGATATCCAGGATCTATAATGAACTCCTCAAACTCAACACACACAGACAATCATATCAAAAAATGGGCAGAAGATATGAACAGACACTTCTCCAATGAAGACATACAAATGGCTATCAGACACATGAAAAAATGTTCATCATCACTAGCCATCAGGGAGATTCAAATTAAAACCACATTGAGATATCACCTTACACCAGTTAGAATGGCCAAAATTAATTTTTTTTTTAATTTATTTGACAGAGAGAGATCACAGCAGACAGAGAGAGAGAGAGAGGGAAGCAGGCTCCCCGCCAAGCAGAGAGCCCGATGCGGGACTCGATCCCAGGACCCTGAGATCATGACCTGAGCCGAAGGTAGCGGCTTAACCCACTGAGCCACCCAGGTGCCCCGGAATGGCCAAAATTAACAAGACAGGAAACAACATGTGTTGGAGGGGATGTGGAGAAAGCATAACCCTCTTACACTGTTGATGGGAATGCAAATTGGTGCAGCCTCTTTGGAGAACAGTGTGGAGATTCCTTAAGAAATTAAAAATAGAACTTCTCTATGACCCTGCAATTCCACTACTTGGTATTTACCCCAAAGATACAGATGTAGTGAAAAGAAGGGCCATCTGTACCCCAATGTTTATAGCAGCAATGGCCACGGTCGCCAAACTGTGGAAAGAACCAAGATGTCCTTCAACGGACGAATGGATAAGGAAGATGTGGTACATATACACTATGGAGTATTATGCCTCCATCAGAGAGGATGAATACCCAACTTTTGTAGCAACATGGACGGGACTGGAAGAGATTATGCTGAGTGAAAGAAGTCAAGCAGAGATAGTCAATTATCATACGGTTTCACTTATTTGTGGAGCACAGCAAATAGCATGGAGGACATGGGGAGTTAGAGAGGAGAAGGGAGTTGGGGGAAATTGGAAGGGGAGGTGAACCATGAGAGACTATGACTCTGAAAAACAATCTAAGGGTTTTGAAGGGGCAGGGGGTAGGAGGTTGGGGTACCAGGAGGTGGGTATTATAGAGGGCATGGATTGCATGGAGCACTGGGTGTGGTGAAAAAATAATGAATACTGTTATGCTGAAAATAAATAATAAATTTTAAAAAAAATACCATAAAAAAACTTCTTAGAAGAACAAAATTAAAAAAATACAAGAAGCATCACCTGAATGACTGATTCTAAAAGCAAATGAAAGGAAGGAGATTATGCTTCTAATTGCCCTACCACATGACTTATCAAATTCATTATTATTTTTATAACATTTTTTCATATCTCAATTATAATAGTAATTATTTGGATTTAGTTTACATACATGTCTAGTTTTAAACTGGACTGTGAGCTTCCTCAAGGGTAGGCGAGGCTGAGGGTGCAATTGTTTATTTTTTCTTTTAGATATCCATGCCTACGCTTACAAGTGCTCAATAAGTAAGTGACAAAGGGAAACAGAGCTGGGAACAGGATGAGAGGGAAAAAGGAGGAGGGGAAAGAGAAAGAAAAGGGGAAGAATAAAAATTGATGTCAGTATAACAATCTTTTTCCAAATGTAGGAAAAACATTGAATTTAAAATTTTAAAGAGTTTTCATTATTACCTTCCTCTTACTTCAATTCTAAAAGCTGGATTGGCACATTACAATCTCATAGAACATAAAGGGTTTTTATAGATGGATGCTAACAAACTTTTCTCCATGTTTCCCAAGACTAAAACAAGGATATAAAATCATTTAAAAGTTAACTTATGTTGGATAAAAGAAAATCTAAGCAGATCACCATGATATTAAAATAACATCTAAGAAAGATTCTAGGGTTTTGTTATTATAATACAAATTTGACTTTTTTTTTTTAATATCCAGCATCAAAAAAAATTTCCCATGGGAGTAAATATCCTTGTATGGGCTTTCTTGGTAAGACATATCCTCCATCTCCTCATAAATAAGCTGCAGGGACCAGATGATCCCTTCTGCTCTCATTTCCTGGCAATAAATGACCTAGATTTAGGTAATTTTATGTTTCTACCTGGGATTTTCAGATAGCATTACTACCCTGAAGGAGTGATGCTAAGTAAGAGTCAGGAACAGTTAAAAAATTATCCATGTGACGATAAAAATCCAAGTGTGGCAAAAGTGTTGAGAACTTAGCAGCAACAAAAGGATTGAGAGTCCAATGGTACTGGAATTAATAGCTAGACTATTTAGTGACATGATGCTGGTTGTATTTGCCACTGCTCGGCTTCCCTTGATTTCTGCCCATTTCCTGAACCTGGTTCTCCAGTGCTTCTACTGACTGTGAGACCTGTTCAGTTTTACTTCAGAAAATTCCTTTTCCTCATGAGATGGTGAGGGTCAGATTCTACTGCTTGCAATGAAGAGTCTCGACTCACAGACTTACCAAAACTTACGAACCTTCACTCCTGCCTTGATAATTAGTCATTACCATTCGTGCTGTAATAAGCAAAGATCTTTAAAGTTCCTACTATTTAATGATTGTGTCTTTCAACAGCAAAATTTGTTAACTCAGGGTAGAAAAGAATAAACACAATCAAAAGGTTAGGTCAGAACCAGGGTATAGAGTGAAATATGTACTCACTTTGTTCATAGATAAGCAGTATTTTAAATGCTTGTTTCAGTTTTAGGCCAGTAAACAAAGGTACAATAGTGACAGTATATGTGTGTGTATGTGCAATAAATTATTAAAATAAAGTACCAAGGAAATACAGTAATTTCATTTTGGCAAAGACTGATCCCCAAGGATAACTAATGTTTCTATTTAAAGAGATCTATATGTGATATTTTGATGTCTGCATTTTCTTCAGACTCCAAAATTACCTCTAAAATTCATATTTAATTTTTAAAATAAATTTAAGCACACCAGGAAAAAAATGGGGGCTTGGTTCTTAAATAACAAGCAACAAACATGCAAAACATGCAAAAAAAGCTCCTCCTAAAATGGTACAAATTATAATCTGGAAAATACAATTATCACTCTTTCTAATAAAAGAGAAGATACGTTGGTTGTGGCAAGTTTTTAACTGGAGGTTCCTACTCTAATGGATTAAGAAAAGGCTTCCAGAAAATAGAAAGAAATGCACATTGAAGAACAAATAATAACTCACTAAATTTTAGTTAAATGTAATTTAATTCCCAGGAAATAAGCCACTTGTGCATCAGGTGATTAGGTGAAAATTATATAAACAAAATTATTCTACCTAAGTCATTATTTATTATTTCCTCACTAAGGGTGAGGGAAAAACGTCTGCATATGCTATGTATATGATGATTGTATATGATAATATATATAGTTTTATATACAGTTATGTTAGAAAAAACATCCTATTAAGATGAGATAACCAAGTAACAGCATGTGGAGAGAGTTATGAGAGAAAAAAATCTGGACAGATTTCAAATGACAGCAAAAGCAGTGCTGCTGTGGAAAGAAGTTCTGGCAAAAGGTACAGAAAGATGGGCACGTGGGAAGACAGCCATGAAGCCTGACAGAATTCTGGGAATACAATAATAATATTTAAAATTTATGCCATACTTTTTTTTTCTTCAAGCATTTTACACACAACTAATTAATCATCAAACACCCACATGAATATTTCTCTCTTCATTATCACACCCAAGAATGACGAGTTGCTTCTTCTGGACTACATAGTACAAACCATACTTAAAACTCCTTCACTTTCATGCTGAACTTTTCTGTAATATTTGTTGTTTCATATAGAAATAATTTAATCATTCCTTTTGGTGTTTTCAACAGATCCTACTGCTCCAAACAAATCCAAAATTAGATTGCTTATTTTTGATAGATCTCCTTTGAGAATGACATAAGGATTTATTAAAAGAATGGCTACACCATGGTTGCTAAGGCTCAAATTCAATCTAAATAAAGGATATTAAAGTTCAAAATAGATATTTCACAAATAAATAAAGTATTAAAAATTTCTAGAAAGCCTGAAGAAAACACACGTTTGGGTAATTTTTGTGAGTTTTATAATATTACTGAATGATAACTTACCAAGGACTTACTGATCACCAAAACCAATGACCTTTTAAAATGCTCGGAATCCCGTGATATTAACTATTGTTCTCTTGTCCTTGGCCTTCCATGACAGTGTAATGTACTCTAATTTACTCTATTCACTAACTGCTATTTCTTATTACTGTTGCCTCCAAAATGAATGAATTCAAGACTTCGTCATTGAGAAAATGGGTTCTAGGGCCAAACTGCCTGAATTTGTTTTCAAACTCTGCCACTTACTAGCTATGTGAAGTAAGGCAAGCTTTCTGTGTTGTCAGTTGTTTAATGTGTAAAAAGAGGATGTTGATAAAAATTTTACCTATTTTATAGGGGTTTGTGAGAAAAATATAAGAAAATGTATGTCAAATAGATGTACAGTGCATGGCACATGATAAATATGAACAAATGTTAGCAGTGATGATGATGATGTTGATTTTTATTGTTAGTAGTATCCCCTTATCTGTAATATTTTCTAATTTTATGGCTTCAATGATCCCTGCTTTGCAAATGAACTGCAAAACTAAATCTTGTTGATGTAACCTTTTTCTGGAATTCTAATTCTCATTTTCAACTTCTTGCTGAATATATCTCCATTACAGTGCCCTGCCAAAAGGACAAACCCAATAGACCCTAAACCAAACTCATCACCACCCAAAAATTATCACTCTCCTATGTTCCTTTTTTCATGAAGTAGAAGAATAAATACAAGTCATATTTTCTATTCTATTTCAGTACTCTATCACCCTATGTCACAACCTGGACAATTATTTTAATATTACACATAAATTAAAAATAAGACCCAATCACTGTCTCCAATTTGATAGTACATAATTTGTCTTCTTATGTGTTCCTACTTTGGCTAAAGGTATTACCCTTTTGCTTAAATAAAAAACTAATAAACATAGTCTGCTATTATTCTAACATCACACTTGCTATTCTAGTACTCATTTGTACATCAGCTCTTTCAATTTCCTATCTTTCTTGTATGGAATGACATATGATCTACTCCATCTCATAACTCCTAATATTTGCTATATCATTGTTTTCAACATTCACATATTGTGATTCTTAATATTTACTACGAATTGGGCTCCTGGGTGGCTCAGCTGATTAAGTGACTGCCTTCGGCTCAGGTCATGATCCCGGAGTCCCAGAATCAAGTTCCACATCTCGGCTGGGAGTTTGCTTCTCCCGCTGACCTCTCCCCTCTCATGCTCTCCCTCCCTCTCTATATTAAAAAATAAATAAAATATTTTAAAAGAAATACTTACTATAAAATAAATAAAATATTTTAAAAGAAATACTTACTATGATTTATTTTCCTTTTAAATTTCTCCAAATTGGGGGCACCTGGGTAGCTCAGTCAGTTGAGCAACAGATTCTTGATTTCAGCTCAAGTCATGATCTCTGGATCCTGGGATGGAGCTCTGCAAGAGGCTCGCCACTCAGCTGGGATTCTGCTTGAGGACTCTCTTTCCCTCTCCTTCTACCCCTCCCCTAACTCACACACGCATGCACATGCACTCTTTCTTTAAAATAAATAAATCTTCAAAAAAAGTTTCTCTAAACTGCAGTTAGTATATTACATTGACTTTTTTTTATTGTGTGTATTTGGATATATATTCAGGAGAAGAGATGTTACAAAATATTTATAGTAAAAAGAGATGGTAGGTATGATAGGATTTAGAATCACTGTACTAGATGAAGAGCTACATCATGAAGTTTTATTGCTTTGCAAGATTTATTAAAGGGAGGAATGTTCTAATATTAGTTTACTTATTTTAATATTATGTCTATTTGGTACATTCTATATATGAGGAATAGGGCAATGTTAATCATTACCAGTATCATACTATTTTACAAATGCCTGTATCACACATTACAAATTCCTAGTATTTAATTATCGCAAAAACTTCACTAACCATATTGATTTCATGTGTACAAATTCTATGACATGATTAAATATATCAACTCCTATATTAAAAAAAAAAAGTTTTCATGGAGCACGTAGGTAGCTCAGTTTAAGGTTCCAACTCCTGATCTCAGCTCAAGTCTTGATTTCAGGGTCTTGAGTTCAAACCCTGTGGTGGGCTCCACCATGGGTGTGGAGCCTACTTAAAACAAAACAAAATTAAATTAAAAAAAAAAAAGAAGCCAGGGTCACATTAAGAATAAATTCAGCAGATCAGTATATAACTATGCACTTTTATTTATAAAAGACATCAAGGAAATCATTCTTAAACAGATTATACAAGAATCCTAATTCAGACACGTAAGCCAGGTCATTAATTTTAGAATCATATTATCTGACATAAGCAATTTTGAAAATAGTCTATTAGACTGATATGAAATGAAAGATGTCATCATTTCCTCTTCGACCACTTACCAAGAACAGAACTGTAGAATTATTATACTTTTCATGAAATAAGAAAATAAGGATTTATAATTTTAGGAATATGTGCTAATTATCATTTCTCTTACATCTATCACAGATTAAACATCCATGTTTTTCAGAAATAATTTAAAGGGTCTGTTTTGCAGAATCTTGATGTCAAGGATATTTTCTGTTCTTTTCTGTGTTTGAAGACCATTATCTTCTCAGTGGCACCAGCAGATTTGCTGACTTATACTACCATAGAATAAAACAGTTGTCCATATTATCATTTGTAAGTTTTTTAGTAGATATACTTAATTTTATAAGGTAAGAGAGGAAACAAATTTGCCCACAAACAAGTTTGACAAGTTACAAAAATTATTTTTTGGAGTTTTCATCATTTATGAAAGTGACCTGTACAGATGTTTTTTGGTTGTTTTATTCCCTCCCCCTTCCCTGGGAATAAAGCAGTGGGAATTTTTAACACTTCAAAAGAAGAGTAAGAGTGACTTAAATCATCTACAAAGTGATAAAAAAATGTTTATGGGCAAAGATTTTTATCTACTTGAAAAGGTTATTTTTGAAGATTTCAGAGATTCTACTGTAGTAAATATCCATGGTCAGGAAGAATTACAGTAATTTGCACTAAAGATACACTTTCCTAACACATTGAGATGTGTTAATTTTGAAATCTTAAAAACATGAAATGCATTTATGCCATCATAGAAAGATGAATTCTTAGCCATTCTATCTATTTTGAAGATAGAAATGTTTCCAAGTTATATATGTCTTAGAAATTTCAAGTCTTCATCTCTTCCTTCTTCTCTAACTGGGTACTCTCTAACTTCTCTAAATGGGTACCTTTTCAGGAGTATATCTTCTAAAAAGTACAAGGGATAAAAAAGATTTTCTCTGAGTTCTCTTCCAAATCTAATTTCCTACCCTAGGGTACACTCTAGACCCTAAAGAGTAATAACACACATGGGAACATACAAGTATTTCCCAGCAGACTACCCTTCTTAGAGGAAATTTACACATATACATATGCAGTCTTCAAATTTAGGCATACCAGTTTCTAGTAATTCAAATTTATCACAAAAATGAAGACCACGCTTCCTGATATAATCCTGGTAAGATATTTAGTAACAACCTTTAACATAATAGTTAACACTAACAAGTGTTTATTTAGTGCTTACCAAACTTTGTCTAAAGATCACTACCAAATACAGTATCTCATTAATACTGTCCTCTGAGAGTTATTGTCCTCACTGAACTTAAGGACACTGAGGCACAGAAAGAATTCAGGATTTGAACTCAGGCAGTCTTTCCCCAAGCCCCACCCTTCTCTTCATTGTCCTTTCTTCCTTGGCCTTTACTCAGATTTCCAGCTCCTATCATTATGGTCTCACTACCCCCACCATCTCACTCTTGTTAAGAGCATCTATGAGCTATTCATTCAAACAGAACCACTCCAGAAACCTGGCAAGGGAGGGACAAAAAGACAAAGTAAATTCTGGTAAATTAAAAAAGTTAAAGAGAGAAAGATGTATTACTCAGACTATAAAGTAGCAAGACCTATGCTTTTTGATAGATCTAGAATGGGCTCTAAAGGCACTTTTATTGGGATAAAGGTAGCATTCTCTAAGGTTGATTACTCTGTACCATGCAAGATAACATATTCAGATTAATAGTAGAAACCATAGCATTTTAGACTTAGGAGATATTTAAACCACCTAATCCAATTTCCATCTCTGCCCCCCTCTCTCCATCCCCAAAAGAAAGAGGCTGAAATGGTAAGTGAATGTTAGAAACATTAGGTGATTTTTTCTAAGCCCTAGCAAGCTGCAGCAAAACCAGGTAAAGACCCGATTTCATATTCTTACTGGAAGGCAGTACATTCTACAAATCCTTATTATTGGGGAATTACAAAATACAGTACAATACTAAGGCACAGAAAGACTTCAACAACATAAAGGAATCAGAAAGGAAGGAGCTAGGATTGGTTTTTCCTACAAAATGCTACATTAGCACTGCAGACAACTAGAGATCCATGCTACCCTTAACATGGGTTTCATATATTTTTTCCTGTGTTCTCAATTCTGATCCTGCTAGAATAAATGCCATTAGAAGAGCTTCTGTCTATCTTTTGTGGCTTCTTACTTTTCAGCAACCTTAACATGGCTCTCCCTTCCACAGAGGGCTGGATGAAATTTGCCTAGTCTTGTCTCACAAATTCACTGGCAACCAACAAACTCACTTAAGTCATTCGCTAAAATCATCCCATAGTGATACAGACACCGATACAAATACACAGATTAGAATGAAGTTCCTTTGCGAGGGAGAAATAGACTGTGTATGTAAGAGGGAGTTAAGAGAAGTAGCATTTTTTGAATATATACTACATATCAGGCATAAAAATTGGTATTTCACACATTATTTCATAAAATGAGCACAACGACCCATGAAATAATTCTTATTAACCCGGTTTATACATATTATTAAAGCTTAAAGAAAGTATTTTTCCAAAGTAACATAATACGAAACTACAAACTTCTGAGATCAGAAATCTTCATTTATTTAATATCAAAATCTATACGCTTCGTATACACATTTGCAATAAGCCATTGTGTGTCTACTTCATTCCATTAAAATTAATTCTAGAAGGAAAACTGAAGCTTAGTTTCTCATACAAAATAAATAAAATAAATCCCATGAATATAAAGTAACTCATGTAAGATTACATAAGTTGATGGCAGGACAGAAACGACTAACTATTCACATTCATGGTGAACTGGTTACCCTATAAGGGAGGTATTATTACTATCCAGTTTGTTTTTTTTTTTTTAAATGAAAACACTGAAGCAAAGGGAAGGTAATGGCTTATCTAAAATCATAAAGCAAGTAACAAGAGGAGGAACAGAGATTTGTCCTCAAATAGTCTGGCTCCACAGCCTGTGTTCTGAACCGCTATACTAGAATTAGTCTTTCAATTCAAGTTGGATCTCCTAATTCCCTTTCCAGCTCCATTTACTGGCAACCAAATGAACAAAAATGTCTACCTGAAATTAAGATTAAACCCTGCACTCATGAGTTATGCATAAAAGAATCAATAATGGAAACATCAGATAAGAACCTTAGCTTGAAAATTCAAACAGTTCCATTATTTCAAGTGATATTAGATATTACACCAAAATGCAAAGGAGTCAATTTATAGAGATAAACCGAGCATCAAATTTTAGACTATAACTTTTCCCAGCACTACTAATTTCTGCACTTAGCTCATGCTTCCAACTCTACCACATGGATGTTTGTTAAACGAGCTTAACGATTAGAGCCTGTGTCCAGAATCATTCTAAATTGGGACCTTAATTGTTTCTGTTTCATGAGTCAGTGGGTGTAATATTTTATCTGTTGGATTTTCTAAATGCCAGTTCCATCATGTTCTGAGCACACTCTTTTGCCCACTCAGTAGACTGGGTCACCAAGACAAAACTTTGAGATAACAGGAAAATGAAGTTTTCTCATTCTCTGATTTTTCTTATAAGCAACCAACAGACTAATATCTTCCTGGGCTCCTCTCTCTCTCTCTCACTCTTTCTTCCTCTCCATTCCTCCCTCTCTCCTTTCATCTCCTCCCTTTCCATTTAGCCAACCCCCAACTGTATGAATCACACATTAAAATACTTCTTTTTAAAAATTATTTTTCAAAATTAAAATCCATCCCCTAAAGACTGTGAACTAAAAAAAAAAAAAAAAAAAAAAAGTTTCATAACTTTTTTCCCTTTTGCCCTGTGTGAACTATCAAACTATAAAAAGAATGTGATGTGACCACCATTTGGCTACCACTAAATATATACACAAAACTCACTAAAAATCAACTGGAAAGAAAAATTTTGTATCCTGAGTCCCACTTCTTTCTCTGTTATCCAGTTGGAAATGAAAAAGGAAGAGTGGAGGTTACAAGACATTTTGGAGATCAGCTTAGGCATAATGCTTATAAACCTGAAGGGAAGCAGTAGCGAGATGCAGAAAACCACTACCACCTCCACCACCACAACACATACACACACACACACACACACACACACACACACACACGCTTTGAGGCCATATAAAACTAATTCTATCATTTCTGTGTTCTGTGATATCAGGGCACTCATTTCACTTATCTAAACCCAAATCCAGTTATCTAGAATATACATAAAGTAACAGGTGTGGCCAAGGGGATTTAGAAGGAAAATCTAAAAGTCTCAGGAAATAAAAGCAGTACTATAGACTAACCAATGTTATATATAGTATGAATAAACCAGACACTCATGCCAGGGGCTAACCCTCTCTATCTCAGAGGCAAATAATTGTACTTGATTATTGAAATGTGAAGGAAGAAGGTGGGACCGATAATAACAGGGGTTAAAAAATAGATATTAAAGATTCATTTTCAGGGGAAAACTCAAGAAATAAGGGTCTTAAAGAATAGCCATAAGTTCAAAGTTCACATGCGATTCTAAACTTTGTGGGGCAAAGGCAAACTGAAACTTATAAGGTGCAGAAGGAGGGGCAAATGGGCTCAATGCTGGGAAAATACAGAGTAGGTATGACCCAGTTTTAAAGAGGAAACCAGTAAGAAAACAATTATGAAGAATGTAATAAACGTTACCCTGAAAAAAAGAAGAGCGAAATAAACAGTGCAATAAATGCCATCATGGAAGAAAGAAGGGACAGAAGTATGTATAGAGTAACAAAGGCATAAAGACTATCACAAGTCTGACGTGAGAGGCAAGTAGAGCATGTGGCAGAACAGCAGTCTGAAGACATAAAATGGGCCTAGTGGTAAAGGAACTTGTACATTTGCCAGGAATCTATAGACCACTAAACTGAAAAGTGGTATGATCAGATACAACATTAGATCCACGGAACAGCAGAGTGGAAGATGTATTGAAGGTAAGTGACCAATTAAGAAGTTCTTGCAGTCATCCTGGTAAGAGATGAGAAGGTGGTGATGTGTTCTAAAGTGGGGAGGTGAGATACCAAGCAAAAGAATGGGTTTTGAATTCAACTACCAACCAAAACAAGTAAATTATATAGTATAATATTGAAAGCTATAAGTTTGTTTTTAATTCAGATCCAAATACTTGTTTTGAACATCAGGTCCAAATATTTGTCATGTGGAAACAAACAATTCCTTCCAATGAAAAGCTTTTATCCACAAAAAGCGCATCTCAAACAGGGAAATCTTTTTTATTATCTATTTTTTGATCGCTGTTCTTCTGTCTGAACAGATGGGAAATTCCTCCTCCTAATCCAACGGAGGGCAGAAACTTCAAATGGTAAGAACTTTCTGGCATGGGTTTACAAAGAGTGCTTAAATCTATTCCAACAACATAGTGTGGGAGTGTATCAGCACAGGTTCCAACAGTTTCAGGTTTATCATTACCTTCTGAGAATACCTTTGATAAATAATGGTTATAAGAAAGTAAGGCTAATGCCTCAACTCTCTTGAATAGACAGGAATTATTCTCTGCTGTTTTTAACATTCAAACCCTCATGGGAAGGATTCCTAAACTGCTGATCACTATAAGTGATAGAAACATATTCCATCCTTTAGAGTGAAATTATATAAATGTCAGGGGTTTTGTTTAGTTTCCCCCCAACCCCGAGGAGGCATACTATATACATGTAGGAAAAGAATGTAATTTTTTAAAATCTCCACTTCAAATTTGGTACAAATATTCCCAAAGAATCTTTTCCAACTCAGTATCCTTACCTTTTCTTTTATTTTTCTCTGTCTCCTCCTTCTCCATATCCAAAATAACAGATACCTCTTTGTGTGTTTGCTTGTGGAAGAAGTTGTTAGTGAGAAGATACTGATCAAATTCTTTGCTCCCATAATCTCTCTCACACAAATCCACCTCATTGCCATGGCCCACATAGAAATAATAACAGGGAAACAGACAGTAACAGAAAAGAGAAGGCAAAAGAACCACTAAGAATGAAACATGGACCAAGCTGAAGAAAGATCAGTACATACTGATATAATACAATTACTGAATTGGAAGGTATCTTAAAAATCTTCCAATCTCACTACTTTGTTGACAATCTAACACAAAGGAGCAAACTATAGTAGATTGGAAGGCATGAGAAGACAACTGAGACGATTAAGCCTTTCCAACTTAATCTGGCAAGGAGTTTAAGACTGCCTGCTCAAGAGATGTTATCCTGGGAAAGGACAGGCCTGAACTGTGTATTTGAAATTGGAAGAGGCTGCAATGACTTCAGGTATGCAAGGAATATAAAAAGTATCAAATATGCTGAGCGAAATAAGTCAAGCAGAGAGAGTCAATTATCATATGATTTCACTTATTTGTGGAGCATAACAAATAGCATGGAGGACATGGGGAGTTAGAAAGGAGAAGGGAGTTGGGGGAAATTGGAAGGGGAGGTGAACCATGAGAGACTATGGACTCAGAAAATCAATCTGAGGGTTTTGAAGGGGCAGGGGGTGGGAGGTTGGGGTACCACGTGGTAGGTATTATAGAGGGCACGGATTGCATGGAGCACTGGGTGTGGTGCAAAAATAATGAATACTGTTATGCTGAAAATAAATAAAAATAGATTTTTTTTAAAAAAAAAGAACAATTAGGTGACGGGGAAGCTAAAAAAGGGTGTTTAAAATATAAGAAATCTTATTAATGACTGACTGACTTAAAATGTAAATGACTTAAAGTCAATGAATGTAATTGTAATTAAAGTTTATTTGGTAAAATAGAAAATATATGATATATGTTTAATGTAAAACATTTGTTTAAGGTAAATCAGATCATGTTCACATTTATAATGATATGCTTAGTATTAAAGATTTTTTTTCATTTGATTTAAAAAAAATTTTTATGAATTTTTTAAAAAGTATCAAATACTGCCCAATTTATTCCTCTAAATTCTTCAACTGACTCAATGAGCCATTTCCAATTGCAGGCATGTTTTCTTGCCTCAGAATTTTATGTATTGATTCTCAATTTGAAAAACACAAATGCATTTTAAATGTACCTTAAGGTACTGTTTTTGCTATAGTGCTCTTTTGGTATAGATCCTTCTTGTGTAAAATAATTTTTCTACTGCAGGCAGATGAATCCTCAACATTTATTCACCTCTTTGGTTCTGGTGGTCCATCAGAAACAATACAATGAAATAATAGCTCTCCTTAGCTATCCTCAATCACTAGTTGCCCAACCCGAAAATATCATATATTTTAAATTGAGGATAATACTTTTTAATAATTACCTAGCTCAAATCAGTTATTTTATCTATGAAGGCATAGTAGCCTAGAAGGAAAGGTGATGGGTAAAGGGTTGGGAATAGAACCTGAGTGGCCTGACTTCCAACCTAGAAAATACAAGCTGCAAGAATGGCCCTGTGGTGGTATGTCTGCTACCCAGCTAGGCTTGCTGGACTAGAACCGATTGTCCGGTTTCACCTCCCACCCCCAAAACTCCCCTCATCACATATCTCAGCTACATCCATATTCCAGTACTTTTTGTCATCATATTATTGTCATCGCCGTATGTACCAAGCACTGTTTGTCAAATGTTTTATGAACAATGTCTAATTTAATCATCAGAAAATCCAATGACATAGGTTCTTCAAAGTAGAAAAAGCTAAAAAAAAAAAAAAAAAATCAGAAAACAGACTGAACCCTAACAGATGTGCTGGTAATGAAGCATCAAGCTTCCTGAAATAAATTCAAGTTTCTGGCTAAATACATAGCTCAATAGGAAAAATGAAACATATTATTCCCTTACTCAAGAGCGATCCTAGCCTGGCAGTAAAACTGCTAAACAATCTGGCACCAGTCCACATACCTAATCCCATTTCCCACAATCTTAATGCAGTATTATACTTCTCTGGGTCCCCTTTATATGCAACGAATGCTGTAAACTATGACTTAATGGGTTTTTCCTCACTGAGATCACAGGGTACTTAAGGTGTAAGCTACATGATGGCCACTACAGTTTTAGAAACTCACCACAAACTCGAGAATACTTGCTGACAGGAATGATCACTACAGGCATAGCTACAAGTACCACAAGTAAGAAAGGAAGAAACTGGAAAACACTGCAATAAAATCAGTATACCTGAATGCTAGATGATTGAAAAAACATGACTGGCCAACCGGAAGATTGGTAAAAAATTAGTGTAGCTTATGCATAAAAAGCCACAGATAGGCTCTTTTGTATAGACGTGCTAAGAAAGGGATCCAGAGGCAATATTACTAACTAAAATGTAGTATATAATTGGGAGTAAGAGTGACCAAATATTACATGATTAAATAAATAATCCTGGTGTAGAACAAAGAATTGATAAATAAACTGAGTCCAGATATTAGGGGGAGGGCAGAGTAAAGGAGAAAGAGGAGTGGAGGGAAAGGCAGGGTCAGGATATAAAGAGATAAATAAGAAAAATAGCAGGGAATAGAAATTTACTCCTCTTCAGTGAGTCCTTGGAAGATGAAAAATATCATACCTTTGAAGAGATCAGCATAAGATATAGGATGAAACTCCTATAACCTACTACTGACCTCTAGATGTCATAAAATGCAAGAAAATGTAAAATAGACATTTGTAATTTATACATTAGCAAGAATTCTCTGGATGTTTAGAACCTTAATAAAACTTCAAACACCCAGTTAATAAGCTTCAAATGTCACAATTTTGCTAGCAAAGAGGAAAACTATACACTAAGACACAACTCAAGAAACTAAAAAGATAAAAAGGATAAGGAGTTGGTAACAAGGTGTGGCCAATCCATAAAAATAAAGTGAGCTTGGGTAGGAAATCTGAAAAAGAAAAATCTGTTGACCTTCAGAAATGTTAGATTCTCAACTGGTGATACCCAGGCAAGAGAGTGTGTAATCCAGCATTTCCCAAAGTTACATGCAGAGTAGTAAATTCTTCAAGCACAAACAAATAAGAAAGAGGCAGAGTGCAGGAGATTCTTCGGGCAATGATAAGTTAAACAAAGTTAAAAATATTTTTTTTTATTTTGGCTAAAATTCTTACATGCTAGTGTACAATGAGAATCTCCAAGAGGACAGATTATGCTGCGTTTCTAAAACTTAGTTGACCATTGAATCTTTAAAAAACCATCTCATTAGAACAGACTTAGGGAAAAATGAAAGAAAAACCAAAAGGTTAAATGGCTGCCTTTGTTCTTGAACATTTCTAAGGAGTGAGAAGAACAAAGACCATCTACTATATTCCAACAAATCTTAAGATCATACTGATTATAAGATGCAGCATTGAACTTATGTATTATGAAGAAAAGATGCTGCCAATTAAACTGACATGTCATCAACTGTAAAATGTTTCTCAACTGCAATGAAATAACTTCAAAAGTAATGGTTAGGAGGAATGATTAGAAAATGTGTAATTCATTTACTGTTATATAGACTGTCTACTGAATAACTAGAACAAATACTTTTTGTACATCTTCCTTTGGCATAGTCCCCAAATCTGGCATGAGACAGCACACTAAAGAACTGCCATAGACCGCCTCAGGTGTTTACTGTACAGATACAGCGAAGGACTTTCAAGAAGTTATTAACTTGCAGGGCTTCAAGTTCCACATCTGACTATGGGTAAGTAAAATCTCTTTCTTTTCTTCCCCCTCCCCCTTTACTAATTTATCTTAGCATTCTATCATCTCCACAGAACATATCTGATCTCTTCAGCTAAAACTTCCTCCTGGTCTTGAATTCTTGTTTAATCTTCTGTAAACATGAAGAATACCTAATCAATGTCCCCCTTGCAAAATCCTTCATACAAATGAAAGTACTTTCAAACAAATCTAAGTACAAGAAAGAAAAAGAAACTTTCAAGAACATGTCATATTTAATCAATTTATTAAGGTCAAATTAATGCATGTAAAGAAATCTATGCAAGACTTTCAAGTTGTTTTTACCAAATCAAACATAGTGTTTAGTTGGAGAGGGGACTCTTATTTGACAAATCAATATACTATTACTGTATGAACTAATTTCTGTGGCGCATAAAAGATTTTTCTCATGACCTGATAAATTAGCAAGCCAAAAAGAAAATGAATTATATTGAATAATTTTTAAGGGAAAAAAGGCATCAAGCAAGGGAGAAATTAAACACAAATGACACAAGGTTCATAAAAGGGCTTTAACAAAATCAACATGGTAACTATAGGTCTAGTCAACAGATTTAAAAAAAAAAAAAAAAACAGAAAAAAAGAAAAAAAACATAAAGCCAAACAAAAACCTAAATACTAAAGAACAATTAAGCAAGTTGCCAAAAGACAAAATACTTTGGTGGGATGTCAATCAGTAACACTGAGCTGACAACTGTGCCTTAATTAATTTTGAAACTGTTTCCAATTAGTTCGTATAGAACACTAGAGGCTTCATGCTGCCTATGACTCAGTGCACTGACTCATCCACCAAAACTTTTCTTACAGAAGAAATATCCAAGCACCCGCCAGGATGCAAGATCAAAAGGAAAGAAGGTTCACCAACCTTCTTAGTTAAAGGCCTGTGATAAATTTAGATGACCGGAAGGATACAAAACAACTTTCCAGAAAGGTTTAATAGTCAGAAATAGATTGAAAAGTTTGATTTGTTAACAAAACACTGAAAATATATTACTTTAAAATCAGTTTTGCAAATATAACTATAAAAAATGCTAGTTTTTTAAAACTATCTAGAGGATATAAATAACTAATATTAAAGTGTTCAATTAAATATACCTATTCATTATGTGAAACCATCCCATCTTCCTAACTCTTTGAAATATCAATGGAAATAAAATTTAGATATGAACAAAAGCCTAAAATCATCAAAATATATTTAGTCCACGGGAACTTTCTTAATTTTTTTTCAGATTTACTTTATCCTTAATGTGATCCAAGATTACTGACCTTTCTGGAATTAATATAAATAAGTGCCTTAAATGGTTCTTCAAAAAAAAAAAAAACCTACAAAACATAATAAAAAAAGAAGGCAAGTAACTAGCTTTCCTTGCTTTTAGTTTAAAATTTACCTCAACCTAACGCAAACATTTTATTAAATCATAGAGTTATAACAAAGGCAACTATTTTTAAAATACTTAAAACTGCTCTGAGGTTGGGAGAATGGGTAGAAGACCAGAGAAAAGAGGAATGAAAGACTCCTGCCTACAGGGAAGACAAACAAGACCCTTTACTCACAAAATAGAGACTAAGAGCGGAGGTGCTCCACAGGCCACAGCCAGTCTCAATATCCTGGAGAGCCTAGAGGATCTAGTGAGAGAAGTCAAAGTTAATAGAAGAAGTCAGCTCCCAAACAAACAGCCAAAAGAGATCCATTAGGCTGTAGATGTCTACATGTAATTTTTAACGCTTTGTGATTCAAAGAAAATCTGAGATGAGTTACAAAGATAAATTAGCACAGAAAGTAAGAAAGTAAAGAAATGGAGATAGGAAAGGGATTAAGGTGGTAATAAAGATGGAAGAAATAAAAAAGTATAGTTAAAGTCAGTAGTAAGACTACTAATCAAAACACAGAACACAGAATGTTTATGTCCTTTGATAAACGCAGCCAAATGAGTGCCCCAGAAACCAGTGCAAAGAAACATGCAGACATCTCAATCACCCCATCCACAAAAAATTAAATACCCACATGTACACACATACACAAGTCATAGTTGTTCAAAATCAGTCTTCCTACTTACTACATCTTGAAAAAGATTCCCTATCAGTCCTCATAAAGAAATCACAATACGGGGCACCTGCGTGGCTCAGTGGGTTAAAGCCTCTGCCTTCCGCTCAGGTCATGATCCCAGGGACCTAGGATCAAGCCCCGCATTGGGCTCTCTGCTCAGTGGGGAGCCTACTTCTACCTCTCTCTCTGCCTGCCTCTGTGCCTACTTGTGATCTCTGTCAAATAAATAAATAAAATCATAAAAAAAAAAATCACAATAAACTATATTCTCCTACATCCCTAGAAGTGGACACAACAATGGATTTCAAAGCTGTGTTACCTTTCATATCCCTTGATATAAGTAATCTATGGAATAACATGATTCAGTAAAACCAATTTTAAGAAAATGAAAATATAATACAAGTATAGTACAGTCCTTCATAAATTTTATTTCCTCCAAACTTTTTACAAATATTAAATGGCAAAGAGTTCAAAGTCATAATATAAGGCAAGAACCTGGATTATAGCTATTTTATGTTGTTTGTTAAAGAGAAAGGCTATATATTTTACCAGTAAGAGAAACAGGAAATATGGTTGATATACACATATGAAACCTAATGAGCCGTATGAGAATACCTGCTTAAATTAAACAAGTGCTTAATGAGTTTCATTACATAAAAGGTAAGGTAGTGCTTACTAAGAATACAATGGTGAATTTGTCCTCCACCCTCCCAAGGCTAGAATATTGGGGACTACATGCAATTAAAAAATCACAGCCATGATAAGGGGAAATAAGGTTCAGTGCTAACTGGAGAAGAACCTAACCTGGAAATGAAATGTCAGAGAAGAAACCATTTTCAAAGAAACCATTATCTAAGCTGAGACTTGAAGCAGGAGTTAGCTCAGAGGTTCCAGTCAGAAGTCAACACTTCTAGGCTCACCTTCTTGATTCAAACCATTAAATAATAGAGCTATTTAAGGATCAGGACACTCATTTACTCAATGACAAGCAAAATAATCTAAGCCAAAGGCTTCAATTTTTACTTATATGCTAAAAACTCGGTGATGCAAAAAAAAATCATCAATGTGTCATTGTTCCCAGAAGTGTTCCCTGACTTACCTGTCCTAAGCCAGCAAAAGAACATCCGACTTTGTGTTCCTAGTTTCCCTACCCTCCACAGCAAGGAAGACCCTATGTTGTCAAATCAGGAAAAAATAACATCAGTTAAAATAATGCAGAGAAAAAAAATAAGATAAAGGAGGAATAAGTGTAAAAGTTGGCCTGGATAGGAGGAGAGGGTCAGCTTCTTCAGGAGTTTTGAATAAAGGGGTGGAAAAGCAGCTGCAGACGGACAGAAAATAGGAAGACAGAAAATAGGAAAGGTATCAGATAGTACTGTTGGGAATCAGGAGTCCCATTCACAGTTTTAAGAAATGCATAAAGGTTTTGCGTTATTTTGAAGCAACTGTTTTTTACTGGACTGTGTTCTTTTGACCACAACACTCCTCAAGGACTACATCACACAGGTAAGGACTTCATAAGAAATGCATCTGACAAACTTTTTTGTCTCATGTTCATACCTCTCCACTAAGTTTCCAAACAATGCAGCTAACTAGCTCTGGAAAATCCATTTTGGCTGTTTAAAAAGGATCTAACGACACATCCAAAACAAAATACAAGATCTTCCTTTAAAAAAAATTGAGTCTTTATCCATCCAGTGACAAGGCTGAACAGCTTCATTAACAGCTCCTTTTAACTCTTCATCTCTCCTATCTGACTCCTCACAACATTCTGCTTATTTTAAATACAAAACCTCTCAGATCTGCCCACCTCTCTCCATCTAGACTGCCACCACACTAGTCCAAACTACCAATACCTCATGAGATCAATTCAGTTGCTTTCCAACTGTCTCTTTTCATCCACCATTGCATAACCATTCCCAGGCTACCACTTCTTTTTCTTTTTTTTTTTTTTTTAAAGATTTTATTTATTTATTTGACAGAGAGAGATGACAAGCAGGCAGAGAGGCAAGCGGAAAGAGAGGAGGAAGCAGGCTCCCTGCTGAGCAGAGAGCCCGATGCGGAACTCGATCCCAGGACCCTGAGATCATGACCCGAGCCGAAGGCAGCGGCTTAACCCACTGAGCCACCCAGGCGCCCCAGGCTACCACTTCTAATTCATTCTCCACAAGGCAATCTGAACATTCTTTACAAAACCCATATCCAATCTAGTTACCCCACAACCCTCGATAAAAAACGTTTTAATGGATTCCCACTGCTTCTTATTTTATTTTTTTTTTAAGAGATTTTATTTATTGGGGCACCTGGGTGGCTCAGTGGGTTAAGCCTCTGCCTCCGGCTCAGGTCATGATCTCAGGGTCCTGGGATTGAGCCCTGCATAGGGCTGGCTGCTCAGCAGGGAGCCTGCCTCCCCCTCTCTCTCTGCCTACTTGTGACCTCTCTGTGTCAAATAAATAAATAAAATCTTTAAGAAAAAAATTTTTTTTAATTTATTTGCCAGAGAGACAGTGAGAAAGAGCATGAGAGGGGAGAAGGTCAGAAGTAGAAGCAGACTCCCCGTGGAACTAGGAGCCCGATGCAGGACTCGATCCTAGGACTCCAGGATCAAGACCTGAGCCGAAGGCAGTTGTTTTTTTTTGTTTTGTTTTGTTTTTTAAAGATTTTATTTATTTATTTGAGAGAGAGACAGTGAGAGAGAGCATGAAAGGCGAGAAGGTAAGAGGGAGAAGCAGACTCCCCATGGAGCTGGGAGCCTGATGGGGGACTCGATCCCCGGACTCCGGGACCGTGACCTGAGCCGAAGGCAGTTGCTTAACCAACTGAGCCACCCAGACGCCCCGCAAAGGCAGTTGTTTAACCAACTGAGCCACCCAGACGCCCTCCCACTGCTTTTTAAAATAAAGACCAAAATCCTTACATAGTCCCAGGCCTAGCATTTTCCGATCTCTCTACCTTCCTTTCTTTCCATCTCTTCTTTGTTGTCTACCCTTAGCGACACTGGTGGTCTTCAGGTTTCTCAAAATTATTCTGCTTCCTCCTACAACTGTATTTCAAATATTCTTCACTGTCAGGAATGCTCTTTTCTGTTCTTTAGATCTAAGCTCACAAGCCCTTCTCAAAACCCCACACTAAATCTGAAGTCTGTTAGTTATTCTCACAGCAGTGCATACCTTTCCTTGATGACAATTATCACAGTTGAAACTCTGATTTATTTGTGTGTATTACTTCTGCATTCCTGTGCTGCATAACGAATTACCCTCAGTTTAGGGGCTTAATACAATAAATATTTATTACCTCACAGTTTCTATGGGTTAGGAATAAAGAAACAGTTTAACCAGGTGATTCTGGCTTGAGGTCTTTCACAAGGCTGCAGTCAGTGTCAGCCAGTATTACATTCATCTGGCTTGTTTGAGGCTGAAGGATCTGCTTCCAAGATGGCTCACTTACCTAGTGCTAGGTGTTAGCAAGAGGCCTTAATTCCACCCTGTGGCGACTTTAGCATCCTAATGGCATGGTAACTGGCCTCCCTAAGCAAGCAAGCAATTTAAGAGACAGCAAGGAAGAAGCCATTATTTCTTTTCTGAAAGCTTCAGAAGTCAACCACCACCATTTCTATAATATCTTACTGGTTACACTGGTCAACCCAATTCATTGCGGGAAGGAACTACAAAGAGCATGGGTACCAGGAGATGAATATCAATGGAAGCCGTTTCTAAACTGGATATCACAGTGTGTTCACTATTTATTTTTTTATCTTCCCCAATATATTAAACTCCAGGACCTAGACTGAAGGGCTTAATCTGAGTCATAATTCCCAACCACAAGGTGCCCTATTTCCTGCCATGTTCCAGAAACAAGACTTTAAAGCACTCTACACCTGCCTCATACCTTCTACTCCCTGGCCCACTCCTCTAAGAGACATTTTTAAAGTCAATTTTTAACATCCCAAAAAGAAAAACTTAAAAAGTTACATACCCTAAGATTTTTTGTCTTTTTCTTAAATCAGATGACACTTAAGTAATACTCCCAGTTAGGATTTTGTTATTTATGACATGATATATTTTAGCAAATACCACATATTAAAACTTTTTATTTTGTAAGCTGCAATTAATTTCCTTATGCATCATTATTCTGATAAGTCTATAGACTTCCAAATCTGAGAAAATGAAAATTAAAAGTTAAAAAATATACCTTCCCTTTCATCTTTAATCTTGCTGATTTCTAGAATCAGTATTAATTCAATATTTTATTCAGATAAAACATGGTAAGATTATAATACACAGTGAGGAAATAGAAAGATCTGAAATTTGATTTTCATAGAACTCTCAGGAATTTGTCATCTGTGGCAAAAACAACAAACAAGCAATCAAACAAGCAAACAAAACACTACCATGTATCAAAGATGAAGAAATAATTCTCATCTAATATACCACATGCCATACCAAAGTGAATTTCAAAGGACAAATGACTGAAAAACTCACTTTAGGGTAAATATAAACTCAATTATAGTTTATGAAAATCTCATTGGGGGAAGCCCTCATAGAATGAACTTAAAAGCAGCTGAAATTAATTTAATTGATTTAATAGATTCATTTTCAAGATTAACAAAAGCCCATGATAAAAAGAGAAAGACAGCAAGAACAAATTATTTCCTACCAGTTTAAAACACAGCTAATGTATTAAGGCTAAGGGACACGAATAAATTGGATTTTATGAAATATCTAATTTTCTCACATAAAAATGATATGTATTTTAATAAAGAAGAAATGTAACTTAATAAAGAGATGCCACCCATGCATATAATTGTGATATAATTACATAGTGCCATTTCAATCAGGTAGGTGACCATCAGTGCTCCATTTCAAGACCATATCAGTTGCTGTGACCTTCATAGGAAAGAATAAAAAAAAAGTGTCCATTTTTTACAACTCTGGCTTATCTGCAGGGAAACCCAAGAAGCATAACAATTAATGTTAATCACAATGATTTTCTTGGCATGGGCATTTCTCCCAAGAAACAGACTGAAAGTAGGAATAAATTTCACAAAGCATGTATACTTCAGGAATTACTTCTAATCTTCACTATTAAGGATAGGGTTTTACTTCACAAAGAAGCTATAAAAACCTCATCAAACCTCACTTATTCCTAATCATTTTTTTATCATCCTAAATTTTATTTAAAATGGAAATACTGTTCCATATTACAAAAGTTATCTAATTTAAAATAAGTGCGATATCTAAATAACACAACTTGAATTTAATCTTTCAAAAGCAATACTTTTGATTAAGATCCCCAGTAGTAAACTGCTGCAAATGAGATGATTCTTCCAAAATAACAAAAACTGTTAAAATTGGACAAAGGTGACACTATTAAAAATTTATCAGTTTGAACAAAAGATGAAACTGCAATGATTCTACTGCATTTTAGTACAACTGGATATATCTGTAAGCAAACAAATTCAGTGATTACAATTTTATTCAATACATTTACTGATGTCAAGAAAAAATGAGAATAAACGTTTAAATGGGAAAGATAAGGCATTCATACTTGTCTTCATATAGAAAAGGTATGCTTGGAAGTTAGCAGAAAGGAAGTACTAATGATGAAAACATATCGACTAATTGAATTTAAATATAAAAAAACTTTAAAAAAAAAGGAAGTAAAATGCTAATGTAGCTAAAAGACAAATTATGCTGAAATTACACTCTTCACCAAATCTAGTCAAGAATTTTTTCCAGGTCATTAAGTGTTAACATATAACTTGGCTGCCGACTACATATGGGCTGGGGATCTCTTGGAGGAAGGAGTTAATGAAGTCAGGAGTCTAAGACGGTAAGAAAATTTTATTACTTTGCACATTTCAACTTTTTATCAAGATTCTACTTGATTTTCTGCCTCATACCTCTATCATACTAGGTCACAGTGCAAACACAACCCTTTTCCTTGATCCAATCCACATGCTACTCTGCGCCTTCTTTCCCCTAACCCAGTGGTGCCCAACAGGGCCATTTTGAGATGTGCTTAGGCTGTACAGAGAATCAGAGGATGCCACTGGCTTTTAATGGATGAGGTACAGGCATGCTGTATGTCTTAAAATCCACAGCACAGTGCTGCAAAAGAACCCAAATTCTATATGACATATAGCTCAGGAAGAGGGTGGAAGAAAGGGAAGGACAATTAAGTCCGAGAAACTGAATTTTAAATTACATATCACACAGTACTTTTTGCAAGAATTTAATATACAGTGAATTATCTAGGAATGTAACTATTGTGTAAATTGAGAGCAACATTACCAAGAACAGCTTTCCATATCAGAAAATCAATTCATATTTAGCAATGCCACTTGTCATATTTAAATGGTCAATAATCAATACGATATCCCTTTGTCAGTCTGCATCCATTCTGATTGTAAATACAAACTCTGATACTTTGACAACATGTCCATCTCAAATCCAGTAACCTTCACCTCTTATGCTCAGTTACTGGATCTTCTCATAAGCTCAAGATGTTCTAATTCAACATTTTTAAATCAATTACCCTAATCTTTAAGCACAAGTACTCCAGTTCTCATGGGTACATAAGAACCAAAGTTCTTGCTCTCTTTCTCTCTCTCCCTCTCCATACTACTTATTCACTGCTTCATCCCTCATGTTTTATTGAGTGACCTCATTATCTTTATGGTTTAAATAATGCCTTGCAGATGACTCTTTAAATTGTTACTTCTTTTTTTTTTTTTAAGATTTTATTTATTTATTTGACACAGAGAAAGAGAGAGCACAAGCAGGCAGAGTGGTAGGCAGAAGGACAGAGAGAAGCAGGCTCCCTGCCGAGCCTGGTGGACTCAATCCCAGGACTCTAGAATCATGACTGGAGCCAAAGGCAGACACTTAACCGGCTGAGCCAGCCAGGCGCCCCTAAATTGTTATTTCTAATCTGGTCTCCTCCTTACTTCAGACTAATCCAGTCAACTCCCTTCTTTACAGGAGAAACTAGATGTCCCTGAGGCACCTCAGATATCCAAATAAAAATTAATTCATCATCTTTCCCCCAAACCTGATCTTCCTCCATTATTCTCCATATCATGTAGCAGCACAATGCTCCATCTGATTACTCACACAAAAAATAAAAGAGTGATATTAATCCACAATCCACAGCCACAACCACTCATTTTTCAACTCGTCATCCACATACTAATTATATTGTTGTTCTTGTTCAGATACTTATAACCTTTTATCTAATATAAAACATCAGCGTCCTTGCCTACAAATTCACCCAATATATACAACCATCTGAGGAGCCTGTAAGAAAATGGAAATTTAGCCAGGTTTTTCCTTGCCTTATGCTCTTCAAAGACTCTTCATTGCCACAAGAAAAATCTCCATGCATTTTGATCCAATTAGCCTAATGGTATTTTCTGCTAAAAAGATGACTAAACACAAAAATGTTGAGTTCTCACTGAATACAAAACAAAGGAGGGACACACATAAGCATACATATACACACACACATACACAAGTAGCAAATAATCTAATCATAACTACTGACAATTAACATATTAGCCAGACAACTTAACAGGTGATTCTTCCCAGAATATTTTCATTTTATAGAGACTCCTATTTACACTTAATGGTAATAAGTACTTAAGATACAGAGATTGGAGAAAAGTCATTCCAAGAGAATAGACAGTATTCAGTCAGTTCTGGCAGTGGAAAAAGAAAAATGGTGGCATGCTCAAACTTGGTAATTTGAGAATGGTGGTTTAATTAAGGGACTACTTACAAAGACATAGAGTTTAAGGGACAGTGCACAGTTCCTGGGGATCTAGCTTCAAGAGACCTTACCATCCCTAAACCTGAAGGTCAAGAGGAATAAGGATTACCAGTGATTATCAAAGAGGGTTAGTTATACAGTGAGGGCCTCCTGACAGGAAGATAGCTTTTAGGAAAGGATACCATCCAATTCAAGGCAACACAAGGGAGGGTCTCAGGGGAGTAAGTCCTCTGACTTCGCTTTCCCCTCACCTCTGATCTCCAGCTGGTATCTCCCATTTGTGTAATCCAACCAAAAACCAAAGGGCAGGGGAGCCAGATGATGTAGTTGGGAAAGGTCAAGCCTCCCAGGACACAAATAGGGTAGAGAGGGATAGAGTGGTTCTGGAAAGGTAAACAGAAGAAATCCAGTCCATCTATAAAGTTAACTCTGATAATTACAAATAATCTGTGATAGTTTATAAAAACCCTTAAAGAGGATATAATTACAGGAATCTTCCTTCTCCATATTAGGAATTGAGGCTTCGACAATCAAGTGATATTTCCAAGTTCACATTATTAGGCTGGAATAATACATGTAATAAAAAGCTAAGTCAGGTGATAATTTCCATTACACTTCATGAGTTCTATAAACTTCCATCAAACAATAAACTACTCAAGCCTCCAAAAGCATAAGCATCTTTCCAAGTGTTTCTCAAATGCTACCTTCTCCATGATGCATTTTCTAAAGAACCCTATTTAACATAATTGCTCCTTCCGCTAATTTGAGTAACATACCTTTCCTTATTTTTTTTTTTTAAGATTTTGTTTATTTATTTGACAGAGATCACAAGTAGGCAGAGAGGCAGGCAGAGAGAGAGGAGGAAGCAGGCTCTCTGCTCAGCATGTGGGGCTCAATCCCAGGACCCTGAGATCATGACGTGAGCCGAAGGCAGAGGCTTTAACCCACTGAGCCACCCAGGTGCCCCATGAATAATATACCTTTCTTATAACACTTATCTTTTCAACTAGTATTACTATTATGGACATCTACATAAGGCTTATTCTCACCTGTTGAATTATAAACCTGGGAGAACTTTAAATCCATCCCACACATACCACTCAACACATGGCTGCCTTAGTGGTGTGGTCCTTAAGTGAGAGAAAACCCACCTCTTTTCTCCATGAATTCCAAAGCTACTTCACCTGAGCTCTTTCTCCAACTCTAGATTTAGATGATCAAATTGTATTCAGTGCCTTCTTAATACTTGTATTTCACAAACATAAAGTAAGCCTTCAGTTAAGATAAAATATTCTGAGTATTGATTATCCCCTCTTTGTTTATTCACCCCCAATTCTGGTAACCCCTACATCCCCAAACACAATGCTAGACACATAAAAAACATTCAATACATACTTACTGGATTGAGTTTATAAGTTTTTATAGAGCATACAAAAGAACTATAAGTAATCTGATGTAACTTAAATATTGCCCCCCTAGTCATTATGTTAGAAAGAAAAAAGTTCAAAAATAAATAACAAAGTAGATGAGTGTGCCTTCTGCAATCTAACAAAACCAGTATAATAAAATGGGGGATGGGGATCTGGGTGCCTGGGTAGCTCAGTCAGTTAAGCATCTGCCTTCAGCTCCCTCTGTAACAAAGGAAGAAAGAAAGAAAGAGAAAGGGAATTAAGTAAAGAAATAAAACTGGGGGGAAATCTAAACAATTTCAAATGTTCAAGATAACTACAAATATCTATTCATAGACATGTTAACCCAAAGTCCACTGACCTGCTGTGTAAATGAATTGAATCTAAAAGAGCGCTCATTTCTGAGTCAGGAGAATAAATTAACATAACAAAAAGGAAAACCATCAAAGGCTAATTGATGTATTTTGTCAATTTAGTGTTTCTGTACTGACCTAAAACACCATTAGTACTACTTTAAATATAGTCTAAAAAATTCTGTTGATAGTCAACACATTCCCAAATCACCTAAGATAATTAAATAAAGCATCACCCATAAAATGTGAATGACCAGAAAATAATCTAAAAGGACTTATAGTCTTCCCACTCACATTTTAACAGGAAATCATATATCCCTGAATTCAGTAAAGAGAAAATGCAAAGTGAATGCATAATTTCTCCTCCTTTTTGAACTTTTACATAAAACATCAGAAAACAAAAGCACAACCAAAGATTCATATAACATGTCCATTGCAAAAAAAAAAAAAAGTTAGGTTTCTATCTCTAGCAGTAATATTATCTCATGGAAAATCATACAAAATATAACATGTCTAATTTTTAAGAATATTGAAAATGTTTATAGCAAGCATACACATTTCATGTTAATTTTCAGCAACTGACAATAAATTTACAAAAATCACACTCCCTGAATGCCTCTCTTACACATCATACAAATTCCATTTTCAAGTTTGAACATTAAGTACATATGAGATAAATTATTCTTATTTTAAATATTCTTATTGACTAAAGTGTGGTATATAGTAGTGCACCTAATAGCAACATACATTCATTTAGAGATTAAACTATTATTGCTAGTTAATTGGTTTTCTACTCTTAAATTTTTTTACTTATTTACTTTTTTTTTTTTTTTTTTTTTTTTTTTTTTTACCCAATGTATTCAGTACTATCAATACATAAGTATGGAAGCAAAGTTTATGCCTTGATTAAAACAGTTACCATAGGAAATGCCTACAGATCATTCAATGGAAAGACACACAGGAAGAACCTTGCTCTTCTTCATTAGGTATGAATATTTTATATAATACATCAAGTGGGTCCAAAAACACAAAACTAAAATTCACAACTTAAGCAGGTATTCCCTGTTACTCATTTTAAACCAAATCCTCACCAGTCTCTGAAAGGTAATAAGCCAACTAATAGGCTGAACATTAGCTATATTGAAGCTATAAACACATGGAAAGAAATACAGCAAAATTCAAATAATGGACCAGAGATTGGTAACCTCCTGTTCCAAACTGGCAATTCTAAACTGTCTGGGCAATTTCCTTAGAATTCCTTTTTATAAATAAATGTGTCCAGATCAGTAGTGATACAGTATTAGCTTGATTAGTTGGATCTATGTGGTAAAGTTTATTCAACATAAAACAATTATCAATAAAAAGCTTTGAAATAAAGTCATTTTACAAGATTTAGTTTCTATATGAAATACAATAAGGCATATATTGTAGCAAGTGAGTGTTTTGGAATTTGGATGAAAAACTGTTAATTACAGCAAGGGAAGAGTTAATCCTTAATATAAACAAGAAAACAGTCCAGGTATTGAAGGTGTTACAAATCATTTTTACCTTTTACTTGAGCTATTCACAGTGCCAGACAACAACCTCTTCCTTCAAATCCTGGGCTACTAAGCCAAAAGTGATGAACTAGATAAGATTAGGTAGCCATTTATTCCAATTTAGCTTTACATACCTACATACCAACTTCTCTAACCCATTCTTTTTCTAACTCCTAAATTCTTTTGCAGCTTTGACATTCAATGTAAGTGTTAACCAAGAATTTATTTTATCTGCTTTAATAACCATATCTAATCTTGAGAGTTTAAATATCACCTGTGTGGTATATTCAATCTCCATGTCTAGTTCCAACCTCCGGTCTTTCATTTCTGTTGGTGAACATTTCAAATGAAAGCCCCACGTCTTCAAACCCAATTGTCCCTCTTTCCAAAGTCTACCCCCAAATGGATTTCAAATCCAGGTTCCATGCTAAACCTGAGGGCAATGACAAAGAGGAAAGTATCAAGGTTCCAGATCTCCCACAGGATAATGTTCCTGTATCATTAACATTCCTTAGACATTCCATCATGTTCTGAAATTTTGCCTCCCTGAGCAAATGTTGCTTTCGCATACTTTGTTTTGCCTTTGTACAAATAGTTCTATTAGAATTCCCTTCCTCTCATCTACTTAGAAAACTCAGCTACTTCAGAAAAATGTGTATCCACCTCATCTTCTCTGAAATCCGAGGCAGAATTGTTTCCCTTACTATAATCCCAAAGCAATCTATACATATCTCTACTATAGAATACTTTATTCCAGAGAGTGCTTTTATCACACACTGCTTTTTGGATCCCCATTACCTAACACAGTGTCTAACATAAAAATGGTATTTTAATAAATGTCCTGTGTTTTTTACCTCCTAAATCTCTCTCGTTATCTGTCCATTCCTCTCCAACTCCACAACTATCAGCACTCATAACTTTTTATCTGGATGAAAGCCTCATAATTGGTCTGGACCAATCCATGCTCAAGAGTGTAGACAAAATGATCTTTTAAAAAAGGCAAACCTAATTATCCCTCACCTGCAACTCCCTCTCTAGCCGCACCTTTCACTACCTTACCTAGGCATTTTCAACTTACTTAGTGGCTTCCTTATAAGCCTTCATTCTCATCATGGTTCCACCCAGCATAAAACCTTCACACATGTTCTCCTCTCTGCTCTCTTTAGTGTTTTTCGCTCTCCTCTTTACCTGTTTAATTCTTGAGATTCTTGGCTTATAATTAACTTCCCCCTTAGCCAAGCCTCACCCAAACTCCCTGACTTGTTTAAATCCTCCCATTAAACGAGTTCATATCTCCAAATATTCTTTCAGAGCAGTGGAAATTTCACATTCATTTGGATGATTATTTGCTAACTGCCTGTCTTCTCCACCAAATTACAAACTCTTAGTAACTAAGGTCATGTCTAATTTTGCTCCATATTGTACCCCAGCACCAAAAGCTCTGTACCTGCTATTAGTAGAAACTATATATATTTATGAATATATACTTACTGAACAAGGGAAGGGTTTCATTGTCACACTGAAACTCAGACTTTACAGCTCACTGTCATTTCATCATTCCTCCCTGTCTTTTCTTCTCTTCATCCGATTACTTGCCACATCTATCTCTTTAACATCTCTCTCACCAGTATCTTTCTTTTTAAATTTTTTAAATTTTTTATTTATTTGACAGAAGGGGAGAGAGAGAGCACAAGCAGGTGGGGCAGCAGGCAGGGGGAGAGGAAGAAGCAGGCTCCCCACTGAGGAAGGAGCATGATCCCAGGACCTTGGGATCATGACCTGAGCCGAAGGCAGCTGCTTAACCAACTGAGCCACCCAGGTGTCCCCTCTCTTACCAGTATCTTTCTTGTTATTCCTCCATTCAGTAATTATCTCAACAATATATGTGCCAGACATTGCCTTCAAGATTGAAAATAAGTTTGTAAAAAAAAACAGCCAGGAACTTATAGTCTAAGATCCTGCGGAGGTAAGGTATGGAAGTGGGGCAACAGACAGGCAAGACGAAAATTAAATATATGCCATGTTAGTGATAATGCTGAGGAAAATGGCAAAAAAAAAAAAAAAAAAAAAAAAGGCAAGGAAAGGGGATATCAAATATTGGGGACTGGTATTTGAAATTTTAGACAGAGTGGCCAGGGAAGGAATCTCTGAAAAGATGTCATTTAAATAAAGACCAGAAGTAAGGAAGTCAGCCATGTGGATATCTGAGGAATGAGTATCCAAGGTTTTTTGACTCAGTAAATGTGCTGTCTACTTTACCTAGAAGCTCCCCAATTTGCTTAGATTAACTCTATGGGGGAAAGTTACTGGAGAAGATCTTGTTGTAAGTCTGCATACAAGGAAATGAGCACCAGCAGAAAAGATTAAAAAAAAAAATCTAGAAATACATAGCCATGTAGGGATTTAGGTAAGGGACAAATTAAGCCACTAAAAATATTACTGTTAAACAAAACAGGAAAAGAACAGGTATTCAAAATTACTACCTTAAGTCAATTAGGAAAAGTTTAATTTAGATATATATATATTCTAAGGTAAGTTTACATTTTGGAAACATAAGATTTTAGAAGACTTTTACTCAAAATCAACACAAAACAGAATTAGTGAACAAAAACAGTTATAGGGGCGCCTGGGTGGCTCAGTGGGGTAAGCCACTGCCTTCGGCTCAGGTCATGATCTCGGGGTACTGGGATCGAGTCCCGTATCGGGCTCTCTGCTCAGCAGGGAGCCTGCTTCCCTTCTCTCTCTCTGCCTGCTTCCCTGCCTACTTGTGATCTCTCTCTGTCAAATAAATAAATAAAATCTTAAAAAAAAAAAAGTTATAGTACGCAAAGTGGTAACTGAATATGCAATCACTCATTCAAAATCAAACATAACTATTAGCAGTAGTTTACTGTTTTCTCATTTAAATAGTTAATTCTCATTCTCCCATTATCACAGAAGTACAGTGAAAAGGGTCAGAGACCTGTTGAACACTGTGGTTAACCTCCTAAGAGAGAAATGCAGTACTGAATACTATATAAAATGTAAATTAATATCTACTTTTCATATCACAATGCAAATGAATACCTGCCTCTGCCTATCATAAAATCTCCTGCTTTATAGATACAATTATGTATTATTAACTCAATTAGAGTTTGCTTCTATTTCAGCAAAATGAGTATCTATAAACTGGATTAACTTTGATCTATCATTTAATATTCATTTTGTTAACAATATTAGTAACAGTTTCCCATCATGAAATCTAGGCTGACTCTCCCTTACCTTCGACAGGAAACTGTAAGCTATATTTGGTGGGTACCAGATTATATTCTTGCTTCCTCAAATGGAAGAAAAACATGTACCTTGCCATGCTCTGAATGTGTGTGTCTACTTAGAATTCTTATGTTGAAATCCTAACACCTTAAGATGATGGTATTAGGAGGTAGGCTCCTTTGGGAGGTGTTTAAATCATGAGGATGGAGCCCTCATAAATGGGATTAGTGCCCTATAAAAGAACCTCCAGAGAGATGGCTAGCCCATTCCACCATGTGAGGACACATCAATGTGCCAGCTATGAGCCAGGAAGAGACTCTTTGCCCTACCATGCTGGTACTATGATCTTGGACTTACAACCACCAGAACTGTGAGAAATAAATTTATGTTGTTTATAAAGCACCCAATCTGCTGGGTTTGTTATAGCAATCCAAATGGACTAAGACATAGTCAGCAGGTAGTCAAAACATATTTATTGATTAGCTACAAACAAGAACATTCTGATTTTTATGGTTAAATCTTCAGAAACTATATTTCTGGCAAAAGTCATTCATTAATCATTTATAAAAACAATTAGTTTTTGGACTTTTTTTTCCATATGTAATTATAAAACCACTGTGTCAAGTTAGATAGGTTAGATGCAATGAAAACTTCAGAACAGAACACACAGAAAATAAAACGAACAAATTAAAAAATGTTAGTTTTAGATAGAAACCAATTGCAAAACAGTTCAGAAATAATACATTCAGCATAATCAAACCCCAATAGTGTCAATCTACGCGTAGGAAGTTTTATAGGAACTGAAGAATGTGACACTAACACGGCTTCTCACTCATAGCTTTCAGAAGGCACAGAGTCACCTTAAGCAGAACAGATTAAATGTCCCTGATATAAGGTTCTCAAAGAATTTCTAATACTTAAATTGATTAAGTCCTGAAATAATTATTTTTTTGTTTTGTATGTTATGAATCATGCCTCTAAGCTAAAGGCTTTTTCACGGAAAAAAATATAACTTTAGAAAAATCTGGGCAGTTTCTATTACTAATATTACAAAAATAAATACTAACACAAAAAAAATTACACATTCCTTTCTCAAAGGTATCTCTATTCTTACTTCTAAAAATCTTATTTTGTATTTAAGTTCTAAAGTAGTCCTTAGCAAGATTAATTAAGTACTGAGCAAGAATTAAGTCCTTAGCAAGAAAATTGGTTTCGTGTTCATTAAAATGATTTGATATTCTGTTAATTTTAAACTGAAGCAAAATCAAGGTATTTTGGTTGTTGTTGTTACTTGAAACATGCATTATACAACATGTAGTGTCATTCAGGTAAGGATAGGTCTACTCCCACATGCTTCTACACATCCATTTACAAACACATATATATCAGTGGAAGAACATGTTACTTGAATGATGGTTTATACACAGTGTAGTTTTAGTGAATTAAGCATATTGCTATTCCCATATACCTCAACATAATGTGTAGAAACTTTTAATGAAAGAAGATGATACTTGAAAGATGGATTACATACAGTGGTTATTCCCACACAGTATTCCCATATGCTTCAACATATGTTTACAAACATCTGTATCTTCATGGCACAAAACCAAACACATAGATCAATGAACAGAACAGAAAACCCAGAAATGAACCCACAATTATATAATCAATTAATCTCTGGTAAAGCAGGAAAGAATAGCCAATGGAAAAAAAGACAGTTTCTTCAACAAATGGTGTTGGAAAAACTGGACAGCAACATGCAGAAGAATGAAACTGGACCACTTTCTTACAACATACACAAAAATAAATTCAAAATCGATGGAAGACCTAAATGTGAAACAGGTAACCATTAAAATCCTAGAGAAGAACACGGGCCATAGCAACTTCTTACTAGTTATGCTTCCTGAGGCAAGGGGAAAAAAAGCAAAAATAAACTACTGAGACTTCACCAAAGTAAAAGACTTCTGCAAAGCAAAGAAAATAATCAAAACTAAAAGACAACCTAAGGAATGGGAGAAGATACTTGCAAAGGACATATCGAATAAAGGGTTAGTATCCAAAATATATAAAGAATGTATAAAATTCACACACCTCCAAAAAAAAAAAAAATCAGTTACTAAATGGGCAGAAGACAC